>NW_026644696.1:2611150-3211150 GCF_030020395.1 Manis pentadactyla | reverse complement strand
CAAAGGGCCAAGTACACTTTTCTGTCGACAACAGGCCCAGACGTAGGATACTTGTCGTCTTCAGGGATCACTTACTCACTGAATGTGGCTAAATAAAGTCAACAAGCGAGCAGGAAGTATAAGAGGACAGAGGACAAAGATACGGGTTCAAGTCCTTTCACCTCCATTTACTGGTTTTGTAAGCACGCTCTGCTGACTCTACCTGAAAGCGTATCGGTGAACACAGTGCTCTCCTTTTGTCTTAGTTACCTTGCAAGGTTTCTGGAAGCATAATGTAGGGAAGAGACATAGGCTATGTTGTTAACTGTTCTGTACATAATGATAGATGGGCAGACAGAAACATGATTGTTTCTTAGATAGATAGGTAGACAGACGACAGGTGAAAGATAGATAGATAGGTACATAGATTAATAGATGTTAGACATCATAGATAGTTGATAGGAAGATAGATAGATACTTAGATAGATACATAGATACATAGATATATACATACATAGATACATAGATAGACAGACAGACCTTTAGATAGATAGATACAGATACATGTCGATTGACACAAAGCTATTGTTCATAACCAGGAGTTGAATGGTGAATAACATAGCGAAACTACAAAGAAAAAGGAAGAATGAAATCCAGTTTAAAAAGTGCAGTAAGCAGCCTTAAGAAGAAAACAAATACTACCATTTGCAATGACGTGGATGGAGCAAGACGGTAGTATGTTCAGAAAAATAGGGCAGGCGGATAAAGGCAAGTACCAAGTGATTTAACTCATGTGTGGAGTATAACAACAAAGAAAAACTGAAGTAAAAAAACAGCAGCAGACTCACAGAACCCGAGAGTTGACTAAAAGTAACCAAAGGAAAAAGGACTGGGCAGGGTGAGTCTGAAGGGAGGGATAAGTGTGGGGAGAAAGAATGGGGGCATTAAGTTTAGCATGTATAATGCGCGGCTTGGGTGTGCATGGGGAGTACTGTACAACACAGAGAAGACTAGTAGAGATCATATAGCATCTTACTACTCACTGATGGACAGTGACTGTAACGGGGACTTTTGGGGGGGACATGGTGAAGGGGTCTACAGGATCCAACTACGCTGATCGACAGTGACTGAAGAGGTTTTTCGGGGGGACTTGGTGAAGGGGGGAGCATAGTAAACATAATGTTCCTCACGTGATTGTAGATTAATGATAAAAAATATTCTTTAAGTGCAATAAGTGCACAGCTCTGAATCATCAGAATAAAAGGTCAGGCACTGAGTGCTGCAAACAAAAGACACAGGGATAAAAGAAGGGATGAAAACTCAAGACACCTACGTGCTTACTTACAGGAGACTCACTTGAGATCCAAGGACACAGACAAACTACAAGCCGAAGGTGTGTGGACAAGTACCCTACACGAGTGAAACGGAAAATCAAACAATCAAGCAAATGGATTCTGTTTGAGTCCCCAGAGACAGTCAGCAGAAAATAGCCCTATCTGGCCACCGTGAATTCTTTTTGTTTGGTTTCAACAGTTCCCAGCCATAGATTTAGTGGTGCAGCAACATACTTCTCATTTTCTCTCACCTCAACAACTGAGTTGCTGTAAAAATAAGCATCTGGGCCTTTGAAATCAGTGGATTTTATGATGTTCAGGAACGTGAAAATCTAATAACCACCTAAAGAGGGAAGTTTGGACACTCAAATAAACACGTCACTCCACAATACACTGTTAGCTCCCAACTGCTCCTGTCTAGAAATTGGTGTTCCTTTTTATTTGACCCTCCGTCCTATCGGCGGTGATCACGCTGATGTCCTTCAAACATGGTGGTGAGCGAAGCAACAAGTTGACTTTTCTGTCGACAACAGGCCCAGAGGAATGATACTTGAGATATTCAGGGAGCCCTTAGTCAATGAATGTGGCTAAATACAGACAGCAAGTTAGAAGGAGATGAAAGAGGACAGAGGATAGAGACACGGGTTCATGTCCCAGCACAACCATTTCCTGGTTTTGTAGGTACACGCGGCCGACTCGAACTGCAAGTGTCTCGGTGAACCCAGTGCTCCCTCTGCAGCCTAGATACTTTGCAGGATTTTTGGGAGCATAGTGTAGGAAAGTGATATAGGGTATATGGTTAACTGTTCTGCACACATGGACAGATGGACAGACAAAAGGATGATTGATTGAGTGATTGATAAATAGATAGACAGACAGATAGATAGATATAGGTACATATCAATTAACACAAAGCTACTGCTCATAACAAGGAGAGCAATGGTGAAAGCACATTGCAAAACTACAAACAAAAAAGAAGAATGAAATCCAGTTTAAAAAGTGCAGTAAGCAGCCATAAGAAGAAAACGAATCCTATCATTTGCAATAACGTGGATGGAGCTCGAGGGTATTATGCTCAGTCAAATAGGCCAGGCGGAGAAATACATGTACCAAATGATTTCACTCATGTGTGGAGTATGATAACAAAGAAAAACTGAAGGAAAAGACAGCAGCAGACTCACAGAACCAGAGAGTGGACTAACAGTTACCAAAGAGAAAGGGACTGGGTAGGGTTTGTGGGAAGGGAGTAATAAGTGCGGGGAAAAAGAATGGGGGCATTAGGATTAGCATGTATAATGTGTAGGGTGGGGTGTCATGGGTAGGGCTGTACAACACAGAGAAGACATGTAGTGATTCTACAGCATCTTAGTACATGCTGACGGAGAGCGGCTGTAACTGGGATTTGGGGTGACTTGGTGAAGAGGGTAGACAGAATAACATAATTTTCTGCATGTGATTGTAAATTAATGAGAAAAAAAAGAATTTCAAAGTGCAGTAAGAGCACAGCTCTCAAATATCAGAATAAAAGTACAGCCTTTGAGTGCTCCAATCAAAAGACACAGGGTTAGAAGAACTGATGAAAACTCAAGACCACCTACGTGCTCCCTTACTGGAGACTCACTTGAGATCCAAGGACACAGACAAACTACAAGCTGAAGGGGCGGGGACAGGTACCCTACACAAGTGAAACTGAGAAACAAAGAAAGAAATGGATTCTGTTTTGGACCCCAGAGAGAGTCAGTAGAAAATAGCCCTATCTAGCTACCGTGAATTCTTTCTGTTTGGTTTCAGCAGTGCTCAGGCATAGATTTAGTGGTGCAGCAACTTCCTTCTCATTTCCTCTCACCTCAAGAAATGAATTGCTGTAATAATATGCGTCTGGGCATTTATAATCATTGCTTTTTATGATGTTCACGAATGTAAAGAAGTAATAACCACCTAAAGAGGGAAGTTTGGACACTCAAATAAACACTTCACTCCACAACACACTCTTTGTTCCCAACTGCTCCTGTCCAGAAATAGGTGTTAATTCATATTTGTCCCTCCACCTATCAGCAGTGATCACGCCAATGTCCCTCAAACATGGTGGTGTGCAAAGGGCCAAGTACACTTTTCTGTCGACAACAGGCCCAGACGTAGGATACTTGTCGTCTTCAGGGATCACTTACTCACTGAATGTGGCTAAATAAAGTCAACAAGCGAGCAGGAAGTATAAGAGGACAGAGGACAAAGATACGGGTTCAAGTCCTTTCACCTCCATTTACTGGTTTTGTAAGCACGCTCTGCTGACTCTACCTGAAAGCGTATCGGTGAACACAGTGCTCTCCTTTTGTCTTAGTTACCTTGCAAGGTTTCTGGAAGCATAATGTAGGGAAGAGACATAGGCTATGTTGTTAACTGTTCTGTACATAATGATAGATGGGCAGACAGAAACATGATTGTTTCTTAGATAGATAGGTAGACAGACGACAGGTGAAAGATAGATAGATAGGTACATAGATTAATAGATGTTAGACATCATAGATAGTTGATAGGAAGATAGATAGATACTTAGATAGATACATAGATACATAGATATATACATACATAGATACATAGATAGACAGACAGACCTTTAGATAGATAGATACAGATACATGTCGATTGACACAAAGCTATTGTTCATAACCAGGAGTTGAATGGTGAATAACATAGCGAAACTACAAAGAAAAAGGAAGAATGAAATCCAGTTTAAAAAGTGCAGTAAGCAGCCTTAAGAAGAAAACAAATACTACCATTTGCAATGACGTGGATGGAGCAAGACGGTAGTATGTTCAGAAAAATAGGGCAGGCGGATAAAGGCAAGTACCAAGTGATTTAACTCATGTGTGGAGTATAACAACAAAGAAAAACTGAAGTAAAAAAACAGCAGCAGACTCACAGAACCCGAGAGTTGACTAAAAGTAACCAAAGGAAAAAGGACTGGGCAGGGTGAGTCTGAAGGGAGGGATAAGTGTGGGGAGAAAGAATGGGGGCATTAAGTTTAGCATGTATAATGCGCGGCTTGGGTGTGCATGGGGAGTACTGTACAACACAGAGAAGACTAGTAGAGATCATATAGCATCTTACTACTCACTGATGGACAGTGACTGTAACGGGGACTTTTGGGGGGGACATGGTGAAGGGGTCTACAGGATCCAACTACGCTGATCGACAGTGACTGAAGAGGTTTTTCGGGGGGACTTGGTGAAGGGGGGAGCATAGTAAACATAATGTTCCTCACGTGATTGTAGATTAATGATAAAAAATATTCTTTAAGTGCAATAAGTGCACAGCTCTGAATCATCAGAATAAAAGGTCAGGCACTGAGTGCTGCAAACAAAAGACACAGGGATAAAAGAAGGGATGAAAACTCAAGACACCTACGTGCTTACTTACAGGAGACTCACTTGAGATCCAAGGACACAGACAAACTACAAGCCGAAGGTGTGTGGACAAGTACCCTACACGAGTGAAACGGAAAATCAAACAATCAAGCAAATGGATTCTGTTTGAGTCCCCAGAGACAGTCAGCAGAAAATAGCCCTATCTGGCCACCGTGAATTCTTTTTGTTTGGTTTCAACAGTTCCCAGCCATAGATTTAGTGGTGCAGCAACATACTTCTCATTTTCTCTCACCTCAACAACTGAGTTGCTGTAAAAATAAGCATCTGGGCCTTTGAAATCAGTGGATTTTATGATGTTCAGGAACGTGAAAATCTAATAACCACCTAAAGAGGGAAGTTTGGACACTCAAATAAACACGTCACTCCACAATACACTGTTAGCTCCCAACTGCTCCTGTCTAGAAATTGGTGTTCCTTTTTATTTGACCCTCCGTCCTATCGGCGGTGATCACGCTGATGTCCTTCAAACATGGTGGTGAGCGAAGCAACAAGTTGACTTTTCTGTCGACAACAGGCCCAGAGGAATGATACTTGAGATATTCAGGGAGCCCTTAGTCAATGAATGTGGCTAAATACAGACAGCAAGTTAGAAGGAGATGAAAGAGGACAGAGGATAGAGACACGGGTTCATGTCCCAGCACAACCATTTCCTGGTTTTGTAGGTACACGCGGCCGACTCGAACTGCAAGTGTCTCGGTGAACCCAGTGCTCCCTCTGCAGCCTAGATACTTTGCAGGATTTTTGGGAGCATAGTGTAGGAAAGTGATATAGGGTATATGGTTAACTGTTCTGCACACATGGACAGATGGACAGACAAAAGGATGATTGATTGAGTGATTGATAAATAGATAGACAGACAGATAGATAGATATAGGTACATATCAATTAACACAAAGCTACTGCTCATAACAAGGAGAGCAATGGTGAAAGCACATTGCAAAACTACAAACAAAAAAGAAGAATGAAATCCAGTTTAAAAAGTGCAGTAAGCAGCCATAAGAAGAAAACGAATCCTATCATTTGCAATAACGTGGATGGAGCTCGAGGGTATTATGCTCAGTCAAATAGGCCAGGCTTAGAAATACATGTACCAAATGATTTCACTCATGTGTGGAGTATGATAACAAAGAAAAACTGAAGGAAAAGACAGCAGCAGACTCACAGAACCAGAGAGTGGACTAACAGTTACCAAAGAGAAAGGGACTGGGTAGGGTTTGTGGGAAGGGAGTAATAAGTGCGGGGAAAAAGAATGGGGGCATTAGGATTAGCATGTATAATGTGTAGGGTGGGGTGTCATGGGTAGGGCTGTACAACACAGAGAAGACATGTAGTGATTCTACAGCATCTTAGTACATGCTGACGGAGAGCGGCTGTAACTGGGATTTGGGGTGACTTGGTGAAGAGGGTAGACAGAATAACATAATTTTCTGCATGTGATTGTAAATTAATGAGAAAAAAAAGAATTTCAAAGTGCAGTAAGAGCACAGCTCTCAAATATCAGAATAAAAGTACAGCCTTTGAGTGCTCCAATCAAAAGACACAGGGTTAGAAGAACTGATGAAAACTCAAGACCACCTACGTGCTCCCTTACTGGAGACTCACTTGAGATCCAAGGACACAGACAAACTACAAGCTGAAGGGGCGGGGACAGGTACCCTACACAAGTGAAACTGAGAAACAAAGAAAGAAATGGATTCTGTTTTGGACCCCAGAGAGAGTCAGTAGAAAATAGCCCTATCTAGCTACCGTGAATTCTTTTTGTTTGGTTTCAGCAGTGCTCAGGCATAGATTTAGTGGTGCAGCAACTTCCTTCTCATTTCCTCTCACCTCAAGAAATGAATTGCTGTAATAATATGCGTCTGGGCATTTATAATCATTGCTTTTTATGATGTTCACGAATGTAAAGAAGTAATAACCACCTAAAGAGGGAAGTTTGGACACTCAAATAAACACTTCACTCCACAACACACTCTTTGTTCCCAACTGCTCCTGTCCAGAAATAGGTGTTAATTCATATTTGTCCCTCCACCTATCAGCAGTGATCACGCCAATGTCCCTCAAACATGGTGGTGTGCAAAGGGCCAAGTACACTTTTCTGTCGACAACAGGCCCAGACGTAGGATACTTGTCGTCTTCAGGGATCACTTACTCACTGAATGTGGCTAAATAAAGTCAACAAGCGAGCAGGAAGTATAAGAGGACAGAGGACAAAGATACGGGTTCAAGTCCTTTCACCTCCATTTACTGGTTTTGTAAGCACGCTCTGCTGACTCTACCTGAAAGCGTATCGGTGAACACAGTGCTCTCCTTTTGTCTTAGTTACCTTGCAAGGTTTCTGGAAGCATAATGTAGGGAAGAGACATAGGCTATGTTGTTAACTGTTCTGTACATAAGGATACATGGGCAGACAAAAACATGATTGTTTCTTAGATAGATAGGTAGACAGACGACAGGTGAAAGATAGATAGATAGGTACATAGATTAATAGATGTTAGACATCATAGATAGTTGATAGGAAGATAGATAGATACTTAGATAGATACATAGATACATAGATATATACATACATAGATACATAGATAGACAGACAGACCTTTAGATAGATAGATACAGATACATGTCGATTGACACAAAGCTATTGTTCATAACCAGGAGTTGAATGGTGAATAACATAGCTAAACTACAAAGAAAAAGGAAGAATGAAATCCAGTTTAAAAAGTGCAGTAAGCAGCCTTAAGAAGAAAACAAATACTACCATTTGCAATGACGTGGATGGAGCAAGACGGTAGTATGTTCAGAAAAATAGGGCAGGCGGATAAAGGCAAGTACCAAGTGATTTCAGTCATGTGTGGAGTATAACAACAAAGAAAAACTGAAGTAAAAAAACAGCAGCAGACTCACAGAACCCGAGAGTTGACTAAAAGTAACCAAAGGAAAAAGGACTGGGCAGGGTGAGTCTGAAGGGAGGGATAAGTGTGGGGAGAAAGAATGGGGGCATTAAGTTTAGCATGTATAATGCGCGGGGTCGGGTGTGCATGGGGAGTACTGTACAACACAGAGAAGACTAGTAGAGATCATATAGCATCTTACTACTCACTGACGGACAGTGACTGTAACGGGGACTTTTGGGGGGGACATGGTGAAGGGGTCTACAGCATCCAACTACGCTGATCGACAGTGACTGAAGAGGTTTTTCGGGGGGACTTGGTGAAGGGGGGAGCATAGTAAACATAATGTTCTTCACGTGATTGTAGATTAATGATAATAAATATTCTTTAAGTGCAATAAGTGCACAGCTCTGAATCATCAGAATAAAAGGTCAGGCACTGAGTGCTACAAACAAAAGACACAGGGATAAAAGAAGGGATGAAAACTCAAGACACCTACGTGCTTACTTACAGGAGACTCACTTGAGATCCAAGGACACAGACAAACTACAAGCCGAAGGTGTGTGGACAAGTACCCTACACGAGTGAAACGGAAAATCAAACAATCAAGCAAATGGATTCTGTTTGAGTCCCCAGAGACAGTCAGCAGAAAATAGCCCTATCTGGCCACCGTGAATTCTTTTTGTTTGGTTTCAACAGTTCCCAGCCATAGATTTAGTGGTGCAGCAACATACTTCTCATTTTCTCTCACCTCAACAACTGTGTTGCTGAAATAATAAGCATCAGGGCCTTTGAAATCAGAGGATTTTATGATGTTCAGGAACGTGAAAATCTAATAACCACCTAAAGAGGGAAGTTTGGACACTCAAATAAACACGTCACTCCACAATACACTGTTAGCTCCCAACTGCTCCTGTCTAGAAATTGGTGTTCCTTTTTATTTGACCCTCCGTCCTATCGGCGGTGATCACGCTGATGTCCTTCAAACATGGTGGTGAGCGAAGCAACAAGTTGACTTTTCTGTCGACAACAGGCCCAGAGGAATGATACTTGAGATATTCAGGGAGCCCTTAGTCAATGAATGTGGCTAAATACAGACAGCAAGTTAGAAGGAGATGAAAGAGGACAGAGGATAGAGACACGGGTTCATGTCCCAGCACAACCATTTCCTGGTTTTGTAGGTACACGCGGCCGACTCGAACTGCAAGTGTCTCGGTGAACCCAGTGCTCCCTCTGCAGCCTAGATACTTTGCAGGATTTTTGGGAGCATAGTGTAGGAAAGTGATATAGGGTATATGGTTAACTGTTCTGCACACATGGACAGATGGACAGACAAAAGGATGATTTATTGAGTGATTGATAAATAGATAGACAGACAGATAGATAGATATAGGTACATATCAATTAACACAAAGCTACTGCTCATAACAAGGAGAGCAATGGTGAAAGCACATTGCAAAACTACAAACAAAAAAGAAGAATGAAATCCAGTTTAAAAAGTGCAGTAAGCAGCCATAAGAAGAAAACGAATCCTATCATTTGCAATAACGTGGATGGAGCTCGAGGGTATTATGCTCAGTCAAATAGGCCAGGCTTAGAAATACATGTACCAAATGATTTCACTCATGTGTGGAGTATGATAACAAAGAAAAACTGAAGGAAAAGACAGCAGCAGACTCACAGAACCAGAGAGTGGACTAACAGTTACCAAAGAGAAAGGGACTGGGTAGGGTTTGTGGGAAGGGAGTAATAAGTGCGGGGAAAAAGAATGGGGGCATTAGGATTAGCATGTATAATGTGTAGGGTGGGGTGTCATGGGTAGGGCTGTACAACACAGAGAAGACATGTAGTGATTCTACAGCATCTTAGTACATGCTGACGGAGAGCGGCTGTAACTGGGATTTGGGGTGACTTGGTGAAGAGGGTAGACAGAATAACATAATTTTCTGCATGTGATTGTAAATTAATGAGAAAAAAAAGAATTTCAAAGTGCAGTAAGAGCACAGCTCTCAAATATCAGAATAAAAGTACAGCCTTTGAGTGCTCCAATCAAAAGACACAGGGTTAGAAGAACTGATGAAAACTCAAGACCACCTACGTGCTCCCTTACTGGAGACTCACTTGAGATCCAAGGACACAGACAAACTACAAGCTGAAGGGGCGGGGACAGGTACCCTACACAAGTGAAACTGAGAAACAAAGAAAGAAATGGATTCTGTTTTGGACCCCAGAGAGAGTCAGTAGAAAATAGCCCTATCTAGCTACCGTGAATTCTTTTTGTTTGGTTTCAGCAGTGCTCAGGCATAGATTTAGTGGTGCAGCAACTTCCTTCTCATTTCCTCTCACCTCAAGAAATGAATTGCTGTAATAATATGCGTCTGGGCATTTATAATCATTGCTTTTTATGATGTTCACGAATGTAAAGAAGTAATAACCACCTAAAGAGGGAAGTTTGGACACTCAAATAAACACTTCACTCCACAACACACTCTTTGTTCCCAACTGCTCCTGTCCAGAAATAGGTGTTAATTCATATTTGTCATTCCACCTATCAGCAGTGATCACGCCAATGTCCCTCAAACATGGTGGTGTGCAAAGGGCCAAGTACACTTTTCTGTCGACAACAGGCCCAGACGTAGGATACTTGTCGTCTTCAGGGATCACTTACTCACTGAATGTGGCTAAATAAAGTCAACAAGCGAGCAGGAAGTATAAGAGGACAGAGGACAAAGATACGGGTTCAAGTCCTTTCACCTCCATTTACTGGTTTTGTAAGCACGCTCTGCTGACTCTACCTGAAAGCGTATCGGTGAACACAGTGCTCTCCTTTTGTCTTAGTTACCTTGCAAGGTTTCTGGAAGCATAATGTAGGGAAGAGACATAGGCTATGTTGTTAACTGTTCTGTACATAAGGATACATGGGCAGACAAAAACATGATTGTTTCTTAGATAGATAGGTAGACAGACGACAGGTGAAAGATAGATAGATAGGTACATAGATTAATAGATGTTAGACATCATAGATAGTTGATAGGAAGATAGATAGATACTTAGATAGATACATAGATACATAGATATATACATACATAGATACATAGATAGACAGACAGACCTTTAGATAGATAGATACAGATACATGTCGATTGACACAAAGCTATTGTTCATAACCAGGAGTTGAATGGTGAATAACATAGCGAAACTACAAAGAAAAAGGAAGAATGAAATCCAGTTTAAAAAGTGCAGTAAGCAGCCTTAAGAAGAAAACAAATACTACCATTTGCAATGACGTGGATGGAGCAAGACGGTAGTATGTTCAGAAAAATAGGGCAGGCGGATAAAGGCAAGTACCAAGTGATTTAACTCATGTGTGGAGTATAACAACAAAGAAAAACTGAAGTAAAAAAACAGCAGCAGACTCACAGAACCCGAGAGTTGACTAAAAGTAACCAAAGGAAAAAGGACTGGGCAGGGTGAGTCTGAAGGGAGGGATAAGTGTGGGGAGAAAGAATGGGGGCATTAAGTTTAGCATGTATAATGCGCGGGGTCGGGTGTGCATGGGGAGTACTGTACAACACAGAGAAGACTAGTAGAGATCATATAGCATCTTACTACTCACTGACGGACAGTGACTGTAACGGGGACTTTTGGGGGGGACATGGTGAAGGGGTCTACAGCATCCAACTACGCTGATCGACAGTGACTGAAGAGGTTTTTCGGGGGGACTTGGTGAAGGGGGGAGCATAGTAAACATAATGTTCTTCACGTGATTGTAGATTAATGATAATAAATATTCTTTAAGTGCAATAAGTGCACAGCTCTGAATCATCAGAATAAAAGGTCAGGCACTGAGTGCTGCAAACAAAAGACACAGGGATAAAAGAAGGGATGAAAACTCAAGACACCTACGTGCTTACTTACAGGAGACTCACTTGAGATCCAAGGACACAGACAAACTACAAGCCGAAGGTGTGTGGACAAGTACCCTACACGAGTGAAACGGAAAATCAAACAATCAAGCAAATGGATTCTGTTTGAATCCCCAGAGACTGTCAGCAGAATATAGCCCTATCTGGCCACCGTGAATTCTTTTTGTTTGGTTTCAACAGTTCCCAGCCATAGATTTAGTGGTGCAGCAACATACTTCTCATTTTCTCTCACCTCAACAACTGTGTTGCTGAAATAATAAGCATCAGGGCCTTTGAAATCAGAGGATTTTATGATGTTCAGGAACGTGAAAATCTAATAACCACCTAAAGAGGGAAGTTTGGACACTCAAATAAACACGTCACTCCACAATACACTGTTAGCTCCCAACTGCTCCTGTCTAGAAATTGGTGTTCCTTTTTATTTGACCCTCCGTCCTATCGGCGGTGATCACGCTGATGTCCTTCAAACATGGTGGTGAGCGAAGCAACAAGTTGACTTTTCTGTCGACAACAGGCCCAGAGGAATGATACTTGAGATATTCAGGGAGCCCTTAGTCAATGAATGTGGCTAAATACAGACAGCAAGTTAGAAGGAGATGAAAGAGGACAGAGGATAGAGACACGGGTTCATGTCCCAGCACAACCATTTCCTGGTTTTGTAGGTACACGCGGCCGACTCGAACTGCAAGTGTCTCGGTGAACCCAGTGCTCCCTCTGCAGCCTAGATACTTTGCAGGATTTTTGGGAGCATAGTGTAGGAAAGTGATATAGGGTATATGGTTAACTGTTTTGCACACATGGACAGATGGACAGACAAAAGGATGATTTATTGAGTGATTGATAAATAGATAGACAGACAGATAGATAGATATAGGTACATATCAATTAACACAAAGCTACTGCTCATAACAAGGAGAGCAATGGTGAAAGCACATTGCAAAACTACAAACAAAAAAGAAGAATGAAATCCAGTTTAAAAAGTGCAGTAAGCAGCCATAAGAAGAAAACGAATCCTATCATTTGCAATAACGTGGATGGAGCTCGAGGGTATTATGCTCAGTCAAATAGGCCAGGCTTAGAAATACATGTACCAAATGATTTCACTCATGTGTGGAGTATGATAACAAAGAAAAACTGAAGGAAAAGACAGCAGCAGACTCACAGAACCAGAGAGTGGACTAACAGTTACCAAAGAGAAAGGGACTGGGTAGGGTTTGTGGGAAGGGAGTAATAAGTGCGGGGAAAAAGAATGGGGGCATTAGGATTAGCATGTATAATGTGTAGGGTGGGGTGTCATGGGTAGGGCTGTACAACACAGAGAAGACATGTAGTGATTCTACAGCATCTTAGTACATGCTGACGGAGAGCGGCTGTAACTGGGATTTGGGGTGACTTGGTGAAGAGGGTAGACAGAATAACATAATTTTCTGCATGTGATTGTAAATTAATGAGAAAAAAAAGAATTTCAAAGTGCAGTAAGAGCACAGCTCTCAAATATCAGAATAAAAGTACAGCCTTTGAGTGCTCCAATCAAAAGACACAGGGTTAGAAGAACTGATGAAAACTCAAGACCACCTACGTGCTCCCTTACTGGAGACTCACTTGAGATCCAAGGACACAGACAAACTACAAGCTGAAGGGGCGGGGACAGGTACCCTACACAAGTGAAACTGAGAAACAAAGAAAGAAATGGATTCTGTTTTGGACCCCAGAGAGAGTCAGTAGAAAATAGCCCTATCTAGCTACCGTGAATTCTTTTTGTTTGGTTTCAGCAGTGCTCAGGCATAGATTTAGTGGTGCAGCAACTTCCTTCTCATTTCCTCTCACCTCAAGAAATGAATTGCTGTAATAATATGCGTCTGGGCATTTATAATCATTGCTTTTTATGATGTTCACGAATGTAAAGAAGTAATAACCACCTAAAGAGGGAAGTTTGGACACTCAAATAAACACTTCACTCCACAACACACTCTTTGTTCCCAACTGCTCCTGTCCAGAAATAGGTGTTAATTCATATTTGTCCCTCCACCTATCAGCAGTGATCACGCCAATGTCCCTCAAACATGGTGGTGTGCAAAGGGCCAAGTACACTTTTCTGTCGACAACAGGCCCAGACGTAGGATACTTGTTGTCTTCAGGGATCACTTACTCACTGAATGTGGCTAAATAAAGTCAACAAGCGAGCAGGAAGTATAAGAGGACAGAGGACAAAGATACGGGTTCAAGTCCTTTCACCTCCATTTACTGGTTTTGTAAGCACGCTCTGCTGACTCTACCTGAAAGCGTATCGGTGAACACAGTGCTCTCCTTTTGTCTTAGTTACCTTGCAAGGTTTCTGGAAGCATAATGTAGGGAAGAGACATAGGCTATGTTGTTAACTGTTCTGTACATAAGGATAGATGGGCAGACAAAAACATGATTGTTTCTTAGATAGATAGGTAGACAGACGACAGGTGAAAGATAGATAGATAGGTACATAGATTAATAGATGTTAGACATCATAGATAGTTGATAGGAATATAGATAGATACTTAGATAGATACATAGATACATAGATATATACATACATAGATACATAGATAGACAGACAGACCTTTAGATAGATAGATACAGATACATGTCGATTGACACAAAGCTATTGTTCATAACCAGGAGTTGAATGGTGAATAACATAGCTAAACTACAAAGAAAAAGGAAGAATGAAATCCAGTTTAAAAAGTGCAGTAAGCAGCCTTAAGAAGAAAACAAATACTACCATTTGCAATGACGTGGATGGAGCAAGACGGTAGTATGTTCAGAAAAATAGGGCAGGCGGATAAAGGCAAGTACCAAGTGATTTAACTCATGTGTGGAGTATAACAACAAAGAAAAACTGAAGTAAAAAAACAGCAGCAGACTCACAGAACCCGAGAGTTGACTAAAAGTAACCAAAGGAAAAAGGACTGGGCAGGGTGAGTCTGAAGGGAGGGATAAGTGTGGGGAGAAAGAATGGGGGCATTAAGTTTAGCATGTATAATGCGCGGGGTCGGGTGTGCATGGGGAGTACTGTACAACACAGAGAAGACTAGTAGAGATCATATAGCATCTTACTACTCACTGACGGACAGTGACTGTAACGGGGACTTTTGGGGGGGACATGGTGAAGGGGTCTACAGCATCCAACTACGCTGATCGACAGTGACTGAAGAGGTTTTTCGGGGGGACTTGGTGAAGGGGGGAGCATAGTAAACATAATGTTCTTCACGTGATTGTAGATTAATGATAATAAATATTCTTTAAGTGCAATAAGTGCACAGCTCTGAATCATCAGAATAAAAGGTCAGGCACTGAGTGCTGCAAACAAAAGACACAGGGATAAAAGAAGGGATGAAAACTCAAGACACCTACGTGCTTACTTACAGGAGACTCACTTGAGATCCAAGGACACAGACAAACTACAAGCCGAAGGTGTGTGGACAAGTACCCTACACGAGTGAAACGGAAAATCAAACAATCAAGCAAATGGATTCTGTTTGAATCCCCAGAGACTGTCAGCAGAATATAGCCCTATCTGGCCACCGTGAATTCTTTTTGTTTGGTTTCAACAGTTCCCAGCCATAGATTTAGTGGTGCAGCAACATACTTCTCATTTTCTCTCACCTCAACAACTGTGTTGCTGAAATAATAAGCATCAGGGCCTTTGAAATCAGAGGATTTTATGATGTTCAGGAACGTGAAAATCTAATAACCACCTAAAGAGGGAAGTTTGGACACTCAAATAAACACGTCACTCCACAATACACTGTTAGCTCCCAACTGCTCCTGTCTAGAAATTGGTGTTCCTTTTTATTTGACCCTCCGTCCTATCGGCGGTGATCACGCTGATGTCCTTCAAACATGGTGGTGAGCGAAGCAACAAGTTGACTTTTCTGTCGACAACAGGCCCAGAGGAATGATACTTGAGATATTCAGGGAGCCCTTAGTCAATGAATGTGGCTAAATACAGACAGCAAGTTAGAAGGAGATGAAAGAGGACAGAGGATAGAGACACGGGTTCATGTCCCAGCACAACCATTTCCTGGTTTTGTAGGTACACGCGGCCGACTCGAACTGCAAGTGTCTCGGTGAACCCAGTGCTCCCTCTGCAGCCTAGATACTTTGCAGGATTTTTGGGAGCATAGTGTAGGAAAGTGATATAGGGTATATGGTTAACTGTTCTGCACACATGGACAGATGGACAGACAAAAGGATGATTTATTGAGTGATTGATAAATAGATAGACAGACAGATAGATAGATATAGGTACATATCAATTAACACAAAGCTACTGCTCATAACAAGGAGAGCAATGGTGAAAGCACATTGCAAAACTACAAACAAAAAAGAAGAATGAAATCCAGTTTAAAAAGTGCAGTAAGCAGCCATAAGAAGAAAACGAATCCTATCATTTGCAATAACGTGGATGGAGCTCGAGGGTATTATGCTCAGTCAAATAGGCCAGGCTTAGAAATACATGTACCAAATGATTTCACTCATGTGTGGAGTATGATAACAAAGAAAAACTGAAGGAAAAGACAGCAGCAGACTCACAGAACCAGAGAGTGGACTAACAGTTACCAAAGAGAAAGGGACTGGGTAGGGTTTGTGGGAAGGGAGTAATAAGTGCGGGGAAAAAGAATGGGGGCATTAGGATTAGCATGTATAATGTGTAGGGTGGGGTGTCATGGGTAGGGCTGTACAACACAGAGAAGACATGTAGTGATTCTACAGCATCTTAGTACATGCTGACGGAGAGCGGCTGTAACTGGGATTTGGGGTGACTTGGTGAAGAGGGTAGACAGAATAACATAATTTTCTGCATGTGATTGTAAATTAATGAGAAAAAAAAGAATTTCAAAGTGCAGTAAGAGCACAGCTCTCAAATATCAGAATAAAAGTACAGCCTTTGAGTGCTCCAATCAAAAGACACAGGGTTAGAAGAACTGATGAAAACTCAAGACCACCTACGTGCTCCCTTACTGGAGACTCACTTGAGATCCAAGGACACAGACAAACTACAAGCTGAAGGGGCGGGGACAGGTACCCTACACAAGTGAAACTGAGAAACAAAGAAAGAAATGGATTCTGTTTTGGACCCCAGAGAGAGTCAGTAGAAAATAGCCCTATCTAGCCACCGTGAATTCTTTTTGTTTGGTTTCAGCAGTGCTCAGGCATAGATTTAGTGGTGCAGCAACTTCCTTCTCATTTCCTCTCACCTCAACAAATGAATTGCTGTAATAATATGCGTCTGGGCATTTAAAATCATTGCTTTTTATGATGTTCACGAATGTAAAGAAGTAATAACCACCTAAAGAGGGAAGTTTGGACACTCAAATAAACACTTCACGCCACAACACACTCTTTGTTCCCAACTGGTCCTGTCCAGAAATAGGTATTATTTCATATTTGTCCCTCCACCTATCAGCAGTGATCACGCCAATGTCCCTCAAACATGGTGGTGTGCAAAGGGCCAAGTACACTTTTCTGTCGACAACAGGCCCAGACGAAGGATACTTGTGGTCTTCAGGGATCACTTACTCACTGAATGTGGCTAAATAAAGTCAACAAGCGAGCAGGAAGTATAAGAGGACAGAGGACAAAGATACGGGTTCAAGTCCTTTCACCTCCATTTACTGGTTTTGTAAGCACACTCTGCTGACTCTACCTGAAAGCGTATCGGTGAACACAGTGCTCTCCTTTTGTCTTAGTTACCTTGCAAGGTTTCTTTGAGCATCATGTAGGGAAGAGACATAGGCTATGTTGTTAACTGTTCTGTACATAAGGATAGATGGGCAGACAAAAAGATGATTGTTTCATATATAGATAGGTAGACAGACGACAGGTGAAAGATAGATAGATAGGTACATAGATTAATAGATGATAGACATCATAGATAGTTGATAGGAAGATAGATAGATAGATACTTAGATAGATACATAGATACATAGATATATACATACATAGATACATAGATAGACAGACAGACCTTTAGATAGATAGATACAGATACATGTCGATTGACACAAAGCTATTGTTCATAACCAGGAGTTGAAAGGTGAATAACATAGCTAAACTACAAACAAAAAGGAAGAATGAAATTTAGTTTAAAAAGTGCAGTAAGCCGCCTTAAGAAGAAAACAAATACTACCATTTGCAATGACGTGGATGGAGCTAGACGGTAGTATGTTCAGAAAAATAGGGCAGGCGGATAAAGGCAAGTACCAAGTGATTTAACTCATGTTTGGAGTATAACAACAAAGAAAAACTGAAGTAAAAAAACAGCAGCAGACTCACAGAACCCGAGAGTTGACTAAAAGTAACCAAAGGAAAAAGGACTGGGCAGGGTGAGTCTGAAGGGAGGGATAAGTGTGGGGAGAAAGAATGGGGGCATTAAGTTTAGCATGTATAATGCGCGGGGTCGGGTGTGCATGGGGAGTACTGTACAACACAGAGAAGACTAGTAGAGATCATATAGCATCTTACTACTCACTGACGGACAGTGACTGTAACGGGGACTTTTGGGGGGGACATGGTGAAGGGGTCTACAGCATCCAACTACGCTGATCGACAGTGACTGAAGAGGTTTTTCGGGGGGACTTGGTGAAGGGGGGAGCATAGTAAACATAATGTTCTTCACGTGATTGTAGATTAATGATAATAAATATTCTTTAAGTGCAATAAGTGCACAGCTCTGAATCATCAGAATAAAAGGTCAGGCACTGAGTGCTGCAAACAAAAGACACAGGGATAAAAGAAGGGATGAAAACTCAAGACACCTACGTGCTTACTTACAGGAGACTCACTTGAGATCCAAGGACACAGACAAACTACAAGCCGAAGGTGTGTGGACAAGTACCCTACACGAGTGAAACGGAAAATCAAACAATCAAGCAAATGGATTCTGTTTGAATCCCCAGAGACTGTCAGCAGAATATAGCCCTATCTGGCCACCGTGAATTCTTTTTGTTTGGTTTCAACAGTTCCCAGCCATAGATTTAGTGGTGCAGCAACATACTTCTCATTTTCTCTCACCTCAACAACTGTGTTGCTGAAATAATAAGCATCAGGGCCTTTGAAATCAGAGGATTTTATGATGTTCAGGAACGTGAAAATCTAATAACCACCTAAAGAGGGAAGTTTGGACACTCAAATAAACACGTTACTCCACAATACACTGTTAGCTCCCAACTGCTCCTGTCTAGAAATTGGTGTTCCTTTTTATTTGACCCTCCGTCCTATCGGCGGTGATCACGCTGATGTCCTTCAAACATGGTGGTGAGCGAAGCAACAAGTTGACTTTTCTGTCGACAACAGGCCCAGAGGAATGATACTTGAGATATTCAGGGAGCCCTTAGTCAATGAATGTGGCTAAATACAGACAGCAAGTTAGAAGGAGATGAAAGAGGACAGAGGATAGAGACACGGGTTCATGTCCCAGCACAACCATTTCCTGGTTTTGTAGGTACACGCGGCCGACTCGAACTGCAAGTGTCTCGGTGAACCCAGTGCTCCCTCTGCAGCCTAGATACTTTGCAGGATTTTTGGGAGCATAGTGTAGGAAAGTGATATAGGGTATATGGTTAACTGTTCTGCACACATGGACAGATGGACAGACAAAAGGATGATTTATTGAGTGATTGATAAATAGATAGACAGACAGATAGATAGATATAGGTACATATCAATTAACACAAAGCTACTGCTCATAACAAGGAGAGCAATGGTGAAAGCACATTGCAAAACTACAAACAAAAAAGAAGAATGAAATCCAGTTTAAAAAGTGCAGTAAGCAGCCATAAGAAGAAAACGAATCCTATCATTTGCAATAACGTGGATGGAGCTCGAGGGTATTATGCTCAGTCAAATAGGCCAGGCTTAGAAATACATGTACCAAATGATTTCACTCATGTGTGGAGTATGATAACAAAGAAAAACTGAAGGAAAAGACAGCAGCAGACTCACAGAACCAGAGAGTGGACTAACAGTTACCAAAGAGAAAGGGACTGGGTAGGGTTTGTGGGAAGGGAGTAATAAGTGCGGGGAAAAAGAATGGGGGCATTAGGATTAGCATGTATAATGTGTAGGGTGGGGTGTCATGGGTAGGGCTGTACAACACAGAGAAGACATGTAGTGATTCTACAGCATCTTAGTACATGCTGACGGAGAGCGGCTGTAACTGGGATTTGGGGTGACTTGGTGAAGAGGGTAGACAGAATAACATAATTTTCTGCATGTGATTGTAAATTAATGAGAAAAAAAAGAATTTCAAAGTGCAGTAAGAGCACAGCTCTCAAATATCAGAATAAAAGTACAGCCTTTGAGTGCTCCAATCAAAAGACACAGGGTTAGAAGAACTGATGAAAACTCAAGACCACCTACGTGCTCCCTTACTGGAGACTCACTTGAGATCCAAGGACACAGACAAACTACAAGCTGAAGGGGCGGGGACAGGTACCCTACACAAGTGAAACTGAGAAACAAAGAAAGAAATGGATTCTGTTTTGGACCCCAGAGAGAGTCAGTAGAAAATAGCCCTATCTAGCCACCGTGAATTCTTTTTGTTTGGTTTCAGCAGTGCTCAGGCATAGATTTAGTGGTGCAGCAACTTCCTTCTCATTTCCTCTCACCTCAACAAATGAATTGCTGTAATAATATGCGTCTGGGCATTTAAAATCATTGCTTTTTATGATGTTCACGAATGTAAAGAAGTAATAACCACCTAAAGAGGGAAGTTTGGACACTCAAATAAACACTTCACGCCACAACACACTCTTTGTTCCCAACTGGTCCTGTCCAGAAATAGGTATTATTTCATATTTGTCCCTCCACCTATCAGCAGTGATCACGCCAATGTCCCTCAAACATGGTGGTGTGCAAAGGGCCAAGTACACTTTTCTGTCGACAACAGGCCCAGACGAAGGATACTTGTGGTCTTCAGGGATCACTTACTCACTGAATGTGGCTAAATAAAGTCAACAAGCGAGCAGGAAGTATAAGAGGACAGAGGACAAAGATACGGGTTCAAGTCCTTTCACCTCCATTTACTGGTTTTGTAAGCACACTCTGCTGACTCTACCTGAAAGCGTATCGGTGAACACAGTGCTCTCCTTTTGTCTTAGTTACCTTGCAAGGTTTCTTTGAGCATCATGTAGGGAAGAGACATAGGCTATGTTGTTAACTGTTCTGTACATAAGGATAGATGGGCAGACAAAAAGATGATTGTTTCATATATAGATAGGTAGACAGACGACAGGTGAAAGATAGATAGATAGGTACATAGATTAATAGATGATAGACATCATAGATAGTTGATAGGAAGATAGATAGATAGATACTTAGATAGATACATAGATACATAGATATATACATACATAGATACATAGATAGACAGACAGACCTTTAGATAGATAGATACAGATACATGTCGATTGACACAAAGCTATTGTTCATAACCAGGAGTTGAATGGTGAATAACATAGCTAAACTACAAACAAAAAGGAAGAATGAAATTTAGTTTAAAAAGTGCAGTAAGCCGCCTTAAGAAGAAAACAAATACTACCATTTGCAATGACGTGGATGGAGCTAGACGGTAGTATGTTCAGAAAAATAGGGCAGGCGGATAAAGGCAAGTACCAAGTGATTTAACTCATGTTTGGAGTATAACAACAAAGAAAAACTGAAGTAAAAAAACAGCAGCAGACTCACAGAACCCGAGAGTTGACTAAAAGTAACCAAAGGAAAAAGGACTGGGCAGGGTGAGTCTGAAGGGAGGGATAAGTGTGGGGAGAAAGAATGGGGGCATTAAGTTTAGCATGTATAATGCGCGGGGTCGGGTGTGCATGGGGAGTACTGTACAACACAGAGAAGACTAGTAGAGATCATATAGCATCTTACTACTCACTGACGGACAGTGACTGTAACGGGGACTTTTGGGGGGGACATGGTGAAGGGGTCTACAGCATCCAACTACGCTGATCGACAGTGACTGAAGAGGTTTTTCGGGGGGACTTGGTGAAGGGGTGAGCATAGTAAACATAATGTTCTTCACGTGATTGTAGATTAATGATAATAAATATTCTTTAAGTGCAATAAGTGCACAGCTCTGAATCATCAGAATAAAAGTTCAGGCACTGAGTGCTGCAAACAAAAGACACAGGGATAAAAGAAGGGATGAAAACTCAAGACACCTACGTGCTTACTTACAGGAGACTCACTTGAGATCCAAGGACACAGACAAACTACAAGCCGAAGGTGTGTGGACAAGTACCCTACACGAGTGAAACGGAAAATCAAACAATCAAGCAAATGGATTCTGTTTGAATCCCCAGAGACTGTCAGCAGAATATAGCCCTATCTGGCCACCGTGAATTCTTTTTGTTTGGTTTCAACAGTTCCCAGCCATAGATTTAGTGGTGCAGCAACATACT
The DNA here is from genome assembly GCF_030020395.1 of Manis pentadactyla. Lineage (NCBI taxonomy): Eukaryota > Metazoa > Chordata > Mammalia > Pholidota > Manidae > Manis > Manis pentadactyla. The sequence continues at coordinate 3,189,153 of NW_026644696.1, read as the reverse complement.
TCTCATTTTCTCTCACCTCAACAACTGTGTTGCTGAAATAATAAGCATCAGGGCCTTTGAAATCAGAGGATTTTATGATGTTCAGGAACGTGAAAATCTAATAACCACCTAAAGAGGGAAGTTTGGACACTCAAATAAACACGTCACTCCACAATACACTGTTAGCTCCCAACTGCTCCTGTCTAGAAATTGGTGTTCCTTTTTATTTGACCCTCCGTCCTATCGGCGTTGATCACGCTGATGTCCTTCAAACATGGTGGTGAGCGAAGCAACAAGTTGACTTTTCTGTCGACAACAGGCCCAGAGGAATGATACTTGAGATATTCAGGGAGCCCTTAGTCAATGAATGTGGCTAAATACAGACAGCAAGTTAGAAGGAGATGAAAGAGGACAGAGGATAGAGACACGGGTTCATGTCCCAGCACAACCATTTCCTGGTTTTGTAGGTACACGCGGCCGACTCGAACTGCAAGTGTCTCGGTGAACCCAGTGCTCCCTCTGCAGCCTAGATACTTTGCAGGATTTTTGGGAGCATAGTGTAGGAAAGTGATATAGGGTATATGGTTAACTGTTCTGCACACATGGACAGATGGACAGACAAAAGGATGATTTATTGAGTGATTGATAAATAGATAGACAGACAGATAGATAGATATAGGTACATATCAATTAACACAAAGCTACTGCTCATAACAAGGAGAGCAATGGTGAAAGCACATTTCAAAACTACAAACAAAAAAGAAGAATGAAATCCAGTTTAAAAAGTGCAGTAAGCAGCCATAAGAAGAAAACGAATCCTATCATTTGCAATAACGTGGATGGAACTCGAGGGTATTATGCTCAGTCAAATAGGCCAGGCTTAGAAATACATGTACCAAATGATTTCACTCATGTGTGGAGTATGATAACAAAGAAAAACTGAAGGAAAAGACAGCAGCAGACTCACAGAACTAGAGAGTGGACTAACAGTTACCAAAGAGAAAGGGACTGGGTAGGGTTTGTGGGAAGGGAGTAATAAGTGCGGGGAAAAAGAATGGGGGCATTAGGATTAGCATGTATAATGTGTAGGGTGTGGTGTCATGGGTAGGGCTGTACAACACAGAGAAGACATGTAGTGATTCTACAGCATCTTAGTACATGCTGACGGAGAGCGGCTGTAACTGGGATTTGGGGTGACTTGGTGAAGAGGGTAGACAGAATAACATAATTTTCTGCATGTGATTGTAAATTAATGAGAAAAAAAAGAATTTCAAAGTGCAGTAAGAGCACAGCTCTCAAATATCAGAATAAAAGTACAGCCTTTGAGTGCTCCAATCAAAAGACACAGGGTTAGAAGAACTGATGAAAACTCAAGACCACCTACGTGCTCCCTTACTGGAGACTCACTTGAGATCCAAGGACACAGACAAACTACAAGCTGAAGGGGCGGGGACAGGTACCCTACACAAGTGAAACTGAGAAACAAAGAAAGAAATGGATTCTGTTTTGGACCCCAGAGAGAGTCAGTAGAAAATAGCCCTATCTAGCCACCGTGAATTCTTTTTGTTTGGTTTCAGCAGTGCTCAGGCATAGATTTAGTGGTGCAGCAACTTCCTTCTCATTTCCTCTCACCTCAACAAATGAATTGCTGTAATAATATGCGTCTGGGCATTTAAAATCTTTGCTTTTTATGATGTTCACGAATGTAAAGAAGTAATAACCACCTAAAGAGGGAAGTTTGGACACTCAAATAAACACTTCACGCCACAACACACTCTTTGTTCCCAACTGGTCCTGTCCAGAAATAGGTATTATTTCATATTTGTCCCTCCACCTATCAGCAGTGATCACGCCAATGTCCCTCAAACATGGTGGTGTGCAAAGGGCCAAGTACACTTTTCTGTCGACAACAGGCCCAGACGAAGGATACTTGTGGTCTTCAGGGATCACTTACTCACTGAATGTGGCTAAATAAAGTCAACAAGCGAGCAGGAAGTATAAGAGGACAGAGGACAAAGATACGGGTTCAAGTCCTTTCACCTCCATTTACTGGTTTTGTAAGCACACTCTGCTGACTCTACCTGAAAGCGTATCGGTGAACACAGTGCTCTCCTTTTGTCTTAGTTACCTTGCAAGGTTTCTTTGAGCATCATGTAGGGAAGAGACATAGGCTATGTTGTTAACTGTTCTGTACATAAGGATAGATGGGCAGACAAAAAGATGATTGTTTCATATATAGATAGGTAGACAGACGACAGGTGAAAGATAGATAGATAGGTACATAGATTAATAGATGATAGACATCATAGATAGTTGATAGGAAGATAGATAGATAGATACTTAGATAGATACATAGATACATAGATATATACATACATAGATACATAGATAGACAGACAGACCTTTAGATAGATAGATACAGATACATGTCGATTGACACAAAGCTATTGTTCATAACCAGGAGTTGAATGGTGAATAACATAGCTAAACTACAAACAAAAAGGAAGAATGAAATTTAGTTTAAAAAGTGCAGTAAGCCGCCTTAAGAAGAAAACAAATACTACCATTTGCAATGACGTGGATGGAGCTAGACGGTAGTATGTTCAGAAAAATAGGGCAGGCGGATAAAGGCAAGTACCAAGTGATTTAACTCATGTTTGGAGTATAACAACAAAGAAAAACTGAAGTAAAAAAACAGCAGCAGACTCACAGAACCCGAGAGTTGACTAAAAGTAACCAAAGGATAAAGGACTGGGCAGGGTGAGTCTGAAGGGAGGGATAAGTGTGGGGAGAAAGAATGGGGGCATTAAGTTTAGCATGTATAAGGCGCGGGGTCGGGTTTGCATGGGGAGTACTGTACAACACAGAGAAGACTAGTAGAGATCATATAGCATCTTACTAGTCACTGATGGACCGTGACTGTAACGGGGACTTTTGGGGGGGACATGGTGAAGGGGTCTACAGCATCCAACTACGCTGATCGACAGTGACTGAAGAGGTTTTTCGGGGGGACTTGGTGAAGGGGTGAGCATAGTAAACATAATGTTCTTCACGTGATTGTAGATTAATGATAATAAATATTCTTTAAGTGCAATAAGTGCACAGCTCTGAATCATCAGAATAAAAGGTCAGGCACTGAGTGCTGCAAACAAAAGACACAGGGATAAAAGAAGGGATGAAAACTCAAGACACCTACTTGCTTACTTACAGGAGACTCACTTGAGATCCAAGGACACAGACAAACTACAAGCCGAAGGTGTGTGGACATGTACCCTACACGAGTGAAATGGAAAATCAAACAATTAAGCAAATGGATTCTGTTTGAATCCCCAGAGACTGTCAGCAGAATATAGCCCTATCTGGCCACCGTGAATTCTTTTTGTTTGGTTTCAACAGTTCCCAGCCATAGATTTAGTGGTGCAGCAACATACTTCTCATTTTCTCTCACCTCAACAACTGTGTTGCTGAAATAATAAGCATCAGGGCCTTTGAAATCAGAGGATTTTATGATGTTCAGGAACGAGAAAATCTAATAACCACCTAAAGAGGGAAGTTTGGACACTCAAATAAACACGTCACTCCACAATACACTGTTAGCTCCCAACTGCTCCTGTCTAGAAATTGGTGTTCCTTTTTATTTGGCCCTCCGTCCTATCGGCGGTGATCACGCTGATGTCCTTCAAACATTTTGGTGAGAAAAGCAACAAGTTAACTTTTCTGTCGACAACAGGCCCAGAGGAATGATACTTGAGATCTTCAGGGAGCCCTTAGTCAATGAATGTGGCTAAATACAGACAGCAAGTTAGAAGGAGATGAAAGAGGACAGAGGATAGAGACACGGGTTCAAGTCCCAGCACAACCATTCCCTGGTTTTGTAGGTACACGCGGCCGACTCGTACTGCAGGTGTCTCGGTGACCCCAGTGCTCCCTCTGCAGCCTAGATACTTTGCAGGATTTTTGGGAGCATATTGTAGGAAAGTGATATAGGGAATATGGTTAACTGTTCTGTACACATGGACAGATGGACAGACAAAAAGATGATTAATTGAGTGATTGGTAAATAGATAGACAGACAGATAAATAGATATAGGTACATATCGATTAACACAAATCTACTGCTCAAAACAAGGAGAGCAATGGTGAAAGCACATTGCAAATCTACAAACAAAAAAGAAGAATCAAATCCAGTTTAAAAAGTGCGGAAAGCAGCCATAAGAAGAAAACAAATCATATCATTGGCAATAAAGTGGATGGAGCTAGAGGGTATTATTCTCAGTCAAATAGGCCAGTCGGAGAAATCCATGTACCAAATGATTTCACTCATGTGTAGAGTACGACAACAAAGAAAAACTGAAGGAAAAAACAGCAGCAGACACACTGAACCCGAGAGTGGACTAACAGTTACCAAAGAGCAAGCGACTGGGTAGGGTTTGTGGGAAGGGAGTGATAATGTCGGGAAAAAGAATGGGGGCATTAGGATTAGCAAGAATAATGTGTAGGGTGTAGGGTCATGGGGAGGGCTTTACAAAACGGAGAAGACAAGTAGTGATTCTACAGCATCTTAATGCATGCTGATGGATATCGACTGTAACTGGGATTTGGCGAGTACTTGGTGAAGGGGGTAGACTAGTAAACATAATGTTCTGCATGTGATTGTATATAGATGAGAGCAAAAAAAAATTTCAAAGTGCAGTAACAGCAGAGCTCTCAAATTACAGAATATAAGTAGAGGATTTGACTGCTCCAATTAAAAGACAGACAGAAGAACTGATGAAAACTCAAGAGCACCTGCGTGCTCCCTAACTGGAGACTCACTTGAGATCCAAGGACAGAGACAAACTACAAGCTGATGGAGCGGGGACAGGTTCCCTACACAAGTGAAACTGAGAAACAAAGAAAGAAATGGATTCTGTTTGATTCCCCAGAGACACTCACTAGAAAATAGTCCTACCTAGCCACCGTGAATTCTTTTTGTTTAGTTTCAGCAGTGACCAGGTATAGATTTAGTGGTATTGCAATGTCCTTCTCATTTATTCTCACATCAACAAATGAATTGCTGTAATAATATGCATCTGGACTTATGAAATCACTGGGTTTTATGATGTTCACGATTGTAAAGAGGTAATAACCACATAAAGAGGGAAGTTTGAACACTGAACCAAACATGTCTCTCCACAACAAACAATTTGCTCCCAAATGCTCCTGTCTAGAGATAGGTGTTCCTTTTTATTTGTCCCTCCTCCTATCAGTGGTGAACATGCCTATGTCCCTAAAACATGGTGGTGAGTAAAGCACCAAGTATACTTTTATGTCTACAACAGGCAGAGAGGAAGTATACTTGGGGTCTTCAGAGAGCACTTAGGCAATGAATGTAGCTAAATACTGTTAGCAAGCGAGAAGGAGGTATTAGAGGAGAGAGGACAGAGATACGGTTTCAAGTCCCTGCACCACCATTTACTGGTTTTGTAAGCACACGCGGCTGACTCGATCTGCAACTGTCTCAGTGAGCCCAGTGCTCTCTCTGCGGCCTAGTGACCTTGCAATGTTTTTTGAAGCATAATGTAGGGAAGTGACATAGGTGATGTTGTTAACTTTTCTGTACATAAGGATAGATGGGCAGACAGAAAGATGATTTATTCATAGATAGACAGATAGATAGGTAACAGATGAGAGATAGATAGCTGATACACATGATAGATGATAGGAAGCTAGATAGATGGATAGATATATAGAGAGAAGGACAGAGAGATAGAAGGATATATAGAAAGATATATAGATATACAGACAGACAGAGCAATAAATAAATACAGATACATATAGATTGACACAAAGCTGTTGCTCATAACCAGGAGATGAATGGTGAGAACACATAGCTAACCTACAAAAAAAAGGAAGAATGAAATCTAGTTTACGAAGTGCAGTAAGCAGCCATAAGAAGAAAACAAATCCTACCATTTGCATTGACGTTGATGGTGCTAGACGGCAGTATGTACAGAGAAATAGGTCAGGCGGCGAAAGACAACTATCAAATGATTTCACTCATGTGTGGAGTATAACAACAAAGAAAAACTGAAGGAAAAAAACTGCAGAAGACTCACAGAACCGTAGGGTTGACTAAAAGTTGCCAAAGGGAAAGGAACTGGGCAGGGTAGTTCTGAAGGAAGGGATAAGTGCGGGGAGAAAGAATGGGGGCATTAGGATTAGCATGTATATTGCGTGGGGTCGGGGGTCATGGGGAGTGCTGTCAACACAGAGAAGACTAGTACAGATTATATAGCATCTTACTACTCGCTGATTGACAGCGACTGTAACGGTGTCTGTGAAAGGGTACATGGTGAAGGGGTCTATAGCATCCAACTATACTGACGGACAGCGACTGTAAGAGGTTTTTGGGGTTGGACTTGGTGAAGGGGGAGCATAGTAAACATAATATTCTTCACGTGATTGTAGATTAATGACTACAAAAAAAATTGTTTTAAGTGCAATAAGGGCACAGCTCAGAATCATCAGAATTAAAGGTCAGGCTCTGAGTGCTGCAAACAAATGACACAGGATTAAAAGAACGGATGAAAATTCAAGAAACCTACGTGCTTCCTTACAGGAGACTCACTTGAGATCCAAGAACAGAGACAAACTACCAGCTGAAGGTGTGGGTACAAGTACCCTACACGAATGAAACTGAAAAACAAACAATCAAACAAATGGATTCTGTATGAGCCCCCAGAAACAGTCAACAGTAAATAGCCCTATCTGGCCATCGTGAATTTTTTTGTTTGTTTTCAGCAGGGCACAGCCATAGATTAATTGGTGCAGCAACGTCCTTGTCATTTTCTCTCACCTCAACAACTGAGTTGCTGTAATATTAAGATTCTGGGCCATTGAAATTGGTGGGTTTTATGATCTTCACGAATGTGAAGTAATAACCACTTAAAGAGGGAATTTTGGACACTCAAATAAATATGTCACTCCACAGTACACTCTTAGCTCCCAACTGCTCCTGTCTAGAAATTGGTGTTCCTTTTTATTTGACCCTCCATCATATCCGCAGTGATCATGCTGATGTCCTTCAAACAGGGTGGTAATCAAAGCAAGAAGTTTAATTTTCTGTCGACTACAGGCCCAGAGGAAGGATACTTGTGGTCTTCAGGGAGCACTTAGTCAATGAATGTGGCTAAATACAGAGAGTAAATTAGAAGGAGATGAAGGAGAACAGAGGATAGAGACACATGTTCATGTCCTTGCAGAACCAATTACTGGTTTTGTAGTACACACGGCCGACACGACCTGCAAGTGTCTCGGTGATCTCAGTGCTCTCCCTACAGAATAGTTACCTTGCAGGATTTTTGGAAGCATAATGTAGGAAAGTGACATAGGCTATGTGGTTAACAGTTCCGTACACTAGGACAGATGGGCAGACAAAAAGATGATTGATTGATTTTAAATAGATAGACAGATAGATAGATAGACAGACAGATAGATAGATATAGGAACATATCGATTAACACAAAGCTACTGCTCATAACCATGAGAGCAATGGTTGAAGCACACAGCGAAACTACAAACAAAAAAGAAGAGTAAAATCCAGTTTAAAAAGTGCAGTAAGAAGCCATAAGAAGAAAACAAATCCTATCACTGACAATAACGTGGATGGAGCTAGAGGGTATTATTCTCAGTCAATTAGGCCAGTCGGAGAAATAAATGTAACAAATGATTTCACTCATGTGTGGATTACGACAACAAAGAAAAACTGACGGAAAAAACAGCAGCAGACACACAGTACCCAAGAGAGGACTAACCGTTACCAAAGAGAAATGGACTTGGTAGGTTTTGTGGGAAGGGAGTGATAAGGGCGGGGAAAAAGAATGGGGGCATTAGGATTTGCATGAACAATGTGTAGGGTGTAGTGTCATGGGGAGGGCTGTACAACACAGAGAAGAGAAGTGGTGATTCTACAGCATCTTACTACAAGCTGACGGACAGCGACTGTAACTGGGATTTGGCAAAGACTTGGTGAAGGAGGTAGACTACTAAACATATCGTTCTGCATGTAATTGTATATTAATGAGAACAAAAAAATATTTCAAAGTGCAGTAAGAGCATAGCTCTCAAATATCAGAGTAAAAGTACAGGCTTTGACTGCTCCAATCAAAAGACACAGGGTTAGAAGTACTGATGAAAACTCAAGTTCACCTATTTGCTCCCTTACTGGAGACTCACTTGAGATCCAAGGACACAGACAAAGTACAAGCTGAAGGGGCGCGGACAGGTACCCTATATAAGTGAATCTGAGAAACAAAGAAACAAATGGATTCTGTTTGAGTCCCCAGAGATAGTCACTAGAAAATAGTCCTAACTAGCCACCGTGAATTCTTTTTGTTTGGTTTCAGCAGTGACCAGGTATAGATTTAGTGATACTGCAATGTCCTTCTCACTTTTTCTCACATCAGCAAATGAATTGCTGTAATAATATGCACCTCCGTTTTCGAAATCACAGGGTTTTATGATGTTCACGATTGTAAAGAAGTAATAACCACATAAAGAGGGAAGTTTGAACACTGAACCAAACACGTCTCTCCACAACAAACAATTTGCTCCCAAATGCTCCTGTCTAAAAATAGGTGTTCCTTTTTATTTGTCCCTCCTCCTATCAGTGGTGAACACGCCAATGTCCTTCAAACATGGTGGTGAGTAAAGCACCAAGTATAATTTTCTGTCTTCAACAGGCCCAGAGGATGTGTACTTGCGGTCTTCAGTGAGGACTTAGTCAATGAGTGTGGTTAAATACAGTTAGCAAGCGAGAAGGAGGTTTAAGAGGACAGAGGACAGAGATACGGGTTCAAGTCCCTGCACCACCATTTACTGGTTTTGTAAGCACACGAGGCTGACCTGATCTGTAACTGTCTCAGTGAGCCCAGTGCTCTCCCTGCGGCCTAGTGACCTTGCAATGTTTTTGGAAGCATAATGTAGGGAAGTGACAAAGGTGATGTTGTTAACTGTTCTGTACATAAGGATAGATGGGCAGAGAGAAAGATGATTTATTCATAGATAGACAGATAGATAGATGACAGATGAGAGATAGACAGATGATACACATGATAGCTGATAGGAAGCTAGATAGATGGATAGATATATATAGAGAAGGACAGAGAGATAGAAGGTTATATAGAAAGATAGATAGATAGACAGACAGAGCAAAAATTGGTACAGATATGTACCGATTGAAACACAGCTGTTGCTCATAACCAGGAGATGAATGGTGAGAGCACATAGCTAAACTACAAACGAAAAGGAAGAATGAAACACTGTTTAAAAAGTGCAGTAAGCAGCCATAAGAAGAAAACAAATCCTACCATTTGCAATGACGTGCATGGAGCTAGACGGTAGTATGTTCACAGAAATAGGTCAGTCGGCGAAAGACAAGTATCAAATGATTTCACTCATGTGTGGAGTATAACAACAAAGAAAAACTGAAGGAAAAAAACAGCAGCAGACTCACAGAACCCGAGAGTTGACTAAAAGTTACCAAAGGGAAAAGGACTTGGCAGGGTGTGTCTGAAGGGATGGATAAGTGTGTGGACAAAGAATGGGGGCATTAGGATTAGCATGTATAATGCGTGGGGTTGGGTGTGCATGGGGAGTACTGTACAACACAGAGAAGACTAGTAGAGATCATAAAACATCTTACTATTCACTGATGGAGCGTGACAGTAACGGGTTCTGTGGGGGGGGGACATGGTGAAGGGTTCTACAGCATCCAACTACGCTGATCGACAGTGACTGAAGAGGTTTTCGGGGGGACTTGGTGAAGGGGGGAGCACAGTAAACATAATGTTCTTCACGTGATTGCTGATTAATGATAAAAAAAAATACTTAAATGCAATATGTGCACTGCTCTGAATAATCAGAATAAAATTTCAAGCACTGAGTGCTGCAAACAAAAGACACAGGGTTAAAAGAACAGATGAAAACTCAAGAAACCTACGTGCTTCCTTACAGGAGAGTCACTTGAGATCCAAGGACACAGACAAACTGCAAGCTGAAGGTGTGGGGACAAGTACCCTACACGAGTGAAAATGAAAAACAAAAAATGAAACAAATGGATTCTGTTTGAGACCCCAGAGACATTCAGTAGAAAATAGCCCTATCTGGCCACGGTGAATTCTTTTTGTTTGTTTTCAGCAGTTACCATCCATAGATTTAGTGGTGCAGCAACGTCCTTCTTGTTTTCTCTCACCTCAACAACTGAGTTCCTGTAATAATAAGCATCTGGGCCTTTGAAATCGGTGGGTTTTATGATCTTCACGAATGTGAAGTAATAACCACCTAAAGAGGGAAGTTTGGACACTCAAATAAACATGTCACTCCACAGTACACTCTTAGCTCCCAACTGCTCCTGTCTAGAAATTGGTGTTCCTTTTTATTGGACCCTCCGTCCTATCCGCAGTGATCATGCCGATGTCCTTCAAACATGGTGGTGATCAAAGCAACAAGTTTACTTTTCTGTTGACAACAGGCCCCGAGGAAGGATACTTGTGGTTTTCAGTGAGAACTTAGTCAGTGAATGTGGCTAAATACAGAGATCAATTTAGAAGGAGATGAAAGAGGACAGAAGATAGAGACACGGGTATATCTCCCTGCACAACCATTTACTGCTTTTGTAGTACACGCTGCCGACACGACCTGAAAGTGTCTCGGTGAACCCAGTGCTCTCCCTACAGAATAGTTACCTTGCAGGATTTTTGGAAGCATAATGTAGGAAAGTGATATAGGGTATATGGTTAACTCTTCTGTAACCACGGACAGATGGGCAGACAAAAAGATGATTGATTGATTGATAAATAGATAGACAGATAGATAGATAGATAGATATAGGTACATATCGATTAACACAAAGCTACTGCTCATAACCAGGAGAGCAATGGAGAAAGCACATAGCGATAGTACAAACAAAAAAGAAGAATGAAATCCAGTTTAAAAAGTGCAGTAAGCAGCCAAAAGAAGAAAACAAATCCTATCATTTCCAATAACGTGGATGGAGCTAGAGGGTATTATGCTCAGTCAATTAGGCCAGTCGGAGAAATAAATGTACCAAATGATTTCACTCATGTGTGGAGTACGACAACAAAGAAAAACTGAAGGAAAAGACAGCAGCAGACTCACAGAACCCGAGAGTGTACTAACCGTTACCAAAGAGAAATGGACTTGGTAGGGTTTGTGGGAAGGGAGTGATAAGGGCGGAGAAAATGAATGGGGGCATAAGGATTTGCATGAACAATGTGTAGGGTGTAGTGTCATGGGGAGGGCTATACAACACAGAGAAGACAAGTGGTGATTCTACAGCATCTTACTAAACGCTGATGGACAAAGACTGTAACTGGGATTTGGCATGGACTTGGTGAAGGAGGTAGACTAGTAAACATATTGTTCTGCATGTAATTGTATATTAATGAGAACAAAAAAAATTTCAAAGAGCAGTAAGAGCATAGCTCTCAAATATCAGAATAAAAGTACAGGCTTTGACTGCTCCAATCAAAAGACACAGGGTTAGAAGTACAGATGAAAATTCAAGATCACCTATGTGCTCCCTTACTGGAGACTCACTTGAGATCCAAGGACACAGACAAACTACAAGCTGAAGGGGCGCGGACATATACCCTTTACAAGTGAATCTGAGAAACAAAGAAACAATTGGATTCTGTTTGAATCCCCAGAGACAGTCACTAGAAAATAGTCCTACCTAGCCACCGTGAATTCTTTTTGTTTGGTTTCAGCATTGACCAGGTATAGATTTAGTGGTACTGCAATGTCCTTCTCACTTTTTCTCACATCAGCAAATGAATTGCTGTAATAATATGCATCTGGACTTTTGAAATCACTGGGTTTTATGATGTTCACGATTGTAAAGAAGTAATCACCACATAAAGAGTGAAGTTTGAACACTGAACCAAACACGTCTCTCCACAACAAACAATTTGCTCCCAAATGCTCCTGTCTAGAAATAGGTGTTCCTTTTTATTTGTCACTCCTCCTATCAGTGGTGAACATGCCTATGTCCCTAAAACATGGTGGTGAGTAAAGCACCAAGTATACTTTTATGTCTACAACAGGCAGAGAGGAAGTATACTTGGGGTCTTCAGAGAGCACTTAGGCAATGAATGTAGCTAAATACTGTTAGCAAGCGAGAAGGAGGTATAAGAGGACAGAGGACAGAGATACGGTTACAAGTCCCTGCACCACCATTTACTGGTTTTGTAAGCACACGCGGCTGACTCGATCTGCAACTGTCTCAGTGAGCCCAGTGCTCTCCCTGCGGCCTAGTGACCTTGCAATATTTTTGGAAGCATAATGTAGGGAAGTGATATAGGTGATGTTGTTAACTGTTCTGTACATAAAGATAGATGGGCAGAGAGAAAGATGATTTATTCATAGATAGACAAATAGATAGATGACAGATGAGAGATAGACAGATGATACACATGACAGGTGATAGGAAGCTATAAAGATGGATAGATATATAGAGAGAAGGACAGAGAGATTGAAGGATATATAGAAAGATAGATAGATATACAGACAGACAGAGCAATAAATAGATACAGATACATATCGATTGACACAAAGCTGTTGCTCATAACCAGGAGATGAATGGTGAGAGCACATAGCTAAAATACAAACAAAAGGAAGAATGAAATCCTGTTTACAAAGTGCAGTAAGCAGCCATAAGAAGAAAACAAATCCTACCATTTGCAATGACTTGGATGGAGCTAGACGGTAGTATGTTCACAGAAATAGGTCAGGCGGCGAAAGACAAGTATCAAGTGATTTCACTCATGTGTGGAGTATAAAAGCAAAGAAAAACTGAAGAAAATAAACAGCAGCAGACTCACAGAACCCGAGAGTTGACTGAAAGTTGCCAAAGGGAAAAGGACTGGGCAGGGAGGTTCTGAAGGGAGGGATAAGTTTGGGGAGAAAGAATGGGGGCATTAGGATTAGCATGTATATTGCGTGGGGTCGGGAAGGCATGGGGAGTGCTGTACAACACAGAGAAGACTATTAGAGATTATATAGCATCTTACTACTCACTGATGGACAGCGACTGTAACAGGGTCTGTGGGGGGGGACAGGTTTAAGTTGTCTACACCATCCAACTACGCTGATCGACAGCGACTGAATAGGTTTCTCGGGGGGACTTGGTGAAGGGGCAAGCAAAGTGAACATAATGTTCTTCACGTGATTGTAGATTAATGATAAAAAAAATTCTTTAAGTGCAATAAGTGCACAGCTCTGAATCATCAGAAAGAAAGGTCAGCCACTGAGTGCTACAAACAAAAGACACAGGGTTGAACGAAGGGAAGAAAACTCAAGACCCCTACGTGCTTACATATAGGAGACGCACTTGAGATCCAAGGACATAGACAACTACAAGCCGAAAGTGTTTGGACAAGTACCCTACACGAGTGAAATTGAAAAACAAATAATCAATCAAATGGATTCTGTTTGAGTACCCAGAGACAGTCAGCAGAAAATAGCCCTATCTGTCCAGGGTGAATTCTTTTTATTTGTTTTCAGCAGTTCCCAGCCATAGATTTAGTGGTGCAGCAACATACTTCTCATTTTCTCTCACCTCAACAACTGAGTTGCTGCAATAAAAAGCATCTGGGTCTTTGAAATCAGTGGGTTTTATGATGTTCACGAATGTGAAGATCTAATAACCACCTAAAGAGGGAAGTTTGGACACTCAAATAAACACGTCACTCCACAATGCACTCTTAGCTCCCAAGTGCTCCTGTCTAGAAATTGGTGTTCCTGTTTATTTGACCCTCCGTCCTATCGGCGGTGATCACGCTGATGTCCCTCAAGCATGGTGGTGAGCAAAGCAACAAGTTTACTTTTCTGTTGACAACAGGCCCAGAGGAATGATACTTGTGGTCTTCAAGGAGCACTTAGTCAATGAATGTGGCTAAATACAGACAGCAAGTTAGAAGGAGATGAAAGAGGACAGAGGATAGAGACACGGTTCAAGTCCCGGCACAACAATTTCCTTGTTTTGTAGGTACACGCGGCCAACTCGACCTGCAAGTGTCACGGTGAACCCAGTGCTCTCCCTAAATATTAGTTACAATGCAGGATTTTGGGAAGCATAATGTAGGAGAGTGTCATAGGCTATGTGTTTAACTGTTCTGTACACAAGGACAGATGGGCAGACAAAAAGCTGATAGATTGATTGATTGATAAATAGATAGACAGACAGATAGATAGATATAGATACATAACGATTAACACAAAGCTTCTGCTCATAACCAGAAGAGCAATGGTGAAAGCACATAGCGATACTACAAAGAAAAATAAGAATGAACTCCAGTTTAAAAAATGTAGTAAGCAGCCATAAGAAGAAAACAAATACCATCATTTGAAATAACGTGAATGGAGCTAGAGGGTATTTTGCTCATCCAAATAGGCCAGGCTTAGAAATACATGTACCAAATGATTTCACTCATGTGTGGAGTATGATAAGGAAGAAAAACTGAAGGAAAAGACAGCAGCAGACTCACAGAACCTGAGAGTGAACTAACAGTTACCAAAGAGAAAGGGACTTTGTAGTGTTTGTGGGAAGGGAGTAATAAGGGCGGGGAAAAAGAATGGGGACATTAGGATTAGCATGTATAATGTGTAGGGTGGGGGGTCATGGGTAGGTCTGTACTACATAGAGAAGACATGTAGTGAATCTACAGCATCATATTACATGCTGATGGACAGCGACTGTAACTAGGATTTGTGGGGGACATGTTGAAGGGGGTAGACTGGAAAACATAATGTTCGGCATGTGATTTTATATTAATGAGAACAAAAAATTTCAAAGTGCAATAAGAGCACAGCTCTCTAATATCAGAATGAAAGTACAGGCTTTGAGTGCTAGAATCAAAAGACACAGGTTTAGAAGTACTGATGAAAACTCAAGACCACATACGTGCTCCCTTACTGGAGACTCACTTGAGATCCAAGGAAACAGAGAAACTACAAGTTGAAGGGGCGGGGACAGGTACCCTATACATGTGAAACTGAGAAACAAACAAACAAACGGATTCTGTTTGAGTCCCCAGAGAGAGTCAGTAAAAAACAGCCCTATCTAGCCACCGTGAATACTTTATGTTTGGTTTTAGCAGTGCTCAGGCATAGATTCAGTGGTGCAGTAACTTCCTTCTCATTTCCTCTCACCTCAACAAAAGATTTGCAGTAATAATATGCGTCTGGGCTTTTAAAATCATTCCGTTTTATGATGTTCAGGAATGTAAAGAAGTAATAACAACATAAAGAGGGAAGATTGGACCCTCAAATAAACACTTCATTCCACAACACACTCTTTGTTCCCAACTGCTCCTGTCCAGAAATAGGTGTTCCTTTTTATTTGTCCCTCCAGCTATCAGCAGTGATCACGCCGATGTCCCTCAAACATGGCGTTGTGCAAAGAACCAAGTACACTTTTCTGTCGACAACAGGCACAGAGGAAGGATACTTGTGGTCTTCAGGGAGCATTTAGTCAATGAATGTGGCTAAATACAGACAGCAATTTAGAAGGAGATGAAAGAGGACAGAGGATAGAGACACGGGTTCAAGTCCCAGCACAACCATTCCCTGGTTTTGTAGGTACACGCGGCCGATTCGACCTGCAAGTGTCTCGGTGAACCCATTGCTCTCTCTACAGCCTATATACTTTGCAGGATTTTTGGAAGAATAGTGTAGGAAAGTGATAGAGGATATACGGTTAACTGTTCTGTACACAAGGACAGATGGGCAGAAAAAAAGATGATTGATTCATAGATAGTTAGACAGACGACAGATGTAAGATAGATAGACAGGTACATAGATTGATAGATGATAGACATCATAGATAGATGATAGGAAGATAGATAGATAGAAAGATAGATATATATATACATATACACAGAGATACATAGTTAGACAGACAGACGGTTAGATAGATAAATACAGATACATATCGACTGACACAAAGCTATGGTTCATAACCAGGAGTTGAATGGTGAATAACATAGCTAAACTATGAACAAAAAGGAAGAATGAAACCCAGTTTAAAAGTGCAGTAAGCAGAATTATGAAGAAAACAAATACTACCATTTGCAATGACGTGTATGGAGCTAGACGGTAGTATGTTCAGAGAAATAGGCCAGGCGGAGTAAGACATGTACCAAGTGATTTCACTCAAGTGTGGAGTATAACAACAAAGGAAAACTGAAGGAAAAAAGCAGCAGCAGACTCACAGAACCCGAGAGCTGACTAAAAGTTACCAAAGGGAAAAGGACTGAGCAGGGTTGGTCCGAAGAGAGGGATAAGTGTGGGGAGAAAGAATGGGGGCATTAGGATTAGCATGTATAATGAATGGTGTCGGGTGTGCATAGGGAGTACTGTACAACACAGACAAGACAGGTAGAGATCATATAGCATCTTACTACTCACTGATGGACAGTGACTGTAGTGGGGACTGTGGGGGGGGGCATGATAAAGTTGTCTACAGCATGCAACTACGCTGATCGACAGCGACTGAATAGGTTCCTCGGGGGGACTTGGTGAAGGGGCGAGCAAAGTAAACATAATGTTCTTCACGTGATTGTAGATTAATGATAAAAAATTCTTTAAGTGCAATAAGTGCACAGCTCTGAATCATCAGAAAGAAAGGTCAGGCACTGAGTGCTGCAAACAAAAGACACAGGGTTGAAAGAAGGGAAGAAAACTCAAGACACCTACGTGCTTACATATAGGAGACTCACTTGAGATCCAAGGACACAGACAAACTACAAGCCGAAGGTGTTTGGACAAGTACCCTACACGAGTGAAACTGAAAAACAAATAATCAATCAAATGGATTCTGTTTGAGTACCCAGAGACAGTCAGCAGAAAATAGCCCTATCTGGCCAGGGTGAATTCTTTTTGTTTGGTTTCAGCAGTTCTCAGCCAAAGATTTAGTGGTGCAGCAACATACTTCTCATTTTCTCTCACCTCAACTGAGTTGCTATAATAATAAGCATCTGGGCCTTTGAAATCAGTGGGTTTTATGATGTTCACGAATGTGAAGATCTAATAACCACCTAAAGAGGGAAGTTTGGACACTCAAATAAACACGTCACTCCACAATGCACTCTTAGCTCCCAACTGCTCCTGTCTAGAAATTGGTGTTCCTTTTTATTTGACCCTCCGTTCTATCGGCGGTGATCACGCTGATGTCCTTCAAACAGGGTGGTGAGCAAAGCAATAAGTTTACTTTTCTGTCGACAATAGGCCCAGAGGAATGATACTTGTGGTCTTCATGAAGCACTTAGTCAATGAATGTGGCTAAATACAGACAGCATGTTAGAATAAGATGAAAGAAGACAGAGGAGAGAGACACGGGTTCAAGTCCCGGCACAACCATTTCCTGGTTCTGTAGGTACAAGCGGCCGATTTGACCTGCAAGTGTCTCGGTGAACCCATTGCACATTCTACAGCCTAGATACTTTGCAGGATTTTTGGAAGCATTGTGTAGGAAAGTGATAGAGGATATACGGTTAACTGTTCTGTACACAAGGACAGATGGGCAGAAAAAAAATGATTAATTCATTGATAAATAAATAGACAGATAGATAGATATAGGTACATATCGATTAACACAAAGCTAGTGCTCATAACCATTAGAGCAATGGTGGAAGCACACAGCGAAACTACAAACAAAAAATGAAGAAAATAATAAAGTTTAAAAAATGCAGTAAGCAGCCATAAGAAAAAACAAATCCTATCATTTGCAATAACGTGGATGGTGCTATAGGGTATTATGCTCATTCAAATAGGCCAGGCTGAGAAATACATTTACCAAATGATTTCACTCATGTGTGGAGTACGATAACAAAGAAAAACTGAAGGAAAAGACAGCAGCAGACTCACAGAACCCGAGATCGGAACACAGTTACCAAAGAGAAAGGGACTGGGTAGGGTTTGTGGGAAAGGAGTAATAAGGGCGGGGAAAAAGAATGGGGGCATTAGGATTAGCATGCATAATGGTTAGGGTGGGGCTCATGGGTAGGGCTGTACAACACAGAGAAGACATGTAGTGATTCTACAGCATCTTAGTACATACTGACGGACAGCGGCTCTAACTGGGATTTGGTGGGGACTTGGTGAAAGGGGTAGACTAGAAAACATAATGTTCTGCATGGGATTGTACATTAATGAAACAAAAAGAATTTCAATGTGCAGTAAGAGCACAGCTCTCAAATATCAGAATAAAAGTACAGGCTTTCAGTGCTCCAATCAAAAGACACAGGGTTAGAATAACTGATGAAAACTCAAGACCACCTACGTGCTCCCTTACTGGACTCTCACTTGTGATCCAAGGACACAGAAAATCTACAAGCTGAAGGGGCGGGGACAGGTACCCTATACAAGTGAAACTGAATAACAAATAAACAAATGGATTCTGTTTGAGTCCCCAGAGACAGTCTGTAGAAAATAGAACTATCTAGCCACTGTGAATTCTTTTTGTTTGCTTTCAGCAGTGCTCAGGCATAGATTTAGTGGTGCAGCAACTTCCGTCTCATTTCCTCTCACCTCAACAAATGAATTTCTGTGATAATATGCGTCTGGTCTTTTAAAATCATCGCTTTTTCTAATGTTCCCGAATGTAAAGAAGTAATAAGCACCTACAGAGGGAAGTATGTACCATCAAATAAACACTTCAATGCACAACACACTCTATTTCCCAACTTCTCCTGTCCAGAAAGAGGTGTTCCTTTATAATTGTCCCTCCACCTATCAACAGTGATCACGCCGATGTCCCTCAATCATGGTGGTGTGCAAAGATCCAAGTACACTTTTCTGTCGACAACAGGCCAAGACGAAGGATACTTGTGGTCCTCAGGGATCACTTACTCACTGAATGTGTCTAAATAAGGTCACCAAGCGAGCAGGAAGTATAAGAGGACAGAGGACAGAGATACGGGTTCAAGTCCTTTCACCTCCATTAACTGGTTTTGTAAGCACACGCGGCTGACTCTACCTGAAAGTGTATCGGTGAACACAGTGCTCTCCTTATGGCTTAGTTACCTTGCAAGATTTCTGGAAGCATAATGTAGGGAAGAGACATAGGCTATGTTGTTAACTGTTCTGTACATAAGGATAGATGGGGAGACAAAAAGATGATTGATTTATAGATAGGTACACAGACGACAGATGAAAGATAGATAGATAGGTACATAGATTGATAGATGATAGACATAACATATAGATGATGGATACATAGATAGATAGATAGATACATAGATACATACATACATAGATACATAGACAGACAGAACGTGAGATAGATAGATACAGATACATATCGATTGATACAAAGCTCTTGTTCATAACCAAGAGTTGAATGGTGAATAACATAGCTAAACTGCAAACAAAAAGGAAGAACGAAATCCAGTTTAAAAAGTGCAGTAAGCAGCCTTAAGAAGAAAACAAATACTACCATTTTCAATGACGTGGATGTAGCTAGACGGTATTATGTTAACAGAAATATGAAAGGCGGAGAAAGACAAGTACCAAGTGATTTCACTCATGTGTGGAGTATAACAACAAAGGAAAACAGAAGGAAAAAAACAGCAGCAGACTCACAGAACCCGAGAGTAGACTGAAAGTTACAAAGGGAAAAGGACTGGGCAGGGTGGGTCTGAAGGGAGGGATAAGTGTGGGGAGAAAGAATGGGGGCATTAGGATTAGCATGTATAATGCGTGGTGTCGGGTGTGCATGGGGAGTACTGTACAACACAGAGAAGACTAGTAGAGAACGTATAGCATCTTACTACTCACTGATGGACAGCGACTCTAATGGGGTCTGTGTGTGGGGACATGGTGAAGGGGTCTTCAGCATACAACTACGCTGATTAACAGCTACTGAAGAGGTTTTTGTGTGGGACTTGGTGAAGGGGGAGCATAGTAAACATAATGTTCTTCACGTGATTGTAGATTAATGATAAAAAAATTCTTTAAGTGAAATAAGTGCACAGCTCTGAATCATCAGAATAAAAGTACAGGCACTGAGTGCTGCAAACAAAAGACACAGGGTTAAAAGAAGGGATTAAAACTCAAGACACCTACATGCTTACTTACAGGAGACTCACTGGAGATCCAAGGACAGAGATAAACTACAAGCCGAAGGTATGTGGACAAGTACCCTACAGGAGTGAAAGTGAAAAACAAATAATCAAACAAATGGATTCTGTTTGAGTCCCCAGAGACAGTCAGCAGAAAATACCCTTATCTGGCCACCGTGAATTGTTTTCGTTTGGTTTCAGCTATTCCCAGCCATAGATTTAGTGGTTAAGCAACATACTTCTCATTTTCTCTCACCTCAACAACTGAGTTGCTGTAATAATAAGCATCTGGGCCTTTGAAATCAGTGGGTTTTATGATGTTCACGAATGTGAAGATGTAATAACCACCTAAAGACGGAAGTTTGGACACTCAAATAAACACGTCACTCCACAATACACTCTTAGCTCCCAACTGCTCCTGTCTAGAAATTGGTTTTCCTTTTTATTTGACCCTCCGTCCTATCGGCGGTGATCACGCTGATGTCCTTCAAACATGGTGGTGAGCAAAGCTACAAATTAACTTTTCTGTCGTCCACTGGCCCAGAGGAATGATACTTGAGATCTTCATGGAGCCCTTAGTCAATGAATGTGGCTAAATACAGACAGCAAGTTAGAAGGAGATGAAAGAGGACAGAGGACAGAGACACGGGTTCAAGTCCCAGCACAACCATTTCCTGGTTTTGTAGGTACACGTGGCCGACACGACCTGCTAGTGTCTCGGTGAACCCATTGCTCTCTGTACAGCCTTGATACTTTGCAGTATTTTTGAAAGCATAGTGTTGGAAAGTGATATAGGTTATATGGTTAACTGTTCTGTACACAAGGACAGATGGACAGACAAAAAGATGATTGACTGATTGATTAATAAATAGATAGACAGACAGATAGATAGATATAGGTACATATCGATTCACGCAAAGCTACTGCTCATAACCAGGAGAGCAATGGTGAAAGCACATAGAGAAACTACAAACAAAAAAGAAGAATGAATTCCAGTTTTAAAAGTGCAGTAAGGAGCCATAAGAAGAAAACAAATCCTACATTTGCAGTAACGTGGATGGAGCTAGAGTGTATTATGCTCAGTCAAATAGGCCGGATGGAGAAATACATGTACCAAATGATTTCACTCATGTGTGGAGTACGATAACAAAGAAAAACTGAAGGAAAAGAGAGCAGCAGACTCACAGAACCCGAGATCGGAACACAGTTACCAAAGAGAAAGGGACTGGGTAGGGTTTGAAGGAAGGTAGTAATAAGGGCGGGAAAAAGGATGGGGGCATTAGGATTAGCATGTATAATGTGTAGGGTGAGGGGTCATGGGTAGGGCTGTACAACACAGAGAAGACATGTAGACATGTAGTGATTCTACAGTATCTTAGTACATGCTGACTGACAGCGACTGTAACTATGATTTGGGGGGGACTTGGTGAAGGGGGTAGACTGGAAAACATAATGTTCTGCATGTGATTGTACATTAAAGAAACAAAAAGAATTTCAAAGTGCAGTAAGTGCACAGCTCTCAAATATCAGAATAAAAGTACAGGCTTTGAGTGCTCCAATCAAAAGACACAGGGTTAGAAGAACTGATGAAAACTCAAGACCACCTACCTGCTCCCTTACTGGAGACTCACTTGAGATCCAAGGACACAGACAAACTACAAGCTGAAGGTTCGGGGACAGGTACCCTATACATGTGAAACTGAATAACAAACAAACAAATGGATTCTGTTTGAGTCCCCAGAGAGATTCAGTAGAAAATAGCCCTATCTAGCCACCGTGAATTCTTTTTGCTTGGTTTCAGCAGTGCTCAGGCATAGATTTAGTGGTGCAGCAACTTCCTTCTCTTTTCCTCTCACCTCAACAAATGAATTTCTGTAATAATATGCGTCTGGGCTTTTAAAATCATTGCTTTTTATGATGTTCATGAATGTAAAGAAGTAATATACACCTAAAGAGGGAAGTTTGGACACACAAATAGACACTTCACTCCACAACACACTCTTTGTTCCCAACTGCTCCTGTCCAGAAATAGGCGTTCCTTTTTATTTGTCCCTCCCTCCTATCAGTGGTGATCACGCCGATGTCCCTCAAACATGGTTGTGAGCAAAGCACCAAGTTTTCTTTCTGTGGACAACAGGCCCAGAGGAACAATACTTGTGGTATTAACGGAGCACTTAGTCAATGAATGTGGCTAAATAGAGTCAGCCAGTGAGAAGAAGATAATAGAGAATACAGACAGTTTCAAGTCCCTGCACAACCATTTACTGGTTTTGTAGGTACACGTGGCTGACTCGACCTGCAAGTGTATAGGTGAATCGAGTGCTCTTCCTACAGCCTAGTTACCTTGAAAGATTTTTGGAAGCATACTGTAGGGAAGTGATAAAGGCGATGTTGTTAACTGTTCGGTACATAAGGATAGATGGGCAGGCAAAAAGGTGATTGATTCATAGACAGATAGATAGATGACAAAAGATAGAGAGATGATAGAAATGATAGATAGATAGATAGATAGATAGATAGATAGATAGATAGATAGATAGATAGATAGATAGATAGATAGATAGATTGATTGATAAATAGATAGATAGATGATAGAAAGAAATTTAGAAGGATGGATAAATAGATAGAAAGACAGAGATACACAGATAGGAAGATAGAAAGAAAGATAGAAGGATGGATAGATAGATAGATAGATAGATAGACAGATAGATAGATAGATAGATTGACTGATTGATTGATTGATAGATACAGATACACTTCGATTAACAAAAAGCTATTGCTCATAACCAGGAGATCAATGGTGAAAGCACATATCGAAACTACAAAAAAAAAGAAGAATGAAGTCCTGTTCAAAAACTGCAGTTTGAAGCCGTAAGAAGTAAACAAATGCTACCATTTGCAATGACGTGGATGGAGCGAGATGGTAGTATGCTCAGTGAAATAGGCCAGGCAGAGAAAGACAAGTACCAAATGATTTCACTCATAGGTGGAGTATAACAAAACGAAAAACTGAAGGAAAAAAACAGCAGCAGAATCAAAGAACCGGAGAGTGGACTAACAATTACCAAAGGGAAAGGGACTGGGCAGGGAGGGTGGAAAGGGAGGGATAAGGGCGGGGAGAAAGAAAGGGGAAATTAGGATTAGCATGTATAATGCATGTGGTCGCGGGGCATGGGGAGGGCTGTACAACAAAGAGAAGACAAGTAGAGATTCTACAGCATCTTACTACACACTGATGGACAGCGACTGTAACAGGGTGTGTGTCGGGGACATATTGAAGGGGTCTACAGCATACAACTATGCAGAAGGACTGCATGTGTAAAATATTTTGGTGGGGAATTGGTGAAGGAGGAGCCTCGTAAAAATAATTTTTCTCACGTGATTGTAGATTAATGATAAGAAAAAAAATTTATTTTAATGCAATAAGGGCACAGCTATGAATCATCAGAATAAAAGTACAGGCTTTGTGTGATCAAAACAAAAGACACAGGGTTAAAAGAAGGGATGAAAACTCAAGACAAGCTATGTGCTCCCTTACAGGAGACTCACTTGAGATCCAAGGACACAGACAAACTACAAGCCGAAGGGGTGGGGATAGGTTAACTACACATGTGAAAATGAAAACAAACAAACAAATGGATTCCGTTGGATTCCTCAATAACAGTCAGTAGGAAATAGCCCTATCTGGCCACCATGAATTATTTTTGTTAGGTTTCAGCTGTGCCCAGCCATAGTTTTAGTGGTGCAGCAACGTCCTTCTCATTTTCTATCACCTCAACAACTGAATTGCTGTAATAATATGCGACTGGGCCTTTGATATCAGTGGGTTTTATGAAGTTCATGAATGTAAAGAAGTAATAACTATA
Organism: Manis pentadactyla; assembly: GCF_030020395.1. Classification (NCBI taxonomy): domain Eukaryota; kingdom Metazoa; phylum Chordata; class Mammalia; order Pholidota; family Manidae; genus Manis; species Manis pentadactyla. The sequence continues at coordinate 3,165,185 of NW_026644696.1, read as the reverse complement.
TAAAGAGGAAGTTTGGACACTCAAATAAACACGTCACTCCACAACACACTCTTTGCTCCCAACTGCTCCTGTCTAGAAATTGGTGTTCCTTTTCATTTGTCTTTCCATCCTATCAGTGGTGATCATGCCGATGTCCCTCAAACATGGTGGTGAGCAAAGCACCAAGGTTACTTTTCTGTTGAAAACTGGCCCAGAGAAAGGATACTTGTGGTCTTCAGGGAGCCCTTAGTCAATGAATGTGGCTAAATACAGTCAGCAAGTGAGAAGGAGATAAAGGAGGACAGAGGATAGAGACACGGGTTCAAGTCCCTGCGCCACAATTTCCTGGTTTTGTGGGTTCACAAGGATGACTTGACCTGCAAGTGCCTTGGCGAACCCAGTGCTCTCAATACAGCCTAGTTACCTTGCAAGATTATTCGAAGCATAATGTAGGGATGTGACATAGGCTATGTGGTTAACTGTTCTGTACACAAGGACAGATGGGGAGAGAAAAAGATGATTGATTGATAGATAGATAGGTATATAGATAGACAGACAGATAGATATAGGTACATATCGATTAACACAAAGCTATTGCTCATAACCAGGAAAGCAATGGTGAAAGCACTTACTGAAACTACAAACAAAAAAGAAGAATGAAATCAAGTTTAAGAAGTGCACTAAGCAGATATTAAAGAAAATAAATTCTATCATTTTCAATAACGTGGATGGACTAGAGCATATTATGCTCAGTGAAATAGGACATGCGGAGAAAGACAAGTACCAAATGATTTCACTCATGTGTGGGGTTTAAAAACAAAGAAAAACTGAAGGAAAATAACAGCAGCAGACTAACAGAACCTGACAGTGGACTAACAGTTACCAAAGGGAAAGGGACGTGGCAGGGAGGGTGGGATGGTATGGAAAAGGGTGGGTAGAAAGAAAGGCGGAATTAGGATTAGCATTTATAATGTGTGGGGTGGGGGGAGCATAGGGAGGGCTGTACAACAGAAAAGAGAAGTAATATTTCTACAGCATCTTACTACACGCTGTGGACAGCGACAGTAACGGGGTGTGTGTCGGGGGACATATTGAAGGGGTCTACAGCATTCAACTATGCGGAAGGACTGCATGTGTAAAGGATTTTGGTGGGGAATTGGTGAAGGAGGAGCCTCGTAAAAATAATGTTTCTCACGTGATTGTAGATTAATGATAACAAAAAAAAAATTTTTTTAATTGCAATAAGGGCACAGCTATGAATCATCAGAATAAAAGTACAGGCTTTGAGTAATCAAAACAAAAGACACAGAGTTAAAAGAAGGGATGAAAACTCAAGACCAGCCATGTGCTCCCTTACAGGAGACTCACTTGAGATCCAAGGACACAGACAAACTACAAGCCGAAGGGGTGGGGATAGGTTAACTACACATGTGAAACTGAAAACAAACAAACAAATGGATTCCGTTGGATTCCCCAGAAACAGCCAGTAGGAAATAGCCCTATCTGGCCACCATGAATGATTTTTGTTAGGTTTCAGCAGTGCCCAGCCATAGTTTTAGTGGTGCAGCAATGTCCTTCTCATTTTCTCTCACCTCAACAACTGAATTGCTGTAATAATATGCGTCTGGGCCTTTGAAATCAGTGGGTTTTATGATGTTCACAAATGTAAAGAAGTAATAACCAGATAAAGAGGGAAGTTTAGACACTCAAATATAGACTTCATTCCACAACACACAATTTGCTCCCAACTCCACATGTCTAGAAATTGGTGTTCCTTTTTATTTGTCCCTCCCTCCTATCAGAGGTGATCATGCCAATGTCCCTCAAACATGGTTGTGAGCAAAGCACCAAGTTTTCTTTCTGTGGACAACAGGCCCAGAGGAACAATACTTGTGGTGTTCACAGAGCACTTAGTCAATGAATGTGCCTAAATAGAGTCAGCCAGTGAGAAGAAGATAATAGAGGGTACAGACACAGGTTCAAGTCCCTGCACAACCATTTACTGGTTTTGTAGGTACACGTGGCTGACTCGACCTGCAATTGCCTCGGTGAACCGAGTGCTCTTCCTACAGCCTAGTTACCTTGAATGATTTTTGGAAGCATAATGTAGGGAAGTGACAAAGGCGATGTTGTTAACTGTTCTCTACATAAGGATAGATGGGCAGACAAAAAGATGATTGATTCATAGATAGATATATAGATGACAGATGATAGAGAGATGATAGAAATGATAGATAGATAGATAGATAGATAGATAGATGATAGATAGATAGATAGAATGTTAGAAGGATGGATAAATAGAAAGACAGATAGATAGACAGATAGATAGGAAGAAAGATAGAAGGATGGATAGATAGATGGATAGACAGACAGATAGAAGATAGATAGATAGATAGATAGATAGATAGATAGATAGATAGAAAGATAGAAACAGATAAATATAGATTAACACAAAGTTATCACTCATAACCAGGAGATCAATGGTGAAAGCACATTGCGAAACTAAAAAAAAAAGATGAATGAATTCCAGTACAAAAACTGCAGTTTGCAGCCATAAGAAGAAAACAAATACTACCGTTTGAAATGACGTGAATGGAGCTAGAAACTAGTATGTTCAGAGAAATATGCCAGGCGGAGAAAGACAAATACCAAGCGATTTCACTTATGTGTGGAGTATAACAACAAAGAAAAACTGAAGGAAAAAAACAGCAGCACACTCACAGAAACTGAGAGTTGACTAAATGTTACCAAAGGGAAAAGGATTGGGCAGGGTGGGTCTGAAGGGAGGGATAAGTTTGAGGAGAAAGAATGGGGGCATTTTGATTAGCATGTATAATGCAAGGGTTCGGGTGTGCATGGGGAGTACTGTACAACACAGAGAACACTAGTAGAGATAATATAGCATCTTACTACTCACTGATGTACAGCGACTGCAACGGGTTCTGTGGGGTGAACATGGTGATGGGCTCTACAGCATCCAACTACGCTGATGGACAGCGACTTAAGAGGTTTTCCTTAGGTACTTGGTGAAGGGGGGTGCATAGTAAACATAATGTTCTTCACTTGATTGTAAATTAATGATAAAAAAATTCATTAAGTGCAATAAGTGCACAGCTCTGAATCATCAGAATAAATGTTCAGGCACTGAGTGCTGCAAACAAAAGACACAGAGTTAAAAGAAGGGATGAAAATTCAAGACACTTACGTGCTTACTTACAAGAGACTCACTTGAGATCCAAGGACACAGATAAACTACAAGCCGAAGGTGTGTGGACAAGTACCCTACACGAGTGATAGTGAAAAACAAACAATCAAACAAATGGATTCTGTTTGAGACCCCAGAGACAGTCAGCAGAAAATAGCCCTATCTGGCCGACGTGAATTCTGTTTGTTTGGTTTCAGGAGTTCCGAGCCATAGATTTAGTGGTGAAGCAACGTTCTTCTCATTTTCTCTCACCTCATCAACTGAGTTGCTGTAATAATAAGAATCTGGGCAGTTGAAATCAGTGGGTTTTATGATGTGCACGAATGTGAAGATCTAATAACCACCTAAAGAGAGAAGTTTGGTCTCTCAAATAAACAAGTCACTTCACAATACACTATTAGCTCACAACTGATCCTGTCTAGAAGTCGGTGTTCCTTTTTTATTTGACCCTCCGTCCTATCGGCGTTGATCATGCTGATGTCCTTCATACATGGTGGTGAGCAAAGCAACAAGTTTACTTTTCTGTCAACAACAGGACCAGAGGAATGGTACTTGTGGTCTTCAGGGAGCAGTTAGTCAATGAATGGGGCTAAATACAGACAACAAGTTAGAAGGAGATGATAGTGGTCAGAAGATAGAGTCACGGGTTCAAGTCCCGGCACAACCATTTCCTGGTTTCGTACATACATGCGTCCGACTCGACCAGCAAGTTTCTCGGTGAACCCAGTGCTCTCTCTACAGCCTAGATACTTTGCAGGATTTTTGGAAGCAGAGGGTAGGAACGTGATATAGGAAATATGGTTAACTGTTCTGTACACAAGGACAGATGGGCAGAGAAAAAGATGATTGATTGATAAATAGTTAGACAGACAGATAGGTAGATATAGGTACATATCGATTAAGACAAAGCTACTGCTCATAACCATTAGAGCAATGGTGAAAGCACATAGCGAATCTACAAACAAAAAAGAAGAATGAAATCCAGTTTAAAAAGTGCAGTAAGCAGCCATAAGAAGAAAACAAATTCTGTAATTTGCAATATCGTGGATGGAGCTAGAGGGTATTATGGTCAGTCAAATACGCCAGTCGGAGAAATACATGTACCAAATGATTTCACTCATGTGTGGAGTATGATAACAAAGAAAAACTGAAGGAAAAGACAGCAGCAGACTCACAGAACCCGGGAGTGGACTAACAGTTACCAAAGAGAAAGGGACTGGGTAGGGTTTGTGGGAAGGGAGTAATAAGGGCGGAGAAAAAGAATGGGGGCATTAGGATTAGCATGTATAATGTGTAGGGTGGTGGTTCATGTGTAGGGCTGAACAACACAGAGAAGACATGTTGTGATTCTAGAGCATCTTAGTAAATGCTGACGGACAGCGACTGCAACTGGGATTTGGGAGGGACGTGGTGAAGGGGGTAGACTGGAAAACATAATGTTCTGTATGTAATTGTATATTAATGAGAACAAAAAAATTTCAAAGTGCAGTAAGAGCACAGTTCTCAAATATCAGAAAAAATGTACAGGCTTTAAGAGCTCCAATCAAAAGACACAGGGTTAGAAGAACTGATGAAAACTCAAGACCACCTACGTGCTCCCTTACTGGAGACTCACTTGAGATTGAAGAACACAGACAAACTACAAGCTGAAGGGGCGGGGACAGGTACCCTATACAAGTGAAACTGAGAAACAAAAAACAAAAGGATTCTGTTTGAGTCCACAGAGAGAGTCAGTAGAAAATAGCCCTATCTAGCCACCGTGAATTCTTTTTGTTTGGTTTCAGCAGTGCTCAGGCATAGATTTATTGGTGCAGCAACTTCCTTCTCATTTCCTCTCACCTCAACAAATGAATTGCTGTAATAATATGCGTCTGGGCATTTAAAATCATTGCATTTTATGATGTTCACGAATGTAAAGAAGTAATAACCACCTAAAGTGTGTAGTTTTTCCCTCAAATAAACACTTCACTCCACAACACACTCTTTGTTCCAACTGCTCCTGTCCAGAAATAGGTGTTCCTTCATATTTGTCCCTCCAGCTATCAGCAGTGATCACGCTGATGTCCCTCAAAAATGGTGGTGTGTAAACTACCAAGTACACTTTTCTGTCGAGAACAGTTCCAGAGGAAGGATACTTGTGATCTTCAGGATCACTTACTAACTGAATGTGGCTAAATACAGTCACCAAGCGAGCAGGAAGTATAAGAGGACAGAGGACAGAGATACGGGTTCAAGTCCTTTCACCTCCATTTACTGGTTTTGTAAGCACTCGCGTCTGACTCCACGTGAAAGTGTATCGGTGAACACAGTGCTCTCCTTATGGCTTAGTTACCTTGCAAGATTTCTGGAAGCATAATGTAGGGAAGAGACATAGGCTATGTTGTTAACTGTTCTGTACATAAGGATAGATGGGCAGACAAAAAGATGATTGATTCAGAGATAGATAGATTGACAAACGATAGAGAAAGATAGATAGGTACATAAATTGGTAGATGATAGACATCATAGATAGATGATAGGAAGATAGATAGATAGACAGATAGATGGATAGATACACAGATATATAGATACATACATACATACATAGACAGACAGACCATTAGATAGATAGATACAGATACATATCGATTGACACAAAGCTATTGTTCATAACCAGGAGTTGAATGTTGAATAACATAGCTAAACTACAAACAAGAAGGAAGAATGAAATCCAGTTTAAAAAGTGCAGTAAGCAGCCCTAAGAAGAAAACAAATACTACCATTTGCAATGATGTGGATGGAGCTAGACGGTAGTATGTTCAGAGATATAGGCCAGGCGGAGAAAGACACGTACCAACTGATTTCACTCATATGTGGAGTATAACAACAACGTAAAACTGAAGGAAAAAAACAGCAGCACACTCACAGAACCCGAGAGTTGAGTAAAAGTTACCAAAGGGAAAAGGACTTTGCAGGGTGGGTCTGAAGGGAGGGATAAGTGTGGGGAGAAAGAATGGGGGCATTAGGATTAGCAAGTATAATGCATGTGATCGGGTGTGCATGGGGAGTACTGTACAACACAGAGAAGACTAGTAGAGATCATATAGCATCTTACTACTCACTGATGGACAGCGACTGCAACGGGTTCTGTGGGGGTGACATGGTGAAGGGCTCTACAGCATCCAACTACGCTGATCGACAGCGACTGAAGAAGTTTTACTTGGAGACTTGGTGAAGTGGGGTGCATAGTAAACATAATGTTCTTCACGTGATTGTAGATTAATGATAAAAAAAATACTTTAAGTGCACAGCTCTAAATCATCAGAATAAAAGGTCAGGCACTGAGTGCTGCAAACAAAAGACACAGGGTTAAAAGAAGGGATGAAAACTCAAGACACCTACGTGCTTACTTACAGGAGACTCACTTGAGATCCAAGGACACAGATAAACTACAAGCCAAAGGTGTGTGGACAAGTACCCTACACGAGTGAAAGTGAAAAATAAATAATCAAACAAATGGATTCTGTTTGAGTCCCAAGAGACAGTCAGCAGAAAATAGTCCTATCTGGCCACCATGAATTCTTTTTGTTTGGTTTCAGCAGTTCCCAGCCATAGATTTAGTGGTGAAGCAACATACTTCTCATTTTTTCTCACCTCATCAAATGAGTTGCTGTAATAACAAGCATCTGGGTTGTTGAAATCAGTGGGTTTCATGATGTTCACGAATGTGAAGATCTAATAACCACCTAAAGAGAGAAGTTTGGTCACCCAAATAAACAAGTCACTTCACAATACACTATTAGCTTCCAACTGATCCTGTCTAGAAATCGGTGTTCCTTTTTTATTTGACCATCCGTCCTATCTGCGGTGATCATGCAGATGTCCTTCAAAGATGGTGGTGAGCAAAGCAACAAGTTTACTTTTCTGTCGACATCAGGCCCAGAGGAATGATACTTGTGGTCTTCAGGGAGCATTTAGTCAATGAATGTGGCTAAATACAGACAGCAAGTTAGAAGGAGATGAAAGAGGTCAGAGGATAGAGTCACGCATTCAAGTCCTTGCACAATCATTTCCTGGTTTCGTACATACATGCGGCCGACTCGACCTGCAAGTTTCTCAATGAACCCAGTGCTCTCTCTACAGCCTAGATACTTTGCAGGATTTTTGGAAGCATAGTGTAGGAAAGTGATATAGGAAATATGTTTAACTCTTCTGTACACAAGGACAGATGGGCAGACAAATGATGATTGATTGATAAATTGTTAGGCAGACAGATAGATAGATATAGGTACATATCTATTAACACAAAGCTACTGCTCATAACCACTAGAACAAAGGTGAAAGCACATAGCGAAACTACAAACAAAATGAAGAATGAAATCCAGTTTAAAAAGTGCAGTAATCAGCCATAAGAAGAAAACAAATTCAATAATTTGCAATAACATGGATGGAGCTAGAGGGTATTATGCTCAGACAAATAGGCCAGTCGGAGAAATACATGTACCAAATAATTTCACTCATGTGTGGAGTATGATAACAAAGAAAAACTGAAGGAAAAGACAGCAGCACACTCACAGAACCCGAGAGTGGACAAACAGTTACCAAAGAGAAAGTGACTGGGTAGGTTTTGTGGGAAGGGAGTAATAAGGGCGGGGAAAAGGAATGGGTCATTAGAATTAGAATGTATAATGTGTACGGTGGGGGGTCATGTGTAGGGCTGAACAACACAGAGAAGACATGTAGTGATTCTACAGCATCTTAGTACATACTGACGTACAGCGACTGTAACTGGGATTTGGGGGGGGAATTAGTGAAGGGGGTAGACTAGAAAACATAATGTTCTGCATGGGATTGTATATTAATGAGAACAAAAAAATTTCAAAGTGCAGTAAGAGCACAGCTCTCTAATATCAGAATGAAAGTACAGGCTTTGAGTGCTCCAATCAAATGACACAGGTTTCTAAGTACTGATGAAAACTCAAGACCACCTACATGCTCCCTTACTGGAGACTCACTTGAGATTCAAGGATCAGACAAACTACAAGATGAAGGGGCGGGGACTGGTACCTTATACAGGTAGAACTGAGAAACAAACAAAAAACGAATTCTCTTTTTGTCCCCAGAGTGATTCAGTAGAAAATAGCCCTATCTAGCCACCGTGAATTCTTTTTGTTTATTTTCAGCAGTGCTCATGCATAGATTTAAAGTGCAGCAACTTCCTTCTCATTTCCTCTCACCTCAACAAATGAATGCTGTAATAATATGCGTCTGGGCTTTTAAAATCATTTTTTTTATGATGTTCACGAATGTAAAGAAGTAATAACCACCTAAAGTGGGAAGTTTTTCCCTCAAATAAACACTTCACTCCACAACACACTCTTTGTTCCAAGCGCTCCTGTCCAGAAATAGGTGTTCCTTTATATTTGACCCTCCATCTATCAACAGTGATCACACCGATGTCCCTGAAACATGGTGGTGAGCAAAGAACCATGTACACTTTTCTGTCGACAACAATCCCAGACGAAGGATACTTATGGTCTTCAGGGATCACTTACTCACTGAATGTGGCTAAATAATGTCACCAAGCGAGCAGGAAGTATAAGAAGACAGAGGACAGAGATACGGGTTCAAGTCCTTTCACCTCCATTTACTGGTTTTTTAAGCACACGCGTCTGACTCTACCTGGAAGTGTATCGGTGAACACAGTGCTCTCCTTATGGCTTAGTTACCTTGCAAGATTTCTGGAAGCATAATGTAGGGAAGAGACATAGGCTATGTTGTTAACTGTTCTTTACATAAGGATAGATGGGCAGACAAAAAGATGATTGATTCATTGATAGATAGGTAAACAATTGATAGATGAAAGATAGATAGGTACATAGATTGATAGATGATAGACATCATAGATAGATGATATGAAGATAGATAGATAAATAGATAGATAGATACATAGATACATAGATACATACATACATAGATACATAGACAGACAGACCGTTAGATAGATAGATACAGATACATATCGGTTGACACAAAGCTATTGTTCATAAAAAGGATTTGAATGGTGAATAACTTAGCTAAACCTCAAACAAAAAGGAAGAATGAAATACAGTTTAAAAAGTGCAGCAAGCAGCCTTAAGAAGAAAACAAATACTACCATTTACAATGACGTGGATGTAGCTAGGCGGTATTATGTTAACAGAAATATGAAAGGCGGAGAAAGACAAGTACCGAGTGATTTCACTCATATGTGGTGTATAACAACAAAGAAAAACTGAAGGAAAAAAACAGCAGCCCACTCACAGAACCCGAGAGTTGACTTAAAGTTACCAAAGGGAAAAGGACAGGGCAGGGTGGGTCTGAAGGGAGGGATAAGTGTGGGGAGAAAGTATAGTGGTAATTTGGTTAACATGTATAATTCGTGGGTTCGGGTGTGCATGCATGGGGAGTCCTGTACAACACAGAGAAGACAAGTAGAGATCATATAGCATCTTACTACTCACTGATGGACAGCGACTGCAACGGGGACTGTGGGGGGACATGGTGAAGGGCTCTACAGCAACCAACTACGCTGATCGACAGCGATTGAAGAGGTTTTTCGGGAGGACTTGTTGAACGGGGAGCATAGTAAACATAATGTTCTTCACGTGATTGTAGATTAATGATAAAAAATATTTATGTGCAATAAGTGCAGAGCTCTGCATCATCAGAATAAAAGGTCAGGCACTGAGTGCTGCAAAGAAAATACACAGGGTTAAAAGAAGGGATGAAAACTCAAGACAGCTACATGCTCACTTACAGGAGACTCACTTGAGATCCATGGACACAGACAAACTACAAGCCGAAGGTGTGTGGACAAGTACCCTACACGAGTGAAACTGAAAAACAAACAATCAAACAAATGGATTCTGTTTGAGTCCCCAGAGACAGTCAGTAGAAAATAGCACTATCTGGCCGACGTGAATTCTGTTTGTTTGGTTTCACCATTGCCCAGCCATAGATTTAGTGGTACAGCAACGTTCTTCTCATTTTTTCTCACCTCAACAATTGAATTGCTGTAAAAGTATGGCTCTGAACCTTTGAAATCAGTGGTTTTTATGAAATTCATGAATTTAAAAAAGTAGTAACTATATAAAGAGGGAAGTTTGGACACTCAAATAAACACGTCACTCCACAACCCACTCTTCGCCTCCAACTGTTCCTGTCTAGAAACTGGTGTTCCTTTTCATTTGTCGTTCCATCCTATCAGCGGTGATCACGCCGATGTCCCTCAAACATGGTGGTGAACAAAGCACCAAGTTTACTTTTCTGTCGAAAACAGGCCCAGAGGAAGGATACTTGTGGTCTTCAGGGAGCCCTTAGTCAATCAATGTGGCTAAATACAGTCAGGAAGTGAGAAGGAGATAAAAGAGGACAGAGGATAGAGACACGAGTTCAAGTCCCTGCAACACAATTTCCTGGTTTTGTGGGTTCACACGGATGACTTGACCTGCAAGTGCCTTGGCGAACCCAGTGCTCCCAATACGGCCTAGTTACCTTGCAAGATTATTCGAAGCATAATGTAGGAATGTGACATAGTCTATGTGGTTAACTATTCTGTACACAAGGACAGATGGGGAGAGAAAAAGTCGATTGATTCATAGATAGATAGATAGGTATATAGATAGACAGACAGATAGATATAGGTACATATTGATTAACACAAAGCTATTGCTCATAACCAGGAAAGCAATGGTGAAAGCACATAGCGAAACTACAAACAAAAAAGAAGAATGAAATCAAGTTTAAAAAGTGCACTAAGCAGATATAAAAGAAAACAAATCCTATCATTTGCAATAACGTGGATGGACTAGAGGGTATTATGCTCAGTGAAATAGGACAGGTGGAGAAAGACAAGTACCAAATGATTTCACTCATTTGTGGGGTATAACAACAAGGAAAAACTGAAGGAAAATAACAGCAGCAGACTAACAGAACCTGACAGTGGACTAACAGTTACCAAAGGGAAAGGGACTGGGCAGGGAGTGTGGGAAGGTAGGGAAAAGTATGGGCAGAAAGAAAGGGGGCATTAGGATTAGCATTTATAATGTGTGTGGTGTGGGGAGCATAGTGAGGGCTGTACAACACAAAAGAGAAGTACTATTTCTACAGCATCTTACTACACGCCTATGGACAGCGGCTGTAATGGGGTGTGTGTTGGGGGACATGCTGAAGGGGTGTACAGCATCCAACTACGCTGATGAACAGTTACGGTAACGGGACTTTTGGGGGGGACTTTGTGTTCTTGGTGATCATAATGATCTTCGCGTGATTGTAGATTGATGATAACAAAAAAATTTTTGTAAGTGCAATAATGACACACCTCTCAATTGTCAGAATAAAAGGACAGGCTCTGAGTGCTCCAATCAAAAGACACAGGGATAGAGGAAGGGATGAAAACTCAAGACCACCTACGTGCTCCCTTTCTGGAGATTCACTTGGGATCCAAGGACACAGACAAACTACAAGCCGAATGGGCAGCTACAGGTACGCTACACAAGTGAACCTGAGAAAGAAACAAACAAACAAATGGATTCTGTTTGAGTCCCCAGAGACAGCCAGTAGAAAATAGCCCTATCTAGGCACCGTGAATTCTTTTTGTTTGGTTTCAGCTGTGCCCAGCCATACATTTAGTGGTTCCGCAATATCCTTCTCATGTTTTCTCACCTCAACAACTGAATTGCTGTAATAATATGCGTCTTGGCTTTACAAATCAGTGGGTTTTATGATGTTCTTGAATGTAAAGAAGTAATAACCACCTAAAGAGGGAAGTTTGGACACTCAAACATGTAACTCCACAACACTGTCATTGCTCCCAAATGCTCCTGTCTAGAAATAGGTGTTCCTTTTTATTTGTCGCTCCTCCTATCAGCGGAGCTCACGCCGATGTCCCTCAAACTTGGTGGAGAGCAAAGCACCAAGTATATTTTTCTGTCTTCAACAGGCCCAGAGGAAGGATACTTGTGGTCTTCAGGGAGCACTTATTCAATGAATGTGGCTGAGTACTGTCTTGAAGACAGAAGCAGGTAAAAGAGGGTACATGACAGAGATATGGGTGCCAATCCCTGCACCACCATTTACAGGTTTTGTAAGCACACGAGGCTGACTAGACCTGCAAGTGTCTTAATGAACCCAGTGCTCTTCCTACGTCCTAGTTACCTTGCAGGATTTTTGGAAGCATAATGTAGGGAAGTGACATAGGCGATGTTGTTAACTGTTCGGTACATAAGGATAGATGGGAAGAAAAAAAGATGATTGATTCATAAATAGATAGATAGATGAGAGATGACAGATAGATGACAGAAAGATAGATAGAAAGATAGATAGAAAGAAGGATAGATAAGTAGATAGATAGATAGATAGATAGATAGATAGATAGATAGATAGATAGATAGATAGATAGATAGAAAGAAAGATAGAAGGACAGATAGAGAGATTGATAGATAGATAGACAGACAGAGAGATTCAGATACATATCGATTAACATACAGCTATTGCTCATAAACAGGAGATCAATGGTGAAAGCACATAGCGAAACAACAAACAGACAGAATTAAGTCCAGTTTAAAAACTGCCGTAAGCAGTCATAAGAGGAAAACAAATCCTACCATTTTCAATGATGTGGATGGAGCATGATGGTTGTATGCTCAGTGAAATAGGCCAGGTGGAGAAAGGCAAGTACCAAATGATTTTACTCCTGTGTGGAGTATAACAACAAAGAAACTCTGAAGGAAAAAAACAGCAGCATACTCACAGGACCCAAAAGCAGACTAACAGTTACCAAAGGGAAAGGGACTGGGCAGGGTGGTTGGGAAGGGAGAGATGAGGGTGTGGAGAAAGAAATGGGAAATTAGGATTAGCATGTATAAATCTTGGCGTCGGGTGGGCTTGGATAGGGCTGTACAACACAGAGAAGACAAGTAAAGATTCTACAGCATCTTACTACACGCTAATGGACTGCGACTGTAATGGTGTTTGTGGGGTGGTTCATGGTGAAGGGGTCAAGAGCATTCAACTCCGCTGATTGACAGCATCTGTAAGAGGTTTCTAAGGGTGCCTTGGTGAAGGGGGGAGCCAAGTAAACATAATGTTCTTCACGTGATTGTAGATTAATGATAATAAAAAAATTTTTTAAGTGCAATAAGGGCAAAGATCTGAATCATCAGAATAAAAAGAAACAGTCTTTGAGTGCTCCATACAAAAGACACAGGGTTAAAAGTAGGGATGAATATTCAAAACCACCTACGTGATCCCTTACAGGAGACTCACTTGAGATGCAAGGACACAGACAAACTACACTCGAAATGGTGGGAACAGGTACCCAACACAAGTGAAACTGAAAAACAATCAAACAAATGGATTCTGTTTGTGTCTCCAGATATAGTCAGTAGAAAATAGCCCTATCAAGCCACCGTGAATTCTTTTTCTTTTGTTTCAGCACTCCCCAGCCATAGATTTAGTGGTACAGCAACGTCCTTCTTATTTTCTCTCACCTCAACAACTGAATTGGTGTAAAAACAAGCGTCTGGGCCTTTGAAATCAGTGGGTTTTATGATGTTCATTAATGTAAAGAAACAATATCCAGATAAAGAGGGAAGTTTGGACACTCAAATAAACACGTAACCCCTCATACACTCTTTGCTCCCAACTGCTCCTGTCTAGAAATTGGTGTTCCTTTTCATTTGTTGTTCCATCCTATCAGTGGTGATCACGCCGATGTCCCTCAAACACGGTTATGAGCAAAGCACCAAGTTTACTTTTCTGTCGGAAACAGGCCCAGAGGAAGGATACTTGTGGTCTTCAGGGATCCCTTTGTCAATGAATGTGACTAAATACAGTCAGCAAGTGAGAAGTAGATAAAAGAGGAGAGAGGAGAGAGACACGGGTTCAAGACACTGCAGCAAAATTTCCTGGTTTTGTAGGAATATGCGGCTGACTCTACCTGCAAGTGTCTCGGTGAACCCAGTGCTTTCCTGCAGCCTAGATACCTTGAAAGATTTTTGGAAGCACAATATAAGGAAGTGACACAGGCTATCTTGTTAACTGTTCTGTACAAAAGGACAGATGGGCAAACAAAAAGATGATTGAATAATTGATAGACTGATAGATAGATAGATGGATAGACAGACAGATAGATAGATATAGGTACATATTGATTAAAACAAAACTATTGCTCATAACAAGGAGAGCAATGGTGAAATCACATAGCGAAACTACAGACAAAAGAGAAGACAGAAATCCAGTTTAAAAAGTGCAGTAAGCAGCCATAAGAAGAAAACGAATCCTACCATTTGCAACAACGTGGATGGAGCTAGAGGGTATTATGCTCAGTGAAATAGGCCAGGTGGAGAAAGAAAAGAACCAAATGATTTCACTCATGTGTGGAGTATAACAACCAAGAAAACCTGAAGAAAAAATAGCAGCAGACTCACAGAACCCGCGAGTTTGCTAACAGTTACCAAAAGGAAAGGGACTGGGCAGGTTGGGTGGGAAGGGAGGGATAAGGGTGGGGAGAAAGAAAGGGGGCATTAGTATTAGTGTGTATAATGTGTGTGGTGGGAGTAGCATGGGGAGGACTGTACAACACAGACAGGACAGTAGGGATTCTACACCATCTTACTACACGCTGATGGGCAGCGACTGTAATTAGTTTTAGATGCGGAATGTTGAATGGGAAGCCTAGTAAACGTAATGTTCTTCACGTGATTGTAGATTAATGATAACAAAGAAAATTTTTAAGTGCAATAAAGGAACAGCTCTGAATCATCAGAATAAACGGATATTCTTTGAGTGCTCCAATCAAAACACACAGGGTTAGAATAAGGGATGAAAACACAAGACCACCTACATGCTCCCTTACTGGAGACTCACTTGAGATCCAAGGACACAAACTACAAGCTGAAGGGGCGGATTCGGGTACCCTACACAAGTGAAACTGAGAAACAAACAAACAAACAAATGGATTCTGTTTGAGTCCCCAGAGACAGCCAGTAGAAAATAGCAGTATCTAGCCACCGTGAATTCTTTTTGTTTGTTTTCAGCAGTGCCCCGCCATTGATTTAGTCTTTTAGCAACGTCCTTCTCATTTTTTCTCACCTCAACAACAGAATTGCTGAATTATATGAGTCTGGGCTTTGGAAATCAGTGTGTTTTATGATGTTCACAAATGTAAAGAAGTAATAACCCCCTAAAGTGTGAAGTTTGGACACTCAAACAAACACGTAACTCCACAACACTCTCTTTGCTCCCAAATGCTCCTGTTTAGACATAGGTGTTCCTTTTTATTTGTCCCTCCTCCTATCAGCGGTGATCACGCCGATGTCCCTCAAACATGGTGGTAAGCAAAGCACCAAGTATACTTTACAGTCTACAAGAGGCCCAGAGGAATGAAACTTGTGGTCTTAAGGTAGCCCTTAGTCAATGAATGTGGCTAAATACAGTCAGCAATCAAGAAGGAGGGAAAAGAGGACAGATGACAGAGATATGAGTTCAAGTCCCTGCACCAGTATTTACTGGATTTGTAAGGACACGATGCTGACTCAACCTGCAATTGTGTCAGTGAACCCAGTGCTCTCAATACAGCCTACTCATCTTGCACTGTTTTTGGAAGCATAATGTAGGTAAGTGAGATACGCGATGTTGTTAACTGTTCTGTACATAAGAATAGATGTGCACACAAAAAGATGATAGATTCATAGATACATAGATGACAGATGATAGATAGATAGATGATAGTCATGAAAGATATACAGGAAGATAAGCAGATAGATAGATAGATAGATAGATAGATAGATAGATAGATAGATAGATAGATAGATTGACAGAAAGATAGATAGATAGGTAAGTAGATAGATAGATAGGTTACAGACAGACAGATAGATAGATAGATAGATAGATAGATAGATAGATAGATAGATAGATAGATAGATAGATACAGATACATATCGATTAACACAAAGCTATTGCTCATAACTGGGAGATAAATGGTGAAAACACATAGTGATTGTACAAAACAAAAAGGAAGAATGAAATCCAGTTAAAGTGTGCAGAAAGTAGCCATAAGAAGAAAACAAATCCTACCATTTACAATGATGTGGATGGAGTTAGACGGTAGTATGCTCAGTGAAAGAGGCCAGGAGGAGAAAGACAAGTACCAAATGATTTTACTCATGTGTAGAGTACAACAACATAGAAAAACTGATGGAAATAAACAGCAGCAGAATCACAGAACCCGAGAGTGGACTAACAGATACCAAAGGGAAATGTACTGGGCAGGGTGGGTGATAAGGGAGGGATAAGGGCAGGAAGAAAGAAAGGGGATATTATTATTAGCATGAATAATGCGTGCGGACGGTTGGGCATGGGGAGTGCTGTACAACACAGAGAAGAAAAGTAGAGATTCTACAACATCTTACTACACACTGATGGACAGCGACTGTAATGGGGTCTGTGTGGGGGTTCATGTTGAATTCGTCTACAGCATCCAACTATGCTGATGGACACATTCTGTAAGAGGTTTTTCTGGAGGACTTGATGAAGGGGGGATCCTAGTAAACATAATGTTCTTCAAGTGATTGTAGATTAATGATAAGAAAAGAATTTTAAAGTGCAATAAGGGCACAGGTCTGAATCAATAGTGTAAAAGGACAGGCTTTGAGTGCTCCAAACAAAAGACACAGGGATAAAAGAAGGGATGAAAACTCAAGAACACCTACGTTCTCTCTTAGAGGAGACTCACTTGAGATCCAAGGACACAGAAAAACTACAAGCCGTAGGGGTGGTGAGAGGTACACAACATAAGTGAATCCGAAAAACAATCAATCAAATGGATTCTGTGTGTGTCCCCAGAGACAGTCAGTAGAAAATAGCCATATCTGGCCACTGTGAATGCTCTTTCTTTGGTATCAGCAGTGCCCAGACATAGATTTAGTGGTGCAGCAATATCCTTCTCATTTTCTCTCAACTCAACAACTGAATTGCTGTAATAATATGGGTCTGGGCCTTTGAAATCAGTGGGTTTTATGATGTTCACGAATGTGAAGATCTAATAACCACCTAAAGAGGGATGTTTGGACACTCAAATAAACACGTCACTCCACAATTCACTCTTAACTCCCAACTGCTCCTGTCTAGAAATTGGTGTTCCTTTTTATTTGACCCTCCGTCCTATCGGCGGTTATCACGCTGATGTCCTTCAAACATGGTGGTGTGCAAAGCAACAAGTTTACTTTTCTGTTGACAACAGGCCCAGAGGAATGATACTCGTGGTCTTCAGGGAGCACTTAGTCAATGAATGTGGCGAAATACAGACAACAAATTAGAAGGAGATGAAAGAGGACAGAGGATAGAGACACGGGTTCAAGTCCCGGCACAACCATTTTCTGATTTTGTAAGTACACTTCTGACTCAACCTGCAAGTGTCTCAGGGAACCCAGGACTCTCCTTACAACCTAGTTACCTTGCAAGATTTTTGGAAGCATAAAGTAGCGAAGGGACATTGTATATGTTGTTAACTGTTCTGCATACAAGGACAGATATTCAGACAAAAAGATGACTGATTGATTGATAGATAGACATACAGACAGATAGATAAATATAGGTACATTTCGATTAACATAAAGGTATTGCTCTTAACCAGGAAAGAAATGGTGAAAGCACATAGTGAAAATACAGACTAAAGAGAAGACAGAAATCCAGTTTAAAAAGTGCAGTAAGCAGCCATAAGAAGAAAACAAATCCTACCATTTGCAACAATGTGGATGGAGCTAGAGGGTATTATGCTCAGTGAAATAGGCCAGGCAGAGAAAGACAAGTTCCAAATGATTTCACTAATGTGTGGAGTATAACAAAAAAGAAAAACTGAAGGAAAAAAACAGCAGTGGACTCACAGAAACCGAGAGAGTACTAACAGTTACCAAAGGGAAAGTGACTGGGCTGGGTGGGTTTTAAGGGAAGGATAAGGGCAGTTAGAAAGAAAGGGGGCATTAGGATTAGCATGTATAATGCATGGGGGCTGTTGTGCATGGCGAGGGCTGTACAACACAGAGAAGTCAATTAGAGATTCTACAGCATCTTACTACACGCTGATGGACAGCGACTGTAACGTGGTGTATGGGGGGGACATGTTGAATCGGTGTACAGCAACCAACGCTGATGGATAGCGACTATAACAGGGTTTGGGGGAAGGACTTGGTGTACTTGGTGATCATAATGTTCTTCGCGTGATTGTAGATTAATGATGACAAAAAAGATATTTCATGTGCAATAAGGACACAGCTCTCAATTGTCAGAATAAACGGACAGTCTCTGAGTGCTAAAAATCAAAAGACACATGGTTAAAAGAAGGGATGAAAACTCAAGACCACCTACGTGCTCCCTTTCAAGGGACTCACTTGGTTTCCAAGGACGAAGCATAACTACAACTTGAGGGGTTGGGAACAGGTACACTAGACAAGTGAAACTGAAAAAGAAAAACATAAAAAAGATGTGCTGATGGGATTAATGACCCCGGCTCACATGAGAGGGGATGCGGAAACATCCTCCCAAAATCAAAACCACATACATATGTACTATTTGGAAATAGAACAACTACATCAAATCGTGGAAGAACAGCAGGGAGGAAAGCTGCTGCGGCATCCTGTCACCTCAAGGAGAAGTGTGCTGTACAGCCCTGGAGATGTGCTCTCTGAGCACGAACCTACCATACATGTGGTGTGCAAAGGAGGATTGTTGGGGTTGGAAAGGAAAGAGAGGCAGAAGACTTCGAGAGCCTTGAGGTTCCAGCCACTTGTGGGACAACACAGGGATCCACATCTGGCCGCTGTGGGACAAAAAAAAGGCGGACAGTCTGAGAGACTCCTAACAGTGAGAGAACTGCTAAAGGGGCAAGGCTTCCACAGGGCTTGCCACGCAGGAGAAAGGACAGGTGTGCCAAACTGCCCACGTGCACTCTGCCCGGCAGGCGGGGAATTTTTCAGTAGCTCTGGTCGCTTCATCCCCCTGGCTGGCCTCGCTGCTCCCAGGCCCCTTACCGTGATCTGACTGATACACGGCCTGCCTCACCACCAGCACCGGCCTGCAAAACGGCCGTCCCCACCTTCGGCAGCATCTCCCTGCATGTTCCACATACTGGCCCTGGCAGTCGAGATGGGCACTGTGGTCGGGAAGAAGGAAAGACCTCTTTACTCCCGGCGGGGTTGGGCAATGGCACTGCTCCCCTGGGACCACTGCCATCCCCCCAAGGGCTGAGCATCTCCAGAGAGTAAAGCTTCTCGGAGCTAGAGGGCGCCACCTACAAATATGAACGTTCAAAGGAACCCGGTAACTGGACTCAAATAAATCTTCCTGAGAAAGAGATATCAAAATAAACATCAGGAGCATGCTCAGGGAGCTACAGAAAATAAAACTGCCCCTATCTCTACAGCACAATTCTCTCTATCTCTCTCTCTTTCTCCGGGAGCGCTGCTAAGGCCCGGTCCCGAGAGGGGTGCTGCAAGAGCCCAGCAGGAATGGCACAGCTCTAGGGTCCACCCAGCCTGTGTCAGGACAGTCCCACATGGGCTCTGACTGAACTGCATATGGGGGACGCCGCTCATCTAACACCACAGGAAAGACAACAGTGCCGCATGCTAGCCTTCCTTCCCATCAATGGCTAGAGGCTACGTGGCTCCACCGATACTAGGAGACGTCAACACCCTGGGCTTCATCTCCTTGGCAATCTTTTTTCCCTATGACCCTTGAAAGCAGCAAATGGCAAGATACAACCTACCAGTCTCCACACCACCTCACCTCTCAGTTTTACACTAGATATTCCTGCATCACAGCTTCTCCTCTTCTTTCCAATTTTCTCGGCTGGTTGGTGTTCAGGAAAAAAGGAATAATTAGTCAGATTTTGAATGAAGTGGAAGGGGGTATAGTAAGATTCTGTTTGACCACCATCAGTAGAACCAAAAGACATCCTTCATTATTTGAGAATATATACACTGATGAGACATTTGATAAGGCGTTGCCATCCAAAACATGTATCAAGAGCTCACGAACCTGAACACACAAATAGCAAATAAATCCAATTACAAAATGGCCAGAGAATCTGAACAGACACTTCTCCACAGAAGCAATTTCAGGTGTCCAACAGGCAAATGAAAAGATGCTGCACATCGCTAACTATCAGAGAAATACACATTAATCCACATAGGGGTATCAACTCACAGCAGTTAGGATGGCCACCACCCAAAAGACAGACAACAACAGATGTCGGCAAAGGTGTGGAGAAACGGGATCCCTCCTACATTGCTGGTGGTAATGTCAGTCAGCTCAACCATTGTGGAAAGCAGTATGGAGGTTCCCCAAAAAACCGAAGAACAGAAATACTATTTGACCCGTGAATTCCTCCCTAGGAATTTACCCTAAGTGTGCAGGAGCCCAGTTTGAAAGAGACAGATGCACCCCTATGTTGATCGCAGCACTCTTTACAATAGCAAAGAAATGGAAGCAACCTAAGTGTCCATCAGGGGATGAATGGATAAAGAAGAGGTGGTACATACACACTATTTAATATCATTCAGCCATAAGAAGAAAACAAGTTCTACCACCATTTGCAACAACACGGAAGGAGCTAGAGGGTGTTATTTTCAGTGAAATAAGCCAGGTGGAGAAAGACAAGTACCAAGGATTTCACTCCTCTGTGAGGTATGAGAACAAAGGAAAAACGGGAAGGAACAAAACAGCAGCAGACTCACAGACCCAAGAATGGACTAACAGTTACCAAAGGGAAAGGGACCTGGGAGGATGGGTGGGAAAGGAGGGATAAGGGTGTAAAGGGGGCATTACAATCTGCACACACAATGTAGGGCGTGGGGGGCCACGGGGATTGCAGTATAACACTCAGAAGACAGGTAGTGATTCAAAAGCAACTTACTACATTGATGGACAGCGCCTGTAATGAGGAGTGGGGAGTGGACTTGACAATGTGGGGGATGGTGTAGGAAGGGGAGCCTAGTAAACATAAAGTTGCTCACGTAATTGTACATTACTGACACCAAAAAATAAATAAATAAAAGTGATTCTGTTTGAGTGCCCAGAGAGACAGTCAGTAGTAAATAGCCCTTCCCGCCACCGTGGATTCTTTCTGCTCAGTTGTGGCAGTGCTCAGTCATATATTCAGTGCTATAGCTAGGCCCTTCTCATTTTTTCTCACCTCAACAACTGAATTGCTGTAATAATATGCATCTGGGCTTTTGAAATCAGTGGATTTTATGATGTTTACGAATGTAAAGAAGCAATAACCAGATACCGAGGGAAGTTTGGATGCTCAAAAGAAAACGTCACTCCACAACACACTCTTTGCTCACAACTGCTCCCGTCTAGAACTCAGTGTTCCTTTCTACCTGTCCCTCCTCCTATCAGCGGTGACGCCGATGTCCCTCAAACATGGTGGTGGTTAAAGCACCAAGTTTACTCTTCTGACAACAACAGGCCTGTGGTACAGGTCCTCTCAGAGGAAAAGCAGTAGCAGCAGGAGAAAACCCAAAGACATAGAAACAGAAGATGGTACAGTACAATGAAAATTGACACAAGGGATTTCTGAGCCCGTACTTAATTCCAACAGAGATGCGAAAGGAGCCACCCCCATACAACAAAACTACACCACTACGGAGAAAGCACAGGCAGAGATCAATAAGAGTTCTGGTATCTTACCACACTGGGCCAGAGAGAGGAGTCATCACAGCAGCAGCAGTATCAGCAGCAGATGGGGCCTGTAAAAAATGCTCTGCGCTCATCACCGTTAAAGATAAGTTCGGGGGCTCGGCTCGCTGGGCCTCTCCCTAAGCACCCGGAGGCATACACAGCAGGGACTGAGGTGTCGTCGGTGGCATCTCGCCCGCATTTATGTTCCACACGGTTTGGAACATAACGAACGGTTTTCAGAGGAGCGAGAGGCACCAGGTACCACTGGACGGGCAGCTGAGCTTTGAAGCCGAGTCTAGTCATTCACTGTCACCACAGTTCAACAGATCCCAAGACCCGAAGAGTGATGTGCACGAGCTGACACACTCATATTTGATAAGGGATGTTCTCACCAAGTATGGAGAATGGAGAGGAAGGCACCCCTAATTGAGATTGCACAGAAGCCTCCAAGAGGAGGTGACATAGAGGTGGGTCTTCAGCGATCCATGTTCTTCTGATGGGTTGAAAATTCTTAAAAGCCAGATGCAAGAGTTGGCAAACCCCAGAGGAAATAATTCAGAGAGAAAAAGGCACGAGACAGGGTCTTTTCAAGGAGCAGAGAGCTTGGCTCATAATGAAGGATATGTAGACAAAGTGAAGGCCAGACCGTGAATTGGGGATGGAGAATTTAATATTTTATTCTGTAACAATGTCAGTGCTTCCACAGTGAAGCAGTGAGCAAGCAGGGCCTACGTCCACCAGGAAAGACCTGAGAAACTAGAAGCAGGATTACTGACACGGGACACGAGCTTCACAGGTTATAACATAAATTATGAACAGTCAGGATTGGGAATGGACAGGTTGACTGCTGAGAGGAGGCAAGGTTGCCCAGCAAGCATCCAGCTTGGCTGACGGGCAAGAACAGCGACGCCATCGAGACCAAGAGTCTAAAGGAGAAGCATTTTAAAAATGGAAAGTGTTTCCCATTTTACTGTGTTGTGTTATTCAACTATGAGACACAGGCCCCCAAAACTAGATCAGAGAGAAAATCTGGGTGGCAAAGCCCAGTCAGAACGTGGGATGTATCTATGCTGAGACCCTGTGGTCCCCGACCTATGCTTTCTGTGAGAAGCAAAGGAAAAACCTGCCACTAGCTAGAAAGGCAATTCATGGGATATGCACACTCCTCAGAAGTCAGCCGCCAGGCTGTCCATGGCCGAAAAGGCATGCCTGGCTCCAGGTGTCCCAGAGAAGCTGGGACGGCCCAGGAAAGGGTGGGCCGTGCCCCAGACAGCCACGTGGTAGCTGGGCGCCGGGCCCTGACCAAGCCCTGGGCTACGGGATTGTGTGAGGGAGGGCGGAGCAAGGCACTTGATTCCCGCCATACTCTGGGTGCCGAGCCCATGCAGAGCCGGCACCCAGACAGGCTGAGCTCTGACAGATCCGGGCACGGCAGCCCTTGATGGTCCGCATGGTGTGCTCATTGTTCCAAACACCTGCACGGCACCTCAGCGGGCATTCCAGGGGGCTAGGGATTCTACTGGGGTTGCCCTCGGGGCCAGGCCATGGCCTTGGACCAGGGTCTCCTCTGGGCGGTGCCGGTTTGATTAAGGCAATAGGGGCTTGGTTAAGTGTCTCCTGGGTGACGTCACAGCAGCCCAGGCCACTTTGTGATGCTTCCCGTAGCTGACATATGGACCAGGCTCGCCCTAGCTGAGCAACTCAGTGCGTGCTTGGCCTGAGAAGGAGTAAGTGGCAAAGGAGACCCTCTCCCTAGCTTCAGACCCTTTCCTCGGTTCGTTTGGCGCACACCACAACCCATTTTTCCATGTGGACCGTTTCCTCCTTCCTAAGGTTCGTGCCCCACACCTCTCGCTGCCTTCCCAGACCCACCTTGTTCGCGCGCCTTTTCTTACCGTCCCCGGGCGTTGCCCCATATCCCTCCTGCCAGGGAGCACCCTGCACCTGCTCACTGCACTGGTCACAGGCTGTTCCTCCGGGATCCTGTGCCTTTAGCGGCTGGATTTTCCCACTTTTTCCAGCAGAGTTCCCACTTCCACGGGGAGCATCGGTGGGCCACTGGACCATACTTGGCTCCCAGCAGACGGCTGGAGAGAAACCACCCAGATGAGCTCCTCCTCCGCAGGGCACACGGGCACCACTACCAGCCCGCCGTGTGGTGTCCTGCCTCTGCAAAACCACCATCCAGTGTCAGCCAACAGACAAGGCCTTGGGCAGCACAAGCGAAGGCCCGATGGCTGGCACTGACGCTCGGGACGAGCTGATGGACTCGACGCCACCACCGCTGGCCATCATCTTCTGGACCCACCCGGACCCGCACGATGCTATGGGCAGCACCACTGCCGGTCTCCTGTGCACCTCAGATGACCCCCGCGTGGGCGGTTGTCGTCTGGTCTCCCCTGGCTCCATAAGATGCCATGAGAGGCACAGATGATGGCCTCGGCCCTACCCGCAAGGCGGACGACGACCCAATGGTCACACTATCGCCTTCGGGAAAGGCATCTACAACTACCCCATGGTCCCAGAAGAGTCCATGGGCTGCATAGTCGCCAGCCTGAAGGCTGATTCCCAAGAAGAGCTGATGGACACGACACCATCGTCGATTGCCGACATCTTCCGTTAGCCCCCGTCCGCAAACGAGGCTTTGGGCAGCTCCCCCTTTGGCACAAAGGCCGGCAATGACGCTCTAGACGAGCCCATGGACACGACACCACCCTCGAAGGCCGTCATCTTCCGGTCGCACCCGACCCCGCACGGGGCTGTGGCAGCACCAACTTCGGTGTGAGGGCCGGTAATGATGCTCAAGACGAGCCCATGGACACGGCACCACCCTCGATGGCCGTCACCTTCCAGTCGCCAAAGTCCCTTCATGGGGCCGTGGGCAGCACCACTTTCTGCCTGAGGTCTGGCAATTATGCTCAAGACGAGCACATGGACACAACACACCCTTCGATGGCCATCATCTTCCGGTCAACCCCCAGCCCCACACGAGGCCATGGGCAGCAGCACTTCCAGCCTCCTGCACACCTCAGACACCCACCATGTGGGAAGTCATTCTCCGGACCACCCTGGACACACACGATGCAGTGGTAGGCATAGACGACGGCCTCGGACCTACACGCAAGTCGGACGATGACCCGATGTGCATGCCACCAACATCGGGAAAGGAACTTGCTAGCCCCCCAGGGCCCCAAACGAGGCCATTGGCAGAAACACTACCAGCATCCAGCACGCCTCAGACACCCACAGCACGGGCGGTTGTCCTCCTTTCAGCCCTGGACCCATAGAATGCCATGGTAGGCAGAGCCGATGGCCTCGGCCCTACCCCTAACTCAGGCTCCGACACCGTGGACACGCCACAGCCCTTGCCAACGGCTCCTACAGGTCTAACCCGGCTCCAGACAATGCCTATGTCCATATCCATTTAACAAAATCTTTCCCACAATATGTTTGTATATTTTATATTCACACTAAATCCTGCTGTTGCTAGTATGACTCTGCTGTTTACTCTTTGACTCGTCAAAGGAGGAAGAACACATATACATGAGTGATAATGTTCTCAGCCACACTTAACTATGCAACGTGTTCCATGCCCGAGTGACTGGGATGTGGAAGTAGATGCGTTTTATGACTGTGCGTGCTCACCGTGAGGTCTGCGTGCTGAGTGATTAATGGATGACAATCCATGGGAAGGCAAGTCCAGAGGAAGGAGACCGGGTTGGCTTATGTGGCCCCTTCCCTCTCTTCTCCCACTGCTCTGAGCTCACTGGGGGCTAGGGAATCCCTGCTGTGACACAGGAAACCACTCTTATCATTTTTTTAAAAACAAGTTTATTTCTGTATGTGTGTGCCTTGTGTAACTTAAGACATTGGCTGATCATCCTCACACATTCCCACTTCCCCACGAGAGAACAGATTTGGCATAAAGGTCCTCGAGTCTGAAGGAAGGACAGAAGGAAGTGCTTCTGCATGCTGTGTGATTATTGAAATTTAAGCTTACTTAGAATTTATCAAGTATCTTAATTATATCAGAAAAGGTCCTCTTTAATGACTGCCTGGCCTGACTCTAACCTAAACTGCGAACATGTCAAACCACGTTGAGTTACAACTGTGACCACTTCTCTCTGACCCTAGAGTCTGCATGGTCTCCACCAGACTTAATAAACGCAGAATTCCTAACCTGCGAAGACCATGTTCTAGTTGGAGGGGAAGAAA
The DNA here is from genome assembly GCF_030020395.1 of Manis pentadactyla. NCBI lineage: Eukaryota > Metazoa > Chordata > Mammalia > Pholidota > Manidae > Manis > Manis pentadactyla. The sequence goes on along the minus strand of NW_026644696.1, from coordinate 3,139,081 downwards.
GAGACAATGAATATCTGTAAGATTTCTGGTAGCTTAGCCGGTAACAAACACTATGAAGAAATAAGGCAACATATGGAGGACTGAGCTTAAAGGCAGAGAGAAGCAGGGCTTTCAAAATAAGCAGGGGACCGGTTAAGCCTTACCAGGGATGTGGGACTTGAACAGTATAGAAGGAGGTAACAGAACAAGGTATCTGAGGGAAAATCATTCCATACAATGGGATAAATTACTGAAAAAGCCAAGAGGAAGGATGCTTGTGGTCTTCAGGGAGCAGTCAGTCAACAAATGCAGCTAGAATACTGTCAGCAAGGAGGGCAAAGAGGACTGGGTACAGAGGTATGGTTTGAAGTCCACGCACCACCATTTACTAGTTTTTTACTCACACGCTGTTGACTCGATGTGCAAATGTCTCGATGAACCTAGTGCAATCTGTCTCTAGCGCCTAGTTACCTTGCAGGCTTTTGGAAGCTTATGTAGGGAAGTGACATATAAGCTACCTTGTGAACTGTTCTGTACATAATTATATATGGTTAGACAAAAAGATGATGATAGATAGGACAGATAGATAGATGATAGATTAGGTAGGAGAGATAATAGGTATAGATAGATTGAACAGATAGGTGATAGATAGATAGATAGATAGATAGATAGATAGATAGATAGATAGATAGATAGATAGATAGATAGATAGATAGAAAGATAGAAAGAAAGATAGATAGATAGCCATGTTATATGGCCATGTTGTTAACTGTTTTTAAGGCTGGGGACGCTGATGGGAGGAGCGAGCACGTCAGACACTGATGATGTGCCTAAGTTCTTGGCTGTTGCCGCCTCCCAACCTGAAATATATGCATTGGGTTAGCAAATCCTCGCACTGCTGTAAATCTAAGTTCTGCCTCCCCCTACCTTCTTTAAAATCTCGCTGCCTGTCTTCCTAAATGGGAATTCCTCAGCCTCCATTTCTATAGACTGGTGAAATCTCGCCTGGGTATCTGCGTTCAAATAAACTACCGGGCCCTTTGTTGCCTCTCTGCACCTGCTTATTTCAGCTAGAATTTATCTTACACTGTTCTGTAAATAAGGATGGATGGGTAGACAAAAAGATAAAGACAGGTAGATGACATATAGTTGACAGGTGATAGATGATACTTTTGAAATAGATACATTAGATGATAGATATTCATATATTAGATGAATAGATTGATAGAGATGACAGATAGATAAGATATATATAAATGACAGATGATAGAATAGATAGGATAGATGATATAGGTATGTTAGATTAGATAGATACATGATAGATACAGAGTTATGAACTGAATTTTGGCCCTCACCTCACCATCTTCTGCTCCTATTACCCCCTGCCGCCACCACACACACACACACACACACACACACGCACACACACACACATACACACACACAAGTTCATATTTGAACTGAGACAAGGTTGAAGACCTAACCCCCACTGTCATGGTATTGGGAGGTCTGGCCTTTGGAGGTAATTGGGTTAGGAAGATACCATGAGGGTGTGAGTGGAGCTGCCATTATGCAATCAGTGCTATTAAGAGGAACTGAGGACAGAGCATTCTCCCTCGACCCTGTGAGGACAGATCAGGGATGCGACCGTATGCAGAAGAAGGGACCTCACCGGGAACTGAACCTGCCTTGGTCTTGGACTTCTGCTTCCAGAATAGGGAGAAATCAGTGTCAATGGATGAAACCCCCACTCAATGACACTCTGGATATCAGTTTGAGTAGACTAACACAGACATGTAGGTATACAGAGACGCACTTAGATGATGGATGGAGAGAGCCTACCCATACATGTATGTGCTTAGCTGTCTGCATAGGTATCTGTATCCAACCACCTCTGCACTTTGAAGTCTGCTCCGTATGGAGGGAACAATAGGAGCAAAACTTATGCATGTTTCTTTTTAAATGTGTGGGCTGCAGCTTCCGATAAGTGGGGTCTCCGTTAACTCTCAGCCATGTGTGTGTGTCTGTACGTGTGTGTGTGTGTGTGCGTGTGTGTGTGTGTACACCATTGCCCCGATCGGTCTACAATCACAGGAGATGCAAAAGTAACAAAGGAACGCAGGATAAGGCAAACATCTTGCAAACTATGACCAGAAAGAGTACAGTTTTCCACTAGCCTCTGGGCATATCTTTGACAAGTGTTTCTATGCAATTTTAGAAAGATCTTGCTGGAAATGTTGCTGGGACCACTCTGAACCAACAAGTTACTTAAGGTAATAAGCCAGGACAGGAGAGCAGCAAAGAGCACAAACGGTGTGTCTCCTATGTATCAGGCCAAGGTGTACAGGCTTTAATTCTACTATACCACTTCATCTCACCATGGCTGACGTGGGATAACCTTATACATCACTTTCATCTGTGAGTAAAAAGTTACTTCAGAATCACCTCCGTTAACAGAAAATTAATAAGTGTGGCGACATAAATATTCCACGAATTCCTGCCACCATCACCCAACTCTTTATGCTCAGCGCCCTTTTCATACTAATGGAAACATACATCTCAGTGCTGCTTTTCCATTACAGATAGACCTCACTCACATCTATATGCCTAAATGCACTGAAACTGTACATCACCTTGACAGCAGAGGGGAGCAGTTCTCCCACAAGCTAGTTGGCCTGCCACCTCAGCAAGCCCATAGGCCAATGGCCCACAAGAGCACCGTGTGTCACCAAAGGGCAGTTCCCTTAACCAGTGACTACACGCATGCTCTCTGGAGATGGGAAACCAAGCAGGGCCGCCGAGGTGACATCAGTGCACAGGCAAAAATACCTACTACTGGGCATGACCCTGCCTCTGCCCCACAGGCATGCCAGTGTGCTCCCTGCCTGGGGCCTCGGATATGCCCGCAGCTCACGCAGCCGCCACAGCAGGAACGTCCCAGGGGCAGAGCAGCCAGAAGGCCCTGGTCCTCACAGGTTAAAGAGCCCAGCCCAACAAACACACTATCCACACCCAGCAAACTCGTGCCACCTACGCAGGAGAAGTTCCCACACAAGGCTACACCTCTCAAGACCCAAACACCAGCTAATTCACATAAACAAACACAAGGAATTGAGACTGAGAAGAACACAGAGGAATCAAAGTGCACCTAGTGACAGAACGTTGACAAAAGTGAGAAAACAGATACATAAACAGACAGATGATTTATACATAGATTGGACTTATATACATACATATAGATGATAGATTAATGAGATAGATACACAGATGATAGTAGATAGATGAAAGACCATAGATAGATATATGACAGATATATAGACAGGTAGATAGATTACATAGATAGATAAAGAGATAGGTAGGTAGGTATATAGGAAGGCATCATACTAAACAAAGCTATCTTTCCCTCAAGACCATCTACATGCTCCCCTACAAAGACTCACTTGAGATCCAAGGACACACACAAACTACAAGCTGAAGGGGCTGGGAGAGGTACCCAACACAAGTGAAACTGAGAAACAAACAAACAAACAAATGGATTCTGTCTGAGTCCTTAGAGACAGTTAGTAGAAAATAGCCCTATCTAGCCACTGTGAATTCTTTTTGTTTGGTTTCAGCAGTGCCCAGCCATAGCTATAGTGGTACAGCAACGTCCTTCTCATTTTTTCTCAACTCAATAAATGAATTGCTCTAATAATATTCATCTGGGCTTTTGAAATCAGTGCGTTTTATGATGTTCAAGAAGGTAAAGGAGTAATAGACACCTAAAGAGGGAAGTTTGGACATTCAAATAAACACATCACTCCACTACACACTCTTTGTTCCCAACAACTCCTGTCTAGAAATAGGTGTCCCTTTTTATTTGTCCCTCCTCCTATCAGCGATGATCACGCCAATGTCCCTCAAACTTGGTGTTGAGCAAAGCACCAAGTATACTTTTCTGTATTCAACAGGCCCAGAGGAAGGATACTTGTGGTCTTCAGTGTGGACTTAGTCAATTAATGCGGCTAATTACAGTCAGCAAGCGAGAAGGAGGTAAAAGAGGACAGAGGACAGAGATACGTGTTCACATCCCTGCACCACAATTTACGGGTTTTGTAAGCACAAGTGGCTAACTCGACCTGCAAGTGTCTCAGAGAAGCCAGTAGTCTAACTACGGCATAGTTACCTTGAAAAATTTTTGGAAGCATAATGTAGGGAAGTGATGTAGGCCATGTTGTTAAATGTTCTGTACGTAAGGGTAGATAGGCAGACAAAAAGATGATTGATTCTTAGATAGATAGATAGATGACAGATGATAGAATGACAGATGATAGACATGATAGGTAGATAGGAAGATAGATTGATAGACTTATAGATGATAGATAGAAAGATAGATAGATAGATAAATAGAAAGATAGAAGGATAGACAGATAGATAGATAGGTCGATAGAAAGATACATACAGATACATATCAATTAACACAAAGCTATTGCTCATAACCAGGAGATCAATGGTGAAAGCACATAGCGAAACTACAAACTAAAAGGAAGAATGAAGTCCAGTTTAAAAACTGCAGTTTGCAGCCATAAGAAGAAAACAAATGCTACCATTTGCAATGACGTGGATGAAGCGAGACGGTAGTAGGCTCAGTGAAATATTCCAGGTGGAGAAAGACAAGTACCAAATGATTTCACTCATGTGTGGAGTATAACAACAAAGAAACACTGAAAAAAAAAACAGCAGCAGACTCACAGAACCCGAATGTGGAGTAACAGTTACCAAAGGGAAAAGGACTGTTAAGGGTGGTTGGGAAGGGAGGGATAAGTGTGGGGAGAAAGAAAAGGGAGATTAGGATAAGCATGTATAATGCGTGAGGGCGGGGTCGCATGGTGAGTGCTGTACAACACAGAGAAGACAAGTAGATATTCTACAGCATGTTACTACACGCTGAAGGACAGCGACTGTAATGGGGTGTGTGTGGGGGTACATCGTGAACGGGCCTACAGCATTCAAATCTGCTAACTGACAGCAACTGTAAGAGGTTTTTGGGAGGGACTTGGTGAAGGGGGGAGTCTAGGAAACATAATGTTCTTCACGTGATTGTAGATTAGTGATAACAAAAACAATTTTTTAAGTGCAATAAGGGCACAGCTCTGAATCATCAGAATAAAAGGACAGGCTTTGAGTGCTCCAAACAAATGACACAGGGTTAAAAGAAGGGATGAAAACTCAAGACCACCTACGTGCTCCCTTACAGGAGACTCTCTTGTGATCCAAGGACACAGACAATCTAAAAGCCGAAGGGGTGTGAACAGGTACCCAAAACAGTGAAACTGAAAAACAAACAATCCTAGAATGGATTCTGTTTGAGTCCACAGAGACAGTCAGTAGAAAATAGCCCTATCTGGACAACGTGAATTCTTTTTGTTTGGTTTCAGCATTGCCCAGCCATAGATTTAGTGGTACAGCAACGTCTTTCTCATTTTCTCTCAACTCAACAATTGAATTGCTATAAAAGTATACATCTGGACCTTTGAAATCAGTGGGTTTTATGAAGTTCATGAATGTAAAGAAGTAATAACTATATAAAGAGGGAAGTTTGGACACTGAAATAAACACGTCACTCCACAACACACTCTTTGCTCCCAACTGCTCCTGTCTAGCAACTGGTGTTCCGTTTCATTTGTCGTTCCATCCTATCAGCGGTGATCACGCCGATGTCCCTCAAACATGGTGGTGAGCAAAGCACCAAGTTTATTTTCTGTTAAAATCCTGCCCCGAGGAAGGATACTTGTGGTCTTCAGGGAGCCCTTAGTCAATGAATGTGGCTAAATACAGTCAGCAAGTGAGAAGGAGATAAAAGAGGCAGAGGACAGAGACAAGGCTTCAAGTCCCTGCACCACAATTTCCTGGTTTTGTAACTTCACGTGGCATACTCGACCTGCAAGTGTCCTGGTGAAGCCAGTGCTCTGCCTATGGCCTTGATAACTTGCAAGATTTTTGGAAGCATAATGTAGGGAAGTGTCATAGGCTATGTGGTAAACTGTTCTGTACACAAGGACAGATGGGGAGAACAAAAGTTGATTGATTGATTAATAGATAGATAGATAGATAGATAGATAGATAGATAGATAGATAGATAGACAGATAGATAGATATAGGAACATATTGATTAACACAAAGCTATAGCTCATAACTAGGAGAGCAATGGTGAAAGCACAGAGCGTAATTAAAAACAAAAACGAATAATGAAATCCAGTTTAAAAAGTCCACTAAGCAGATATAAAAGTAAACAAATCCTATCATTTGCAAAAACATGGATGGAGCTAGAGGGTATTATGCTCAGTGAAATAGGCCAGGAGGAGAAAGTCAAGTACCAAATGATTTCACTCATGTGTGGAGTATAACAACAAAGAAAAACTGAAGGAAAAAAACGACAGCAGACTCACAGAACCTGACAGTGGACTAACAGTTACCAAAGGGAAAGGGACTGGACAGGGTGGTTGGGAAGATAGTAATAATGGTGGGGAAAAGAAAGGGGGTAATTAGTATTACCATGTATAATGTGTGGAGTGGGGGGTCATTGGGTGGTCTGTACAACACATAGAAGACAATTAGTGATTCTACAGCATATTACTACATGCTGATAGACAGCGACTGTAATAGGGTGAGTGTGGGGGTTATGGTGAAGGGCTTTAGAGCATCCAACTATGCTGATGGGCAGCGACTATAGTGGGATTTTTGGGTGGACTTGGTAAAGGGGGTAGACTAGTGAAAATAATGTTCATCATGTGATTGTATATTAGCGATAAATAAATATTTCATACTGCAGTAACAGCACAGCTCTCAAATATCAGAATAAAAGGACAGGCTTTCAGTGCTCCTATCAAAAGACACAGGGTTGGAAGTAGGGATGAAAATTCAAGACCACCTACGTGCTGCCTTACTGGAGACTCCCTTGAGATTCAAGGACAAAGACAAACTACAAGCCGAAGGGGTGGGGACAGGAACCATGCACAAGTGAAACTGAGAAACAAACAAACATATGGATTCTCTTTGATTACCCAGAGACAGACAGTAGAAAATAGCCATATCTAGCCACCGTAAATTCTTTTTGTTTGGTTTCAGCAGTGCCCAGCCATAGATTTAGTGGTGCAGCAATGTCCTCCTCATTTTCTCTTACCTCAACAACTGAATTGCTGTAATAATATGCGTCTGGGTCTTTGAAATCAGTGGGTTTAATGATGTCCCTGAATGTAAAGATGTAATAACCAGACAAAGAGAGAAGTTTGAACACTCAAATATACACTTCACAACACACTCTTTGCTCCCAACTGCACATATCTAGAAATTGGTGTTCCATTTTATTTGTCCCTCAGTCCTATAAGCGGTGTTCATGCCGATGTCCCTCAAATATTGTGGTGAGAAAAGCACCAAGTTTACTTTCTGTGGACAACAGGCCCATTGGATCAATTCTTGTGGTCTTCAGGGAGCACTTTGTCAATGAATGTGGCTAAATACAGTCAACCAGTGAGAAGAATATAAAAGATAATACAGACACAGGTTCAAGTCCCTGCAGCACCATTTCCTGGTTTTGTAGGTACACGCGGCTAACTCGACCTGCAAGTGTCTCGGTGAACCCAGTGCTCTCCCTATGGCCTAGTGACATTGCAAGATTTTTGGAAGCATAATGTAATGAAGTGACATAGGCTATGTTGCTAAATGTTCTCCACAAAAGGTCAGACAGGCATTCTAAAACATGATTGATTGATTGACAGAGATAGATAGATAGATAGATAGACAGACAGATGGATAGATAGATATAGGTACATATCGATTAACGTAAAGTTATTGCTAATAACGAGGAGAGTAATGGTGAAAGCACATAGCGAAACTACAGACAAAAGAGAAGACAGAAATCTAGTTTAAAAAGAACAGTTAGCAGCTGCAAGAAGAAAAAATCCTACCATTTGAACAACGTGGATGGGGCTAGAGGGTATTTTGCTCAGTGAAAAAGGCCATGCGGAGAAAGACAAGTACCAAATGATTTCACTCATATGTTTAGTATAACAACAAAGAAAAACTGAAGGAAAAAAAAAGCAGCAGACTCACAGAACCCAAGAGTGGACTAAGAGTTACCAAAGGGAAAGGGACTGGGCAGGGTGGGTAGGAAGGATTTGATAAATGTGGGGAGAAAAAAAGGGGGCATTAGGATTAGCATGTATAATGTGTGGGTGGGGGGAGCATGGGGAGGGCTGTACAACACAGAGAAGACCAGTAGTGATTCTACAGCATCTTACTACACGCAGATGGAAAGCGACGGTAACGGGGTGTGGGGGGGCATGGTAATGGGTCTACAGCATCCAACTATGCTGATAGACAGCTACTGTAATGGGGTTTTTGGGGGGGGGACGTGGTGTTCTTGGTGATCATAATGTTCTTTGCGTGATTGTGGATTAATGATAACAAAAAAAATTTTTAAAGTGCAATAAGGACATAGCTCTCAATTCTCAGAATAAAAGGACAGGCTCTTCAGGACTCCAATGAAAAGACACAGGGTTAAAAGAAGGGATGAAAACTCAAGACAACCTACGTGCTCCCATACAGGAGACTAATTGAGATCCAAAGACAAAAATGAACTACAAGTTGAGGGGGTGGAAACATAGCTCTCAACGCTACTATTCCATTTCAGATAGACCTCACTCACATCTAAATGCGTAAATGCACTGAAATTCCACCTCCACCTTGACAGCATAGGGGAGCAGTTTCCCCACAAGCTAGCTGGGCTGCCACCTCAGCAACCCATGGGCCACTGGCCCAGAAGAACCCCGTGTGTCACCAAAAGGCAGTTCCCTTAACCAGTGACTACATGCATACTCTCTGAAGATGGGCCACCAAGCAGGGCCACCGAGGTTACATCGTTGCACAGGCAAAAAGACATACTACTGGGCATGTACCTACCACGGATCCGCAGGCACACCAGGGTTCTCCCTGCGTGTGGCCTCGGATATTCCCTGCAGCTCATGCAGCTGCCAGAGCAGGAACGGCCCAGGGGCAGACCAGCTGGAGGGCACTGGGATGCACAGTTTCAAGAGCGCAGCCCACCAACCACACTATCCACACCCAGCAGACTCGTGCCACCTACGCAGGAGATGTTCCCACCCAAGACCACTCCTCTCAAGACACAAACACACAGCTAACTCACAAAAACAAACACAAGGAATTGAGACTGAGAAGGAAACAGAGGAATCAAAGTGCACCTAGGGACAGAAAGTTGACAAAAGTGAGAAAACAGATATATAGAGAGACAAATGATTGATACATAGATTCGACTGATATACATACATATAGATGATAGATTAATTAGATAGATACACAGATGATAGTAGATAGGTGACAGACCATACGTAGATAGATTACACATAGATAGATAGAAAGATTACATAGATAGGTAAAGAGATAGGTAGGTAGATAGGAAATCATCATACTAAACTAAGCTATCTTTCACTCAAGATCATGTATGTGCTCCCTTACAGGAGACTCACTTGAGATCCAAGGACATGGACAAATTAAAAGCTGAAGGGGCGCTGACAGGTACCCAAAAAAAGTGAAACTGAGAAACAAACAAACAAACAAATGGATTCTGTTTGAGTCCCCAGAGACAGTCAGTAGAAAAGAGCCCTATCTGGCCTCCATGAATTTTTTTTGTTTGGTTTCGGCAGTGCCCAGAAATAGATTCCGTTGTACAGCAAAGTCCTTCTCAATTTTTCTCACCTCAATAACAGAATTGCTGTAATAATATGCATTTGGGCTTTTGAAATCAGTGCGTTTTATGATGTTCATGAATGTAAAAAAGTAATAACCACTTAAGAGTGAAGGTTGGACACTCAAATTAACACGTCACTCCACAACACACTCTTTGTTCAAAACTGCTCCTGTCTAGAAATAGGTGTTCATTTTTATTTGTCCCTCCTCCTATCAGAGGTGATCACGCCGATGTCCTTCAAACTTGGTGATGAGCAAAGCACCAAGTATACTTTTCTGACTACAACAGGCCCAGAAGAAGGATACTTGTGGTCTTCAGGGAAGACTTAGTCAATTATTGTGGCAAATTAGAGTCAGCAGTCGAGAAGGAGATAAAAGAGGTCAGAGGACAGAGATACGGGTTCAAGTCCCTGGACAACGATTTACTGGTTTTGTAAGCACACGCGGCAGACTCGACCTGCAATTGTCTCAGTGTACCCAGTGCTCTCCATTCGTCCTAGTTACTTGGCAAGATTTTTGGAAGCATAATGTAGGGAAGTGACATAGGCGATGTTGTGAAGTTTTCTGTACATAAGGATAGATGGGAAGACAAAAAGATGATTAATTCATAGATATATAGGTAGATGAGAGATTATAGATAGATGATAGACATGATAGATAGATGATAGGAAGATAGATAGATAGATAGATAGATAGATAGATAGATAGATAGATAGATAGATAGATAGATAGATACATAGATAGATAGATAGATAGATAGATAGATAGATAGATAGATAGATAGATAGATAGATAGATAGATAGATAGATAGATAGATAGATAGATAGATAGATAGAAAGATAGAAGGATAGATAGATAGGTAGACAGACAGACAGACAGTTACACAGATTCAGATACATATTGATTAACACAAAGCTATTGCTCATAACCAACAGATCAATGGAGAAAACACATAGCGAAACTACAAACAAAAAGGAAGAATGAAGTCCAGTTTAAAAAGTGCAGTAAGAAACCATAAGAAGAAAACAAATCCTACCAATTGCAATGACGTGGATGGAGCAGGACGGTAGTATGCTCAGTGAAATAGGCGAAGAGGCAAATGATTTCACTCATGGGTGGAATATAACAACAAAGAAACTCTGAAGGAAAAGAACAGCAGCATACTCACAGAACCCAAAAGCGGACTAACAGTTACCAAAGGGAAAGGGACTGGGCAGGGTGGTTGTGAAGGGAGGGATGAGGGTGTGGAGAAAGAAATGGGAGATTAGGATTAGCATGTATAATGCGTGGGGTCAGGAGGGTTTGGATAGCGCTGTACAACACAGAGAAGACAAGTAAAGATCCTACAGCATCTTACTACACGCAGATGGACTGCGACTGTAATGGTGTGTGTGGGGTGGTTCATGGTGAAGGGGTCTACAGCATTCAACTCCGCTGATTGACAGCATCTGTAAGAGGTTTATAAGGGTGCATTGGTGAAGGGGGGAGCCAAGTAAATATAATGTTCTTCACGTGATTGTAGATTAATGATAATAAAAAAATTTTTTAAGTGCAATAAGGGCACAGCTCTGAATCATCAGAATAAACGGACAGGCTTTGACTGCGCCAAACAAAAGACACAGGGTTAAAAGCAGGGATGAATATTCAAGACCACTTACGTGCTTCCTCACAGGAGACTCACTTGAGATGCAAGGACAGAGACAAACTACAAGCCGTAGGGGTTGGAACAGGTACCCAACAAGTGAAACTGATAAACAAACAAACAAAAATATAGATTCTGTTTGTGTCTCCAGAGATAGTCAGTAGAAAATAGCCCTATCAAGCCACCGTGAATTCTTTTCTTTTTTTTCATCCGTGTCCAGCCATAGATTTAGTGGTACAGCAACGTCCTTCTCATTTTCTCTCACCTCAACAACTGAATTGCTGTAAAAATATGCGTCTGGGCCTTTGAAATCAGTGGGTTTTATGATGTTCACGAATGTAAAGTAATAACCAGATAAAGAGGGAAGTTTGGACACTCAAATATACACTTCACTCCACAACACACAATTTGCTCCCAACTCCACATGTCTAGAAATTGGTGTTCCTTTTTATTTGTCCGTCCCTCCTATCAGAGGTGATCACGCCAATGTCCCTCAAACATGGTGGTGAGCAAAGCACCAAGTTTTCTTTCTGTGGACAACAGGCCCAGAGGAACAATACTTGTGGTCTTCACGGAGCACTTAGTCAATGAATGTGGCTAAATAGAGTCAGCCAGTGAGAAGAAGATAATAGAGGATACAGACACAGGTTCAAGTCCCTGCACAACCATTTACTGGTTTTGTAGGTACACGTGGCTGACTCGACCTGCAAGTGTCTCAGTGAACCGAGTGCTCTTCCTACATCCTAGTTACCTTGAAAGAGTTTTGGAAGCATAATGTAGGGAAGTGACATAGGAAATGTTGTTAACTTTTCTGTACATAAGGACAGATGGGCAGACAAAAAGATGATTGATTCATAGATAGGTAGATAGATGACTGATGATAGATGATAGAAATGATAGATAGGAAGTTAAGCAGATAGATAGATAGATAGATAGTAGGAAAGATAGGTAGATAGATAAATTGATAGATAGACAGATAGATAGATAGATAGATAGATAGATAGATAGATAGATAGATAGATAGATAGATAGATAGATAGATAGATAGGTAGATAGATAGGTAGATAGACAGACAGATAGATAGATAGATAGATAGATAGTTACAGATACATATCGATTAACACAAAGCTATTGCTCATAACTGGGAGATAAATGGTGAAAACACATAGAGATACTACAAAACAAAAGGAAGAATGGAATGCAGTTTAAAATGTTCAGTAAGCAGCCATAAGAAGAAAACAAATCCTATTATTTACAATGATGTGGATGGAGCTAGACGGTAGTATGCTCAGTGAAATAGGCCAGGAGGAGAAACACAAGTACCAAATGATTTTACTCATGTGTGGAGTACAACAACAAAGAAAAACTGATGGAAATAAACAGCAGCAGAATCACAGAACCTGAGAGTGGAATAACAGATACCAAAGGGAAAGGTACTTGGCAGGGTGGGTGATAAGGGAGGGTTAAGGGCAGGAAGAAAGAAAGGGAACATTATTATTAGCATGAATAATGCATGGGGTCGGTTGGGCATGGGGGGTGCTGTACAACACAGAGAAGAGAAGTAGTGTTTCTTCAGCATATTTCTACACGCTGATGGACAGCGACTGTAACGGGGCTTTTCGGGGGGACTTGGTGTACTTGGTGATCATAATGACATTCACGTGATTGTAGATTAATGATAACAAAAGAATTTTTTTATGTACAATAAGGACACAGCTCTCAATTGTCACAATAAAAGGACAGACTCTGAGTGCTCCAATCAAAATACACAGGGTAAGAGGAAGGGATGAAAACTCAAGACCACCTATGTGCTCCCTTAGTGGAGACTCACTTGAGATCCAAGGATACAGAAAAACTACAAGCTGAAGGGGCGGGGACAGGTACCCTACAAAAGTGTAACTGTGAAACAAACAAATGGATTCTGTTTGAGTACCCAGAGACAGTCAGTAGAATAAAGCCCTATCTAGCCACCATGAATTCGTTTGGTTTCAGCAGTGATCAGCGATAGATTTAGTGGTACAGCAACGTCCTACTCATTTTTTCTTAAATCAACAACTGAATTGCTCTTATAATATGCGTCTGGGCTTTGGAAATCAGTGGGTTTTATGATGTTCTTGAATGTAAAGAAGTAATAACCACCTAAAGAGGGAAGTTTGGACAATCAAACAAACACGTAACTCCACAACTCTCTCATTGCTCCCAAGTGCTCCTGTCTAGAAATAGATGTTCCTTTTTATTTGCCCCTCCTCCTATCAGCGGTGCTCACGCCGATGTCCCTCAAACTTGGTGGTGAGCAAAGCACCATGTATACTTTTCTGTCTTCAACAAACCCAGAGGAAGGATACTTGTGGTCTTCAGTGAGCACTTGGTAAATGAATGTGGCTAAATACAGTCAGGAAGCGAGAAGTAGTTATAAGAGTACAGAGGACAGAGATATGGGTGCAAGTCATTGCAACACCATTTACTGGTTTTGTAAGCACACGTGGCTGACTGGACCTGCAAGTGCCTCAATGAACCCAGTGCTCTCTCTACGGCCCAGTTACTTGCAAGATTTTTGAACGCATAGTGTAGGAAGTGACATAGGCGACGTTGTTAACTCTTCTGTGCATAAGGATAGATGGGAAGAGAAAAAGATGATTGATTCATAGATAGATAGATGGATGGTAGATGATAGATAGATACATAGATAGATGATAGACGTGAAAGATAGGTGATAAGAAGATAGATAGGTAGATAGATAGATAGATAGATAGATAGATAGATAGATAGATAGATAGATAGATAGATAGGTAGATAAAAAGAAAGATAGAAAGATAGAAAGAAAGATAGAAGGATAGATAGATAAAAGATAGATAGTTAGATAGATAGATAGATGATAGATAGATAGACAGATAGATAGATAGATAGTAAGAAAGATAGAAGGATGGATAGATAGACAGACAGACAGATGGATAGATAGATACGGATACATATCGATTAACACAAAGCTATTGCTTATAACCAGGAGATCAATGGTAAAAGCATATAGCGAAACTACAAACAAAAAGGAAGAATGAAATCAAGTTTAAAAAGTGCAGAAAGAAGGCATAAGACGAAAACAAATCGTACCATTTGCAATGACGTGGAAGAAGCTAGAAGGTAGTATGCTCAGTGAAATAGACCTGGAGGAGAAAGACAAGTACCAAATAATTTCACTCACGTGGAGTATAACAACAAAGAAACACTGAAGGAAAAAAACAGCAGCAGACTCACAAAACCCGAAAGTGGACTAACAGTTACCAAAGGGAAAAGGACTGGGCAGGGTGGTTGGGAAGGGAGGGTAAGGGCGGAGAGAAAGAAATGGGAGATTAGGATTAGCATGTATAATGCATGTGTTCGGAGGGCCATGGGTGGGGCTGTACAACACAGAGAAGACAAGTAGAGATTCTACAGCATCTTACTAAACGATGATGGACAGCGACTGTAACGGGGTGTGTGTGGGTTGACATGGTGAAGTAGTCTACAGCATCCATCTCCGCTGATTGACAGTAACTGCTAGAGGTTTTTGGGGGGGACTTGGTGAAGGGGGGAGCCTAGTAAACATAATGTTCCTCACGTGATTGTTGAGTAATGATAACAAAAAAAATTTTTTAAGTGCAAAAAGGGCACAGCTCTGAATCATCAGAATAAAAGGACAGGCTTTGAGATCTCCAAATCAAAAGACACAGGGTTAAAAGAAGGGATGAAAACTCAAGATCACATATGTGATCCCTTACAGGAGATTCACTTGAGATCCAAGGACACAGACAAACTACAAGCCGTAGGGGTGGGGAGAGGTACCCAACACAAGTGAATCCGAAAAACAATCAATCAAATGGACTCTGTTTGTGTCCCCAGAGACAGTCAGTAGAAAATAGCCCTATCTGGCCACCGTGAATGCTTTTTGTTTGGTATCAGCAGTGCCCAGACATAGATTTAGTGGTGCAGCAACATCCTTCTCATTTTCTCTCTACTCAACAACTGAATTGCTGTAATAATAAGGGTCTGGGCCTTTGAAATCTGTGGTTTTTATGATGTCCACGAATGTAAAGAAGTGATAACCAGATAAAGAGGGAAGTTTGCACACTCAAATAAACACTTCACTCCACAACACACTCTTTTATCCCAACTGCTCCTGTCTAGAAAGTGGTTTTCCTTTTAATATCTCCCTCCCTCCTATCAGGGTTTATCACGCCGATGTTCCTCAAATATGGTGGTGAGCAAGCAGCAAGTTTACTTTTCTGTCGACATCAGGCCCAGAGGAAGGATTCTTGTGCTCTTCAGGGAGCGCTTAGTCAATGAATGTGGCTAAATACTGTCAGCAAATGAGATGGGGATAAAAGAGGAGAGAGGACAGAGACACGAGTAAAAGTCCCTGCACCACCATTTTCTGGTTTTGTAGGTACACTTCTGACTCAACCTGCAAGTTTCTCGGGGAACCCAGGACTCTCCTTACGACCTAGATACCTTGCAAGATTTTTGGAAGCATAACGTAGCGAAGGGACATAGTCTATGTTGTTAACTGTTCTGCATACAAGGACAGATGTTCAGACAAAAAGATGACTGATTGATTGATAGATAGATAGCCATACAGACAGATAGATAAATATAGGTACATATCGACTAACACAAAGGTATTGCTCATAACCAGGAAAGCAATGGTGAAAGCACATAGCGAAAATACAGACCAAAGAGAAGATAGAAATCCAGTTTAAAAAGTGCAGTAAGCAGCCGTTAGAAGAAAACAAATCCTACCATTTGCAACAATGTGGATGGAGCTAGAGGGTATTATGCTCAGTGAAATAGGCCAGGCGGAGAAAGACAAGTTCCAATTGATTTCACTCATGTGTGGAGTATAACAACAAAGAAAAACTGAAGGAAAAAAACAGCAGCGGACTCACATAACCCGAGAGTGCACTAACAGTTACCAAAGGGATAGTGACTGGGCTAGGTGGGTGGGAAGGGAAGGATAAGGGAGTTAGAAAGGAAGGTGGCATTAGGATTAGCATGTATAATATGTGGGGGCCGTTGCACATGGCGAGGGCTGTACAAAACAGAAAAGTCAATTAGAGATTCTACAGCATCTTACTACACGATGATGGACAGCGACTGTAACGTGGTGTGTGTGGGGGGGGACATGTTGAAGGGTTGTACAGCATCCAACAACGCTGATGGATAGCGACTATAACAGGGTTTGGGGGAAGGACTTGGTGTACTTGGTGATCATAATGTTCTTCGCGTGATTGTAGATTAATGATGACAAAAAAGATATTTTATGTGCAATAAGGACACAGCTCTCAATTGTCAGAATAAACAGAGAGGCTCTGAGTGCTCCAATCAAAAGACACATGGTTAAAAGAAGGGATGAAAACTCAAGACCACCTACGTGCTCCCTTACAGGAGACTCACTTGGTATCCAAGGATGAAGAATAACTACAAGTTGAGTGGGTGGGAACAGGTACCCTAGACAAGTGAAACTGAAAAAGAAAAACAGAAAAAAGATGTGCTGATGGGATTAATGACCCCGGCTCACATGAGAGTGGATGCGGAAACCTCCTCCCAAAATCAAAATCACATACATATGTACTATTTGGAAATAGAACAACTACATCAAATCGTGGAAGAACAGCAGGGAGGAAAGCTTCTGTGGCAGCCTGTCACCTCAAGGAGAAGTGTGACGTACAGCCCTGGAGATGTGCTCTCTGAGCACGAACCTACTGTACATGTGGTGCGCACAGGATGATTTGTAGGGTTGGATAGCAAAGAGAGGCAGAAGACTTCGAGGGTCTTGAGGTTCCAGCCACTTGTGGAAAAACACAGGGATCCACATCCGGCCACTGTGGGACAAAAGAAAGGTGGACAGTCTGCGAGACTTCCTAACAATGAGAGAGCTGCTAAAGTGGAAAGGCTTCCACAGGGCTCGCCACTCAGTAGAAAGGACAGGTGCGCCAAATTGCATGGGTGCACTCTGCCCGGCAGGCGATGTAGCTTTCAGGAGCTCCGGTCGCTCCATCCCCCTGGCTGCCCTCGCAGCTCTGAGGCCCCTTACTGTGCTGTAACTGGTACATGGCCTGACTCCCCGCCGTCACTGGCCTGCAAAACGCCACCCCCACCTACGGCAGCTTCTCCCTGCATGCTCCACACTCTGGCCCTGGCAGTGGAGATGGGCACTGCGGCTTGTACGCAGGAAAGACCTCTTACCTCCCAGCGGTTCTGGGCACCGGTACCGCGCCCCTAGGACCCCTACCATCCAACCAAGGGCTGTGCATCTCCAGAGACTAAAGCTTCTGGTAGCTAGAGTGCACCACCTACAAATATGAACCTTCAAGGGAACGTGGTAACTGAACTCAAATCAATCTTCGTGAGAAAGAGATCTCAAAATTAACATCAGGAGCATGCTCAGGGAGCTACAGAAAATAAAACAGTCAATGTCACTCGAACGAAATTCTCTCTCTCACTTTCTCCCAGGAGCGCTGCTGAGGCCCTGTTCTGAGAGGGGTGCTGCGACTGCAGAACAGGAATTGCACAGATCTCGGGTCCACCCCAGCCAGTGCCAGGACACTCCCACATGGGCTCTGACTGAACTGCAAAGGGGGGACGCCGCACGTCTAACTCCGCAGAAAAGACAATAGTGCCGCATGCTAGCTTTCCCATCAATGGCTAGAGGCTACATGGCTCCACCGATACCAGGTGAAATCAACACCCCGGGATTCATCTCCTTGGCAATTTTTTTTACCTATGACCCTTGAAAGCAGCACATGGAAAGATACAACCTACCAGTCTCCACAAAACCTCACCTCTCAGTTTTACGCTAGATGTTCCTGCATCACAGCTTCTCTTCATTCCAGTTTTCTCGGCTCGTTGGTGTTAAAAAAAAATTAGTTAGATTTGGAATGAAGTGGTAGGGGGTTTAGTAAGATTCTCTTTTACCACCATCAGTAGAACCAAAAGACATCCTTCAGTATGGGAGAATATATTCACTGAAGACAGATTTGATAAGGCATTGCCATCCAAAACATGTATCAAGAGCTCATGGACCTGAACATACAAAATGCAAATGAATCCAATTACAAAATGGGCAGAGGATCTGAACAGACACTTCTCCACAGAATCAATTTCAAGTGGCCAACAGGCACATGAAAAGACGCTCCACATTGCTAACCATCAGAGAAATGCCCATTAAAACCACCATGGGGTATCATCTCACAAAAGTTAGGATGGCCACCACCCAGAAGACAGACAACAACAGATGTCGGCAAGGGTGTGGAGAAAAGGGAACCCTCCTACACTGCTGGTGGGAATGTCAGTTAGCTCAACCATTGTGGAAAGCAGTATGGAGGACTCCCCCCCAAAAAAAGAACAAATACCATCTGACCCAGAAATTCCTCTCCTAGGAATTTACCCTAAGAGTGCAGGAGCCCAGTTTGAAAGAGACAGATGCACCCCTATGTTGATCGCAGCACTCTTTACAATACCCAAGAAATGGAAGAAACCTAAGTGTCCATCAGGAGATGAATGGATAAATGCCCCGGCAAGTGGGGAGTTCAACAAGGGCTCGAGGGGAAGTTAAACTGGATGAGAGACAAACCAGACACAAAGAAGGAGACCAAGTCGAAAGTCTTATCAAGGTCTCAAAGTTTATTGTTACAAGGTAGATTATATAAGAGCTGGGAGGAGGAAACTGCCCCCCGCTGAAGTGGCAAGGATTATCTAGGTTGCTAGGATACCTAAATGAAGAATGTTCTCTGGAAAAGATCATGTGTGGGGGATTACTGAGAAAAGACAGAATGTTTTACTAAGGAGGAGATGTTATCACAGCAGCTGCTTAATCTCTATCCCAGTGTCTAATCTCAAGCTGGTCAATTGATCTTTCCTAAACGGGGCAGGCTTGAGAAACTAGAAGTCTAGGTGAAAAGGGCGAGACCATTGTTTCTATCGCCTACGGTTCCGACATCTCCTCCCTTCTTTTATACAAAAGAGGGGGAGGCCCACTATTTAGCGGTGGGCATTAACCAATTGGGGGAGTAGTTACCTGGCTCCTCCGAGACTCCCCATTGACGGGGGTCAACTTTGACCCTTGGTATCTTTTGTTTAGGGGAATAACGGCGTATTTATTTTAGATACCAACCTCCATGCAAATTAGGTTTTTCTCTCAGGGAATTCAGAGGCGGTTCACGGAACTTCCCTTGCGATGCTTACCTTCGCACCCACATTGGTGCCCATATCGCACTCACTTTATTGTGAGCCGATATGCATAGGTCTGAATCCTATGCAGCTTCTAAAGGAGGGGCGTCATCTGGCACATCTTAGCCTTAGTACGCCAGGTCAAGCCAGTGATAGTGGACTTGTATCTCTCTTCAGAGGGCAGTATTGATCTGTTCTCTAATGAAGGTGGTAATTCTCAGGAAGGCCCAAGTTCCAAGGGAGAGCACAAGCATGAGACTAAGGAAGGGTCCTAGTATAGGGAGAAGATAAGGACGAAACCCGCTCATCCCAGTCCATAGGGGATTTTCAAACAATTTTTTCTTTCTTTGCACGAGATCTTCTCGAAGTCTTTTTATTTTGTCACGAACTACTCCGGACTTGACTTCATAGAAGCAGCATTTCTCTTCTAAGGCTAAGCAGATTCCGCCTTGTTCCGTGGTGAGAAGGTCTAGGCCACGCCTGTTCTGTAAGACTACTTCTGCAAGGGAATCTATTTGGTCTTGAAGATCTTGTAAGGTTCTTCGAAGAAGGTGAAAACGCGAGAGTTGATGGGCTTCATCTTTTTATAAGGTGCTGTTAAGAAGTGTGAATATGCCAAAAAGGATCCAGTAAGTGGTAACAAGAATAGTCTGCTGTGCAAGGGTCCACTGGGGAGGGGTGGAGGCAGCAAGTCCTATGCCTAAGATAAAGGAAAGGACTAAACTGGTGGCCAGAATCTATGGAGAGAAGTAAAAGGATATTTCGGGGATTGTCACCACCCTGAACATTTGGATAAGATTTTTAAAAATCTTCTGGTAAATCTATTGGTTTATTCAACCACTCTGGCAGCCAGTGAGCAGCTCCTTCTCTGGTGACGAAAACACAGGCAGATCGCCAGCCCCATATTAGTATGGGATCGGGGCCATTCCAATGGGAAGTGAGGGGATCTCTCCACATGACAGTGACATAGTTTTAACAGTTTGTGGGTGCCAAAGGCGATCAGCTGCAGATTTGCCATGAGCGTCCAGAGTTAGAAAATTAAGAATAAACAAGGCATGATGAAGAATATTTCTTGGAGAGCCTTTCATGGGATATAAATCTTCCATTTTTAATTTGTGGAAGGTATCTTTAATAGTTAAACGGGCTCTTTCGACAATCCCTTGACATTGGGGATTGTATGGTATGCCTGTAAAATGCTTAATTTGTAATTGGCGACAAAATTCTTGGAATTTTTTTCCAGTCTATCCAGGACCATGATCAATCTCGATAATCTCGATTTTACCCATGACACTAAGACAATTGAGTACATGAGCAATAACATTTTTTGAAGCTTCTCCAACATGGAGGCTGGCAAAAATAAATCCACCAAAGGTATCTACAGTAACATGAAGATATTTAAGATTTCCGATGAGGGGACGTGTGTTAAATCCATTTGCCAGATCTCATTGGGAACTAG
The DNA here is from genome assembly GCF_030020395.1 of Manis pentadactyla. NCBI lineage: Eukaryota > Metazoa > Chordata > Mammalia > Pholidota > Manidae > Manis > Manis pentadactyla. The sequence goes on along the minus strand of NW_026644696.1, from coordinate 3,118,057 downwards.
TCCCCTAGGATTCACACCCAAGTGAGGAAAAGGCAGGAGAGTGACACAATTTGCACATTGTTTAACAATCTGACTGGCTTGTTCTGTAGTAATTATTAAAAGAACACGTAAGGTTTGAGCATTAAGGTGGTGTAAAGAGTGAGCTTTTTTGGTTTGAGCCGCAGGGACAAGCTCAGCGAGAAGGGCAAGTTGGGTAGCTTTATCAGTCACAGCATTGCCTGTGCCTAGAGGTCCAGGAAGACCAGAATGGGCACGAATATGGCTTATATAAAATTGATGTTGCCTGGAATGTATGCACTGCTGGATGGAAAAAAACAGAGGGGTGGCGTTTGTAGTGGGTTTTATATAAGGCACGGTCTCTAAAAGGGGAATGGATTGAGCAATATAAGCACTGTCAGTGTATAGGTTAAAAGGAGTATTTGGGAGTTGTTGAAAAACTTGTAAACTTGCAAAGAGTTCAACCAATTGAGCGGAGTGGAATGGGGATTGTAGGGAAGTGGTTCGATTATCTATGGGTAGCCTGCCACTCCGTTGGAGGAACCATCAGTGAAAACTAGGTGGCCATGAGGAAGGGGTTGGGAGGAGGTCAATGTAGGGACAACAAATGGTTGGGTCCTTAAAAAATGGAGAATCTTCTTAGCAGGGTAATGATTGTCAAGGGCTCCCTGAAAAGAGGTGCAGGATATAGCCCATTCATTGTCATTCTCTATCAACCACTGGATTTTGGTAGGGTAGTATAATTTTGTCGGCGTCTTTACCGAATACTTTCCTGCTGTGGTGGCGTCCGATATTTATCAGTTCAGCCACCCAGGAGTTATAGGGGATAAGACTTTGGGTGGGGAGGCAGGTAAATGGACCCAGAAAAGGGGCCCCTCTTGCCAGAACACTCCGGTGGGTGTAAAATCAGTAGCACAAATGACTAATAGAAGAGGCTTCTCATAAGAGATAAAGGTGACTGTTTGGTTTAGAATTGCGGCTTCCACTGCCTTTAGGGCTTCTAGGGCGGGGGCTGTTAATGAGCGACTGGAAGTAGGATCTGGGTCCCTTTTAAGTATATCAAACAAGGGGTTAAGCTCTCCAGTAGTTAGCTTGAGATAAGGCCTGAGCCCATTATTTTCTCCTAGAAATTTTTGAAAATCATTTAAAGTTTTTAAGCAATCGGTTTTAAGTTGAACCTTTTGTGAAAGAATCTTTTTATGAAAGATTTCAAAGCCTAAAAACAAGTAAGGGTTTTTTAATTGAATTTGATCTGTGGCTATCTGAAGACAGCTCTGGTAAGGGCCCTAGAAAGCTATTGGGAATAAGCAAGGAGTTCAGTGGGGTTAGGACCAGCCATGAGGATGTCGTCCATGTAGTGAATTAAATATGTAGAAGGCCATCTTTGTCTAAATGGGTCTATAATTTGAGCTACAAATTTTTGGCACAGCGTAGGGCTGTTTGCCATTTCTTGGGGCAGAAATTTCCATTGGAATCTTGGCATCAGGCCTTAAAAATTAATCACCGGCAAACTAAATGTAAATTGCTTGCGATCTTTAGGATGTAGGGGGTTTGTGAAAAAGCGATCTTTTAGGTCAATAATGATTTTACAGTATCCCCCAGAAATCGCCACAGGAGTGGGGAGGCCTGTTTGAAGGGCCCCCATAGGTACCATAGTTTTATTAATTTCTCTAAGATCTTGAAGTAACCTCCAATTTCCTGATTTTTTCTTTATGACAAAAATAGGAGTATTCCAGGGAGAGGTCGTGGGCTCGATATGGCCTGCAGCAAGTTGTTCCTTTACTAACATTGTGGCTGCAGCCAGTTTTTCAGAATTTAAGGGCCATTGATCAATCCATACAGGCTCTGTTGTTTACAGCATATTTTATCTGCATGGGGTACAGGTATGTCAACGGCCGTTAGGGTAAATTTTCATAGCCAATTCCAGCATGATCAGTTTTTATGGTGACCGGGACTGGCTCTTTTGGGCCGTGAGAGTGTTTGCCCAACCTTTGTCCAGGGCGATAGCCTTGATTGAGCATCTGGTGAGTGACGAGTTCATTAGGGCTGCACATAATAAGCTTCACTTGAGAGAGAATATCTCTGCCCCAGAGGTTGATAGGTAGGCCTGGAACCACGTAGGGCTGGACAGTACCGTTATTGTCTTCTTCATCTTCCCATTGAATAACTTTGGAGCTTTGTAGGGGGTTGGAGGTCTGTCCAATACCTCTAAGGTGAGTCATGTAAGCGGTGAGAGGCCAAGATGTAGGCAATCCTTACTGGAAATAATTGTGGCATCTGCGCCAGTATCTATAAGGCCTTCAAAGTTTTTTCCTTTTAATTTTAACTAAGAAGGGGTCTTTTTTGAGTGATCTCTTGTGCCCGATAAACATCTGATGATCCAAAAGCATGGGGGCCTCTCTTTTGCTTATAGCAAGGATTTTTTTCATCGAGGGGGAGTAATAATAAGAGAGCAATCCATTGGCCAGAGGAAATGGTAATTGGTCCCTGATAGGCTGTAGCCATAAGTTCAATTTCTCCAGTATAATTGTTGTCAATGACTCCTGGAGAAATAGTGAGGCTCTGAATAGTGGAGCTGGCGCGACACAGAATAAGACCAAATGTGCCTTGTGGCAAAGGGCCAAAAATCCCCGTTGGAAGAATTTGACTCCCCATTTCTGGGGTCAATATTCACTGGGAGTTGGAACAGAGGTCCAGTCCTGCGTTATCGGCGGTTGCTCGAGAGAGGATAGTGACGCTGGATTTTTGACTGACTGGGAGAAGAACCTGACGACCCCAGGGTTCTGTCCCGGGTAGGTATTTTGGGCCCTGGGGTGGGTCCTGAAACAAGTTTCCCTGCTTCGGAGGCAGAGGATTACCCTGTATATCAGCGTTGGAGCGGTATTCGGAGGCCCAATGTTTACCCCGTTTGCATCGCAGGCACAGGAATGATGGGAGCAATCGTTCGGTCCTAGGGGCTGTGCACTCCCTTGAAAAATGACCTGGTTGCTTGCAATTAAAGCAAGTCTTGGGCCTGACTCCCTGAGTAAACTCTTTAAGAGCTGTTCCTATGGCTATTCCGGTATTGCGAGAGGTTTGGTCATCGGCACAAAGTTTTATAAAAACAGAGACATTTTTGCTGCGGCGATCATGACGCATAACCGCCGCGTGGCAAGCTGGGTTAGCATTTTCAAAAGCAAGATGCTTAATGAATTCATTATTTGTTTCCTCCCTTCCGATGAGGCGTTTGGCGGCCTCTTTAAGGCGGCCTATGAATTCACTGTAAGGTTCCTGCGGCCCCTGTCTAACCTCGGCAAGAGAGGTGACAGCTGACCCGCTAGAAGGGAGGCTCTTCCAGGCCTTAAGGTCTGCATGTTGGATTTGTGTGTGTAAGCCTGGAGAAAACTTAGCCTGTTTTTCGTTTGTGTCATAGGGGCGATTGCCCAGAAGTTTGTTTAATGTCCAGGATTTGGAAGGACCGCCAGCAGCCATATTGTTTTGGACAGTATCCTGGCATCTTTCAGTGTAACCAGCTTTACATAAGAGAAAGTCACCTCTTCTTAAGATGGCTTTAGTTAACATGCTCCAATCATTAACTGTAAGCCAGTCTTCGCTTAGAGACTCTAACAATGAAATAGTAAAGGGGGCAACAGGGCCATATGAGGAAACAGCATTCTTTAAATCTTTTATACTTTTAAATTTAAGGCGGCGGTTCAGCTGAGTCCTAATGGTTGAAGTTGCATTCTCGTCCTCTCCCTAAGTGTTTTCTGACTCAGGCTGAGCTATAGGCTCTTCTGCATCCGTATCTGTCCCTTCTGATTCTCGTGGTTCAGCCTCATTTGACTCTCCCTCAGTCGGTTCTCCCTCGGTCAGTCTAGTTTGGGATCGGGTCACCGGGAAGACATGAAGGGTTATAGTTTCGGTTTTAACTTTCTGAACGGGGGGAGCAGAGGGGAACTTACTTTTATTTTCTGAACAGGGGCGACGGGGGGGAGCTTATTTCTAAGTCAAGGACACGTAACTGCCTAAGCATTTGTGATATCTCCCTTTTGATGTGAAGCAGTGCCTCAAGGGACTGCACCTCCCGAGAGAGTTTAACAGTGGCTTGTTAAAGGGTGTGGTATGTTATAGGGTGTGGTATGTTATAGGGAGGTGGACCTGCACGTAAAGATGATTGAGGGGGCCAATCAAGATTATGCAGCTTAGTGGCGGCATCTTTTAGTTCGGCCTCCTCTTCAGGACAGAGGGGATCATCATCAGGGATGTTGGACTTGAGACCAAACAGGACTGGGTAAATAGATTTTGGGGGGTCCGCTAGACGGCAGATCATTCTTAACCTCAGGGATGGGAATGGAGACAGAGGGACAATAAGAGGCTGGGGAGGAGGGATGAAGTTCCTCGGGGACCTCCGTTTTGTGGAGAGAAGTCTGACTGGTTTTAAACTTTCCCTTCAGATAATTTTCACTATCATCAACAATCTTTGAAACATCTGGGTGACAGTGGCGGACCTGCAACACATCGTTCATGAGATTCCAATAAGAAAATGCCTGTACTGGGACCTTCTCAGGGCCAAAGGAATGATAATAATCATTTTGGCAGTTGCCAACTCGGCGCCACTGTTTTTCATCTATAGTTCCTTCCTGGGGGAACAATGGGCAGACATCCTCTAGCAACATAAGGAAAATAAACTAAATCTTTTTTCTTAACCCGTATTCCTCGTGTCTTGAGAGAAGCCTTAAGTCCCTTAACAAATAACTCATGCTTATTTAGTGTTTGCCCCATGATTGCGTCGCTTTCCTTACCTTTATCAATCTGTGTCACAGGCGTGTAATCCTGTGGTGATCTTCATGCGGATCTTCACTCACCGCTGGTGTGCCGATCCAAAGAAAGAAGGACGGCCGTCCATATGAGCGACGTCCAGATCAGGCTTCGTACCTCGAGCCCCACGTTGGGCGCCACATGCCCCGGCCGGTGGGGAGGTCAACAAGGGCTCGAGGGGAAGTTATCCTGGATGAGAGACAAACCAGACACAAAGAAGGAGAACAAGTCGAAAGTCTGATCAAGGTCTCAAAGTTTATTCTAACAAGGAATATTATTTAGGATCTAGGAGGGGGAAAAAGCCCCAGCTGAAGTGGCAAGGATTATCTAGGTTGCTAGGATACCTATCAGAAGAATGTTCTCTGGAAAAGATCATGGGTGGGGGATTACTGAGAAAAGACAGAAGGTTTAACTAAGGAGGAGATGTTATCACAGCAGCTGCTTAATCTGTATCCCAGCAGTCTAATCGCAAGCTGGGTCAATTGATCTTTCCTAAACGTTGCAGGGTTAAGAAACTAGAGACCTAGGCAAAAAGTGCGAGACCATTGTTTCTATGGCCTACATCTCTCGACAGCTAAAGAAGAGATTGTATATACACACAATGGAATATCATTCAGCCATAAGAAGAAAACTAATCCTACCACCATTTGCAACAACACGGACGGAGCTAGAGGGTGTTATGCTCAGTGAAATAAGCCAGGTGGAGAAAGACAATTATCCAATTATGTCACTCCTCTGTGAGGTATAAGAACAAAGCAAAAATGGGAAGGTAAAAAATAGCAGCAGACTCACAGAACCCAAGAATGGACAAACAGCTACCAAAGGGAAAGGGACCTGGGATTATGGGTGGGAAGTGTTGATACAGGGGTAAAGGGGGCATTACGATCCACACACATAATGTAGGGTGTGGGGTCCACGGGGATTGCAGTATAACACACTGAAGACAGGTAGTGTTTCCATAGCATCTTACTACATTGATGGACAACGACTGTAATGGGGTGTGCGGAGTGGACTTGCTAATGTTGGTAGGGGGGATTAGGGGGAGTCTAGAAAACAAAATGTTGCTCATGTAATTGTACATTACTGACACCAAAAAAAAAAGTGATACTTCTTGAGTGCCCAGAGAGACAGTCTGTAGAAAATAGTCCTTCCTGCCACCGTGGTTGCTTTCTCTTCGGATTTGGCAGTGCTCAGTCATAGATTCAGTGGTATAGCGAGGCCCTTCTCATTTTTCCTCATCTCTAAAACTGAATTGCTGTAATAATATGTGTCTGGGCTTTTGAAATAAGCGGATTTTATGATGTTTACGAATGTAAAGAAGCAATAACCAGATACCGAGGGAAATTTGCCGAAGGGGCGGGGACAGGTACCCTACACAAGTTAAACTGAGAAACAAACAAACACACAAATGGATTCTGATTGAATCCCAAGAGACAGTCAGTACAAAATAGCCCTATCTAGTCACAATGAATTCTTTTTGTTTGGTTTCAGCGTTGCCCAACCATAGATGTAGTGGTACAGCAATATCCTTCTCATTTTTTCTAACCTCAATAACTGAATTGCTGTAATAATATGCATCTGGGCTTTTGAAATCAGTGCATTTTCTAATGTTCATTTATGTAAAAAAGTAATAACCACCTAAAGACGGAAGTTTGGACACTCAAATAAACATGTCACTCCACAACACACACTTTGTTCCCAACTTCTCTTGTCCAGAAATAGGTGTTCCTTTTTATGTCTCTCCTACTATCAGCGGTGATCACACAAATGTCCCTCAAACTTGGTGGTGCTAAAAGCACTAAGTATTCTTTTCTGTCTACAACAGGCCCAGAGGCAGGATACTTGTGGCCTTCAGGGAGGAATTAGTTAATGAATGCGGCTAATTACACTCAGCAAGCGAGAAGGAGGTAAAAGAGGACAGAGGACAGAGATACAGGTTCAAGTCCATGCACCACCATTTACTGGTTTTGTAAGCACACGTAGCTGATTCGACCTGCAAGTGTCTGAGAACCCAGTAATCTAACTATGGCCTAGTCACTTCACAAGATTTTTGTAACCATAATTTAGGGAAGTGACGTAGGCCATGTTGTTATATGTTCTGTACATAAGACAAGATAGGCAGACAGAAAGATGATTGATTCATAGATAGATAGATAGATAGATAGATAGATGACAGATAGATAGATACATAGAGAGATAGGTGATAGATATGATAGACAGATGATAGGAAGATGGATAGATAGACAGATAGATAGGTAGATAGATAGATACTTAGATAGATAGAAAGATAGAAGGATAGATAGATAGAAAGATAGAAGGATAGATAGATAGACAGTCAGACAGACAGATAGTTAAATAGATACAGATACATATTGATTAACAAGAAGCTACTACTCATAACCAGGTGTTCAATTGTGAAAGCACATAGTTATACTACAAACAAAAAGGAAGAATGAAATCCAGTTTAAGAAGTGCAGTAAGCAGCCATAAGAAGAAAACAAATCCTACCATTTGCAATGACGTGCATGGAGCTAGATGGTAGTATGCTCAGTGATATAGGCCAGGCAGAGAAAGACAAGTACCAAATGATTTCACTCATCTGTGGAGTATAACAACAAAGAAAAACTGAAGGAAAAAAAACAGCAGCAGACTTACAGAACCCGATAGTGGACGAACAGTTACCAAAGGGAAAGGGACTGGGCAGGGTGGGTGGGTAGGGAGGGATAAGGTCGGGGAGAATGAAAGGGGATACTAGGATTAGCACGTAAAATGCGTGGGGTCGGGGGGCAAAGGGAGAGCTGTACAACACAAAGACAAGTAGACATTGTACAGCATCTTACTACACGCTGATGGACAGCGACTGTAATGGGGTGTGTGGGGAGGGACATGGTGAAGGGGTCTAGAGCAAAGAACTATGCTGATGAACAGAGACTGTAAGAGGTTTTTTGTCGGGCTTGGTGAAGGGGGGAGCCTAGTAAACATAATGTTCTTCACATGATTGTAGATTAATGATAAGAAAAGAAATTTATTAAGTGCAATAAGGGCACAGCGCTGAATCATCAGAATAAAAGGACAGGCTTTGCGTATTCCAAACAAAACATACAGGGTTAAAAGAAGGGATGAAAACTCAAGAGCACCTATGTGCTCCCTTACAGGAGAATCACTTGAGATCCAAAGACACAGACAAACTACAATCCGAAGGGGTGGGGACAGGTAACCTACACAACTGAAACAGAAAAACAAATAAACAAATCGATTCTGTTTGAGTCCCCAGAGACAGTCAGTAGAAAATATCCCTATCTGGCCACAATACACTCTGCACGGAAGGCAGGGGAGCTTTAAGGAGCTATGGGCGCTCCATCCCCCTGACTGTCCTAGCAGCTCTGAGGCCCCTTACTGTGCTGTGACTGGTACACGGCCTTCCTCCCCACTGGGACCGGCCTGCAAAACGGCTGACCCCAGCTATGGCAACTTCTCCCTGCATGCTCAGCAAACTGGCACTTTCAGTGGAGACGGCACTGCGGCAGGGAAGCAGGAAAGACCTCTTTCCTCCTGATGGGTGTGGGCACCGGCACCGCTCCCCTGTGACCTGGACCACACCCCAAGGGCTGAGCATCTCCAGAGATTAAAGCTTCTGGGAGCTAGAGGATACCACCTACAAATATGAACCTTCAAATGAACCTGGTAACTGGACTCCAACCAATCTTCCTGAAAAAGAGATCTCAAAATAAACATCAGGAGCATGCTTAGGGACCTACAGTAAATAAAACTGTCCCTGTTTCTTGAGCGCAATTCTCTCTCACTCTCGCTCTCCTGTGAGCGCTGCTGAGGCCCTGTTCCAAGAGAGGTGCTGCGACAGACCAGCAGGAATGGCACAGCTCTCGGGTCCACCACTTCCGGTGACAGGACAATCCCACACGCGCACTGACTGAACTGCAAACGGGGGATGTCGCCCATATAACTCTGCAGGAAAGGCTACATTGCCGCATGGTAGCTTTCAAATCAATGGCTAGAGGCTACGTGGCTCCACCGATAACAGGTGATGTCAACACCCCGGGCTTAATCTCCTTGGCAATCTTTTTTCCCTATGACATTTGAAAGCAGCACATGGAAAGATACAACCTACGATTCTCCACAACACCTCACCTCTCAGTTTTACGCTACATGTTCCTGCATCAGAGCTTCTCCACTTTGTTCCAGTTTTCTTGGCTGGTTGGTGTTCTGGAAAGAAAATAAAATTACTTAGAGCTGGAATGAAGTGGTGTTGGGTTCAGTAAGATTCTGTTTGACCACCATTAGTAGAATCAAAAGACATCCTTCAGTATGGGAGAATATACACACTGATGACATATTTGATAAGGTGTTGCCATCCAAAATATGTATCAAGAGCTCAAGAACCCCAACACACAAAAAGAAAATGAATCCAATTACAAAATGGGCAGAGGATCTGAACAGACACTTCTCCACAGAAGCAATTTCAGGTGGCCGACAGGCACATGAAAAGACGTTCCACATTGCTAACCATCAGAGAAATACACATTAAAACCACAATGTTGTAACACCTAACACCAGTTAGGATGGCCACCAAACAAAATACAGAAAACAGCAGATGTCGGCAAAGGTGTGGAGAAAGGGGAACCCTCCTACACTGCTGGTGGGAATGTCCGTCAGCTCAACCATTGTGGAAAGCAGAATGGAGATTCAACAAAAAACCAAAGAACAGAAATACAATTTGACAAAGGAAATCCTTTCCTAGGAATTTATCCTAAGATTGCAGGAGCCCAGTTTGAAAGAGATGGATGCACCCCTATGTTGATCACAGCACTCTTACAATAGCCAAGAAATGGATGCAACCTAAGTGTCCATCCGGAAATGAATGGATAAAGAAGAGGTGGTACATACACACTATGGAATATTATTCAGCCATAAGAAGAAAATAAATCCTACCACCATTTGCAACAACACAGACAGAGCTAGAGGGTGTTATGCTCAGTGAAATAAGCCAGGTGGAGAAAGAAAAGTATCCAAGGATTTCACTCCTCTGTGAGGTATGTGAACAAAGGAAAACGGGAAGGAACAAAACAGCAGCAGACTCACAGAACCAAAGAATGGACTAACAGGTACCAAAGGGAAAGGGACATGGGAGGATGGGTGGGATGGGAGGGATAAGGGGGTAAAGGGGGCATTACGATCTGCACACATAATGTAGGGGGTGTAGGGCCACGGGGATTGCAGTATAACACACAGAAAACAGGTAGTGATTCTATAGCATCTTACTACATTGATGGACAGCGACTGTAATGGGGTGCGGAGAGTGGACTTGATAATGGGGGGGAGGGGGAGGCAGAGGGAGACTAGTAACCATAATGTTGCTCATGTAATTGTACATTACTGACAATAACAACAAAAAAAAGTGATTCTGTTGACTGCCCAGAGAAAGAGTCAGGAGAAAATATCCCTTCCTGCCACTGTGGATGCTTTCTGTTTGGTTTTGGCCGTGCCCAGGCATAGATTCAGTGGTATAGCAGTGCCCTTCTCATTTTTTCTCACCTCAACAACTGAATTGCTGTAATAATATGCATCTGGGCTTTTGAAATCAGTGGATTTTATGATGTTTACGAATGTAAAGAAGCAATAACCAGATACCGAGTGAAGTTTGGATGCTCAACTGAACACATCACTCCACAACACACTCTTTGCTCCCAACTGCTCCCATCTAGAACTCGGTGTTCCTTTTTACCTGTCCCTCCTCCTATCAGCAGTGACGCCGATGTCCCTCAAACATGGTGGTGAGGAAAGCACCAAGTTTACTCTTCTGTCTAATACAGGCCTGTGGTACAGGTCCTCCCAGAGGAAAAGCAGTAGCAGTGGGAGAAAACCCAAAGACGTAGAAATACAAGATGGTACTGTACAATGAAAACTGACACAAGGGACTTCCGAGACCCATACTTAATTCCATCAGAGACGCGAAAGGAGCCGCCCCCATACAACAAAACTACACCACTACGGAGAAAGCACAGGCAAAGAACAAGAAGAGATCTGGAATCTTACCCCACTGGGCCAGAGAGAGGAGTTTTCACAGCAGCAGCAGCAGTAGCAGTAGCTGGGGCCTGCCCCACACGCTCTGCGCTCATCGCCGTTAAAGATAAGTTCGTGGGCTTGGCTCGCCGAGCCTCTCCCTAAGCACCCAGAGGCATACACAGTGGGGACTGAGGGGTCATCAGTGGCATCTCGCCCACATTTATGTTCCGCATGGTTTGGAACATAACGAACGGTTAGTGGGCGTGCGATCAGCACCAGGTACAACTGAACGGGCAGCTGAGCTTTGAAGCTGAGTACAGTCATTCACTGTCACCACTGTTCAACAGATCCCGTGACCCTAGAAGTGATGTGCACGAGCTGACACACTCACATTTGATAAGGGAGGTTCTCACCGAGGACGGAGAATGGAGAGGAGGGCACGCAAGTGAGAGTGCACGGGAAGCCTCCAAGAGGATTTGAATAGAGAGGTGGGTCTTCAACGATCCATGTTCTTCTGCTGGGGTGAAATGTCTTAAAAACCAGAGGCAAGAGGTGGAAACCCCCAGAGGAAATAATTCACAGGCAAAAAGACACGAGACAGGATCTTTTCAAGGAGCAGGGAGGTTGGCTCATAGGGATGGAAATGTAGACAATGTGAAGACCTGACCCTGAGTTGGGGCTGGAGAATTTCACATTTTATTCTGTAACAACGTCAGTGCTTCCACAGTGAAGCAGTGAGCAAGCAGGGCTTAGGTCCAAAAGGAAAGACCTGAGAACTAGAAGCAGGGTTACTGACACGGGACACGAGCTTCATAGGTTATAACATAAAGGATGAACAGTCAGGATCGGAAATGGACAGGCTGACTACTGAGAGGAGGCAAGGTTGCCCCACAAACTTCCAGCTTGGCTGACGGGCAAGAAGAATGATGTCATCAAGACCAAGAGTCAAAAGAAGAAGTATTTTAAAAATAAAAGTGTTTCCCAGTTTTCTGTGTTGTGTTATTTACGTACGAGACACAGGCCCCCAAAACTAGATCAGAGAGAAAATCTGGGTGGCCGGGCCCAGTCAGAATGCGGGATGTGTCTATGCTGAGACCCGTTGGTCCCCGACCTACGCTTTCTGTGAGAAGCAAAGAAAGAACCTGCCCGCTAGCTAGAAAGGCAAGTTATGGGGTCTGCTCCTTCCTCAGAAGTCAGCCACATGGCTGGCCATGGCCGAGAAGGCTTGCCTGGCTCCAGGTGTCCCAGAGAAGCAGGGAAGGCCCGGGAAAGGGTGGGCCGCGCCCCGGGCAGCCTCTTGGTGGCTCCATGCCGGGCTGTGTTCAGGACATGGTCACCGCGAGCAAGGGGGAGTGGTGGAGGCAAGGAGCTTGCCGCCCGCAACACCCCGGGTGCTGAGCCCATGCAGAGCTGGCAACCGGGCAGGCTGAGTTCTGACAGACACGGGCACTGCAGCCCTCGACTGTCCACATGGTGGCCTCGTTGGTCCGAACACCTGCACTTCCCTCAGCGGGCAATTCCGGGGGCTAGGGATCCTTCTGGGGTTCGCCTTGGGGACGCACCGTGGCTTTGGCCCAGTGTCTCCTCTGGGTGTGGCCAGTGTGCTTAAGGCAATGGGGGCGTTGTGCAGCAGCCCCTGGGTGACATCACAGCGGCCCAGGGCTCTTTGTAATGCATCCCCTGGCTGACATACATACCAGGCTCGCCCTACCTGGGCAGCTCAGTGCGTGCTTGGCCTGAGAAAGAGTTAGTGGCAAAGGAGACCCTCTCCCTAGATTCAGACCCTTTCTTCAGATCATTTGGCACACACCACAAACCGTTTTTCCGTGTGGACAGTCTCCTCCTTCCTTAGGATCGTACCCCACCCCGCCGGCCAACTCCCCAGCCCCACCTTCTTTGCCCGCCGATACTTCCGGTCCTCGGGGAGCTGCTCCCTATCCGTCCTGCCAGGGAGAACCATGCACATGCCCGTTGCCCGTGTCACAGGCTGTTCCACTGGGATTCTGTGCCTTTAGCAGCTGGCTTTTCCCACTTTAACCAGCAGAGATCCCACTACCACTTGGAGCAGTCCTGAGCCTCTTGACCATCCTAGGCTCCCAGCAGACGGCTGGAGAGAGACCACCCAGACGAGCTCCTCCTCTCCAGGGCACATGGGAACCACTACCAGCCAGCCTCGAGGTGTCCTATCTCTGCAAAACCGCCATACAGAGTCAGTCAAAAGACCAGGCCTTTTGCAGCACAAGCACCGGCACGATGGCTGGCTCTGATGCTCTGGACAAGCCGATAGACACGACTACACCACCGCTAGCCATCGTCTTCCGGTTCCCCTAGGCACCGCACGAGACCATGGGCAGCACCACCGCCGGCCTCCTGTGGGCCTCAGACGACCACCACGTGGGCGGTCTTCATCTGGTCTTCCCTGGCCCCATACGATGCCGTGGGAGGCACAGATGATGGCCTCGGCTCTCCCCGCAAGGCGGACGATGACCCGATCTGCAAGCCACCGCTTTCGGGAGAGGCACCTACAACTGCCCCCTGGCCCTGGACAAGTCCGTGGGCTACACAGGCGCCATTCTGAAGGCTGATGCTCAAAACGAGCTGATGGACATGATACCATCCTCGATGGCCGTCATCTTCCATTAGCCCCTGACCACACATGAGGCCGTGGGCAGCTCCACCTTCGGCCCAAGGGCCGGCAATGACGCTCAAGGTAAGCACATTCACACGACAACACCCTCGATAGCCGTCATCCTCTGTTGGCAACGGCTCTGCAAGGGACCGTAGGCAGAAAAACCTCCGGCCACCTGTGCACCTTAGACAACAACCGCATGAGCGGTCATCGTCTGGTCTCCCCTGGCCCCATATGATGCCATGGGAAGCACAGAAAACTACCTCGGCCATACCTGTAAGTCAGCCTCGGACCGGATGGGCACTCCACTGCCCTCAGGAAAGGCACATACAACTGCCCTCCGGTCCCAGACAAAGCACAAGGCAGCACAAGCACATGCCCGAACACTGACACTGATGCTCAGGATGAGCCGATGTGACACAACACCTCCCTCAATGGCTGTCATCTTCCGGTCACCCCCCAGCTCCACACGATTCCGTGGGTAGCTGCACCGCCATCGTCCTGCGCACCTCAGACACCCACAGGATGAGGAGTCATCCTCCCGGCTCCCCTGGACCCACAGGGTGCTGTGGGAGGCACAGACGATGGCCTCGGTCCTACCCGCAAGTAGGACTAGGACCCAATGGCATTCCACCACCATGGGGAAAGGCACCTACTCTATCCCCCGTGCCCCAGATGATGCAGTGGGCAGCACAAATGCTGTCACGAAAGCTCACTCAATCTCTCTATACAAGCCAATGGACACGACGCCACCATCACTAGCCGTCATCTTCTGGTCCCCACCGGGTCCCACACTAGGCCATGGGCATCACTACCGCTGGCCTCCTCTGCAACTGAGAAAAACACCACGTGGGCGGTCATCATACGGTCAGACCAGGACCCATATAATGCTATGGGAGGCACAGCCGAATAACTCGGCCCTACCCCTAAATCGGCCTCTGACCCGATGGACACGCCACAGACCTTGCCAATGGCACCTACAGATCTCCCCTGGCTCCAGACAAGGCCTATGTCCTCCTATTTATTTGACAAAATCTTTCCCACAATATGTGTGTATATTATATACTCACACTAAACCCTGCTCTTGCTAGTATGCCTCTGCTCTGTTTACTCTTTGACCCGGGGACAGTGGAAGAACATACATACATGAGTGATAATGTTCTGAGCCACACTTAAATATGCAACATGTTCCATGCCCCAGTGACTGGGATGTGGAAGTAGCCGCGTTTTATGACTGTGCGTGCTCACCGTGTGGTCTGCGTGCTGAGCGTTTAATGGATGACAACCCAGGGAGAGGCAAGCCCAGAGGAAGGAGACCCGGTTGGCTTATGTGGCCCTTTCCCTCTCCTCTCCCACTGCTCTGAGATCACTGGAGGCTAGGGAATCCTGGCTGTGACACAGGAAACCACTCTTATCATTTTGGTTTTTAAACATGCTTAATTCTGTATGTGTGTGCCTTGTGTAACTTAAGACTTTGGCCGATCTTCCTCACACATTCCCACTTCCCAATGAGAGATTGGATTTGGCATCCAGGTCCTCGAGGATGGAGGAATGACAGAAGGAATTGTTTCTCACTGCTGTGTGATAATTGAAATTTTAAGCTTAGAATTTATCAAGTAGCTTAGTAATATCAGAAAAGGCCCTCCTTAATAACTGCCTGGCCTGACTCTAACCTATACTGCTAACATGTCAAACCACTTTGAGTTACAACTGTGCCCACTTCTCGCTGATCCTAGAGTCTGCAGGGTCTCCACCAGACTTAATACACGCAGAATTATTAACCTCTGAAGACCACGTTCTAGTTGGAGGGGAGGAAAGAGACTATAAACATCTGTAAGTTCTCTGGTAGCTAAGCCAGTAACAAACACTATGAAGAATAAAAAGCAGGATATGGAGGACTGAGATTATAGGCAGAGAGAAGCAGGGCTTTCAAAATAAACAGTGGACAGGGTAAGCCTCACCAGGGAGGTGGGACTTGAACAGTCTACAAGGAGGTGACAGAAGCAGGTATCTGAGCATAAAGCATTCCATACAATGGGATAAATTACTTAAAAAGTCAAGAGGAAGGATGCTTGTGGTCTTCAGGGAGCAGTCAGTCAACAAATGCGGCTAGAATACTGTCAAAAAGGTGGGAAAAGAAGACCGTGGACAGAGATATGGGTTGAAGTCCCTGCACCACCATTTACTAGTTTTGTAGTCACATGCTGTTGATGCGATGTGCAAATGTCTCAGTGAACCCAGTGCTGTCTGTCTCTAAGTCCTAGTTACCTTGCAGGCTTTTGGAAACATAAGTAGGGAAATGACATATAAACCATCTTGTGAACTGTTCTGTGCATATGGATAGATGGGTAGAAAAAAAGATATTGATAGATAGGACAGATAGACAGATAGATGACAGATTAGATAGGATAGATGATAGGTATAGATAGATCGAATAGATAGATAATAGATAGATAGATGGATAGATAGATAGATAGATAGATAGATAGATAGATAGATAGATAGATAGATAGATAGCCATAATAGATAGCCATGTTGTTAACTGTGTGTAAGGCTGGGGTTACTGATGGGAGGAGCAAGCACATCGGACACTGATGATGTGCCAATGTCTCCGGCTGCTGCCTCCTCCCACATGGGACACTGATTATGTGCCCAAGTTCTTGGCAGTTGCCCCCTCCCAACCTGAAAAATATGCTTTGGGCTAGCAAATCCTCATGCTGCTGTAAATCTTTAGCTCTGCCTCCCCCTACCTTCTTTAAAATCTCGCTGCCTGTCTACTTATGTGTGAACTCCCCAGCCTTAATTGCTATAGACTGGAGAAATCTTGCCCAGGTATTTGCTTTCAAATAAACTACCGGGCCCTTTGTTGCCTCTCTTCACCTTCTTATTTCAGCTAGAATTTATCTTACACTGTTCTGTACATAACGATAGATGGGTAGACAAAATGATGACGAAAGGTAGATGACAGACAGATGACATGTGATAGATTGATTGGAAATAGATACATTAGATAGATGTTAGATATTCATAGATTAGAAGAATAGATTGACAGAGATGACAGATAGATAAGATATATAAAGATGACAGATGATAGACTAGATAGGATAGATGATATAGGTAGGTTAGATTAGACAAATAGATGATATATAGATACAGAGTTATGAACTGAATTTATGGGCCCTCACCTCACCATCTTTCGCTCCTCCTAACACCCTACCACCACCACACACACACAAACACACACACACACACAAGTTCATATTTGAACTCAGTCAGGGTTGAAGCACTAACCCCCACTGTCATGGTATTGGGAGGTGAGGCCTTTGGAGGTAATTAGGTTTGGAAGATATCATGAGGGTGTGGGTGGAGGTGCCATTATGCAATCAGTGCTATTTAGAGGAACAGAGGACAGAGCTTTCTCACTCGACCCTGTGAGGACACAGCAGGGATGCAGCCATATGCAAGCCAGAAGAAGGGACCTCACCAGGAACTGAACCTGACTTGATCTAGGACTTCTGCTTACAGAATTGCGAGAAATCAGTGTCTATCGATTAAGCCCCCACTCAATGACACTCTGGTTATCAGCTTGAGTAGACTAACATAGATATGTAGGTAAGCAGAGATGCAATGAGATGATGGATGGAGAGAGCCTATGCGTAGATATCTGTGCTTAGGTGCCTGCATAGGTATCTGTGTTTAACCACGTCAGCACTTTGAAGTCTGCTCCCTTTGGGGGGAACACCAGGTGCACAACTTATGCACGTTTCTTTTTTAAAGTGTGGGCTGCAGTTTCCAATAACTTGGGTCTCCGTTAACTCTCAGCCGTGTATATGTGTCTGTGAGTGTGCTTGTGTGTGTGTACACCACTGCCCCTACAGGTGTACTATCACAGGAGTTTCAAAAGTAACAAAAGAACGCAGAATAGGGCAAACATCTTGCAAACTATGACCAGAAAGAATAAAATTTTTCCACTAGACTCTGGGGATATCTTTGCCAAGTGTTTCTATGCGATTTTAGAAAGATCTTGCTGGAAATGTTGCTGGGACCACTCTGAACCGTCAAGTTAGTTAAGGTAAATAGCGAGAAGAGGAGAGCAGGAAAGACCACCCTCGGTGTGTCTCCTATGCATCAGGCCAAGGTGTACAGGATTTAATTCTACTACACCACTTCATCTCACTATGGCTGACGTGGGATGACCTTATACATCACCTTCATCCGTTAGTAAAAAGTTACTTCAGAATCACCTCCCTTAACAGAAATTAAATAAGTGCGGGGACATAAACATTCCTAGAATTCCTGCCACCATCACCCAACTCTTTATACTCAGTACCCTTTTCATATGAACAGAAACATAGCTCTCAACGCTACTATTTCATTTCAGATAGAGCTCACTCACATCTAAATGCCTAAATGCACTGAAACTCTACCTCCACCTTGACAGCAGAGGGGAGCAGTTTCCCCACAAGCTAGCTGGCCTGCCACCTCAGCAAGCCCATGGGCCACAAGCCCACAGGAGCCCTGCATGTCACCAATAGGCAGTTCACTTAAACGGTGACTACACGCATGCTCTCTGGAGATGGGTCACCAAGCAGGGCCTCCGAGGTGACATCGGTGCACAGGAATGAAGACCTACTACTGGGAATGCACATGCCCTGGAACACGCAGGCCAGCCATTGTGATCCCTGCGTGGGGCATCGGATATGCTCGGCAGCTCACGCAGCCGCCACAGCAGGAATGGCACAGGCAGAGCAGCCGGAGTGCCCTGTCATGCACAGGTTGAAGAGCGCAGCCCGCCAACCACACCATCCACACCCAGGAGTCTCGTGCCAATTACGAAGGAGAAGTTCCCTCCCAAGGCCAATCCTCTCAAGTCCCAAACACACAGCTAACTCACATAAACAAACACAAGGAATTGAGACTGAGAAGGACATAGAGGAATCAAAGTGCACCTAGTGAAAGAACGTTGACAAAAGTGAGAAAACAGATAAACAGACAGATGATTGATATATGGATTGGATTGATATACATACATATAGATGACAGATTAATCAGATAGATACACAGATGATAGTAGGTACATGATAGATCATAGATAGATAGATGACAGATAGATAGATAGGTAGATAGATTATATAGATAGTTAAAGAGATAGGTAGGAAGATAGATAAGAAAGCATCATACTAAACAAAGCTATCTTTCACTCAAGACCATCTATGTGCTCCCTTACAGGAGACTCACTTGAGATCAAAGGGCGAAGACCAACTACAAATTGAGGGGGTGGTGACAGGTACCCTAGAGAAGTGAAACTGCAAAAAAAAAAAAAATAGATGTGCTGATGGGTTTAAAGATGGCGGCTCACGTGAGAGGGGAGGCAGAATCCTCCTACCAAAACGAAAACAACATACATACATACCATATGGAAAGAGAACAACTACACCAAATCCTGGAAGAGCAGCAGGGAAGAAAGCTGCTGCGCCAGGCTGTCACCTCAAGGAGAAGTGTGACATACAGTCCTGGATATGTGCTCTGGAAGCACGAACCTACCATAAACGTGCTGCTCTCTGGAGGACCAGTGGGGTTGGAATGCAAAGACAGGCAGGAGACTTCGAGAGATGAGTTTCCAGCCACTTGTGGGACAACACAGGGATCCACATCCAGCCGATGTGGGACAAAAGAAAGGCGGACAGTCTGTGAGACTTCCTAACAGCAAGAGAACTTCTAAAGGGGCAAAGCTTCCACAGGGCTTGCCACTCAGGATAAAGGACAGTTGCGCCAAACTACCTGGGTGCACTCAGCCCGGCAGGCGGGTGAGCTTTCAGGAACTCCAGGCTCTCCAGCCCCCTGGCTGGCCTTTCAGTTCTGAGGCCCCTTACCGTCATGTGACTGGTACACGGCCTGCATCCCTGCCGGGACCAGCCTGCAAAACGGCCGCCCCCACCTATGGCAGCTTCTCCCTGCGTGCTCCACAAACTGGCCCTGGGAGTGGAGACAGGCACTGTGGCCGGGAAGCAGGAAAGTCCTCTTTCATTCCGGCAGGTTGGGCACTGGCACCACAACCCTGGGACGCCTGCCATCCCCCCAAGGGCTGAGCATCTCCAGAGAGTAAAGCTTCTGGGAGCTAGAGGGCGCCACCTACAAAGATGAACCTTCAAAGGAACCTGGTAACTACAATCAAATCAATCTTCCTGAGAAAGAGATCTCAAAATAAAATCAGGAGCATGCTCAGGGAGCTACAGAAAATAAAACTGCAGCATGGAGGCAACATGGCAGCATGAGTAGGACATTGGGAATCTCCTCCCAATAACATATATATTTTTGAAAATACAACAAATATAGCTAATCCTAAAAGACAGACCAGAAGACACAGGACAACAGCCAGACTACAACTACACCAGCGAGAACCCAGTGCCTGGTGAAAGGGGTAAGATAGAAGCCCCAGCCCAGCGGGACCCGAGTGCACCTCCCCCCAGCTCCCAGCGGGAGAAGAATAGGAAGAGCGGGAGGGAGACGGGGCCCAAGACTGCTGAACACACAGCTCCAGCCACCCACACCAGAGCACAGAGACAGTGCATGCACGGGATCTCTGGAAACTAGGGAAACAGGGCAGCAAGACCTCTGAGGACATGCTGAAGTTGATGCACCTGTGACAAAAAAAGCGGGGGCTTTATGAAAGTCTTAAAGGGACAGGTACTTAACAGCTGGACGGAAACAACACAGGCCACCGCCCAGCAGATGGAATGTACAGGGAAATCCAGGCGCACTAACCCCCTGGGCAGCAGCTCTGAGACACCTCACAGAGGTAAACCACCAAACAGCCCCCCGTCCATTACCCCTCTGGGCGCTGTGAAAGCATAGAAACAGCCTAAGGCAAAAGGCCCACAGAAAGGGAAGTTCCTCCATTCTGGCCAGGCAAGACACAAAGAACCAGTCTACACGCAATTACCCAGCACAAGCCACTAGGGGTCGCAGTTGTCCAAGTAAAGAAAGGCCAGTAGCATGTGAAAAGTTTGGCCCTCCCAGCTGACAGTCAATAGCACCTGTCAACATGAAAAGGCAAGAAAACATGATTCAGACAAGACTAACCCAGACAGCTTTGGCAACTGCTACATCTTCCCCTGAGAAGGAACCTGGGGAGATAGATTTAGCCAGTCTTCCTGAAAAGAATTCAAAACAAAAGTCATAACCATGCTGATGGACTTGCAGAGAAATATGCAAGAACTACAGAAGGAGAATACAGAAATAAAAA
The DNA here is from genome assembly GCF_030020395.1 of Manis pentadactyla. Lineage (NCBI taxonomy): Eukaryota > Metazoa > Chordata > Mammalia > Pholidota > Manidae > Manis > Manis pentadactyla. Next base: position 3,097,367 of record NW_026644696.1, on the reverse strand, counting down.
AAGCTCTGGAAGGACTTCAAAACAGAATGGACGAGATGCAAGAGACCATTAATGGACTAGAAAACAGAGAACAGGAACACAGAGAAGCTGATGCAGAGAGAGGTAAAAGGATCTCCAGGAATGAAAGAATTTTAAGAGAGCTGAGTGACCAATCAAAAGGAATAATATAGGCATTATAGGAATACCAGAAGGAGAAGAGACAGAAAAAGGGAGAGAAAGTGTCTTTGAAGAAATAATTGAAGAAAACTTCCCCAAAGTAGGGGAAGAAATGGCTTCTCAGACCACAGAGGTACACAGAACTCCCATGACAATGGATCCAAAGAGGGCAACACCAAGACACATAATAATTAAAATGGCAAAGATCAAAGACAAGGACAAAGTATTAATGGCAGCCAGAGAGAAAAAAAAGTTTAAGTACAAAGGAAAACCCATCACGCTATCATCAGACTTCTCAACAGAAACCCTACAGGCCAGAAGAGAATGGCATGATATACTTAATGCAATGAAACAGAAGGGCCTCGAACCAAGACTACTGAATCCAGCACAAATATCATTTAAATATGAAGGAGGGATAAAACAATTCCCAGACAAGCAAAAGTTGAGGGAATTTGCCTCCCACAAACCACCTCTTCAGGGCATCCTACAGGGACTGCTCTAGATGGAGCACTCCTAAAAGGAGCACAGAACAAAACACCCAACATATGAAGAAGGGAGGAGGAGGAATAAGAAGGGAGAGAAATAAAGAATCATCAGACCGCTTTTATAATAGCTCAACAAGCGAGTTAAGGTAGACAGTAAGATAGTAAAGAAGCTAACCCTAAACCTTTGGTAACCACAGCCTTAAAGCCTGCAATGCAATAAATTCATACCTTTCAATAATCACCCTAAATGTAAATGGACTGAAAGCACCAATCAAAAGACACAGAGTAATAGAATAGATAAAAAAGCAAGATCCATCCATATGCTGCTTACAAGAGACTCACCTCAAACCCAAAGACATGCACAGACTTAAAGTCAAGTGATGGAAAAAGATATTTCATGCAAACAAAAGAGAGAAGAAAGCAGGTGTTGCAATTCTGGTATAAGACAAAACAGACTTCTAAATAAAAAAAGTAACAAAAGACAAAGAAGGACATTACATAATGATAAAGGGCTCAGTCCATCAAGAGAACAAAACCATTTTAAATTTATATGGACCCAATACAGGAGCCCCAACATACCTGAAACAAAAATTAACAGAACTAGAGGAGGAAATAGAATGCCATGCATTCATTCTAGGAGACTTCAACACAACACTCACTTCAATGGGAGAGGGAATGGGGAGGATGGGTGGGTAGAGAGGGAAAAGGGGGGAGTAAAAGGGGGTATTAAGATTAGCATCGATTGGGGGGTGGGAGAAAGGGGAGGGCTGGACAACACAGAGAAGACAAATAGTGATTCTATAACATTTTACTACGCTGATGGACAGTGAATGTAAAGGGGGGACCTGGTAAAGGGGTGAGCCTAGTAAACAAAGTGTTCATCATGTAAGAGTAGATTAATGATTAAAAAAAAAGCAGTTGTAGATGCACTCATTGCACCAATTCCTGGAATTGTCATGGGAATGAAGTAGGAGATATCTAAGCTGGCCTGTGCATACAGTAAAACAACAAATTTGACTGGATCTATTCTGTTGGAACTCAACCAAGAATTAGGAGAAGTGCAAGTTGTAGCACTCCAAAATCTTACAACTACAGACTTTTTACTGTTAAATGAACATATGGGATGTGAACAGTCGCCAGGAATGGGTTGTTTTAATTTGTCTGATTTCTCCCAGACTGTTCAAGTTCAGTTAGACAATATCCACCATATCATAGATAAGTTTTCACAAATGCCTAAGGTGCCTAACTGGTTTTCTTGGTTACACTGGAGATGGCTGATAAATATAGGTCTGCTTTGGGTATGTAACTGTACCCATATTATGTTAATGTGTCTGCGCAATTTAATTAGTAGTTTAAAACCTATACATGCTGAAGTTACACTACAAGAAGATATGTCAAAGAAATAATCAATCTTCCCATGTTTTCTTCTGCCTGCTACTTCTATAGCATTTCTTCTTCCTTCCTAATTACAAACCTTAAATAGAATTCCTGTCTCATATCAAATTTACCGAGTATCAAAATTCCTGCAAGTGCTAAAGATACCTCAAGACAAATGCTGGGCATAGAAGCCACAGGGCATAAATCTGCATAGAAGTAAAAAGCTAACCTTTTCAAACGATAAGGCTTCTCTCTCTCTTACCAAATTTACATCTCCCTGTATGGCCCCGGAAGATGACTGGTTAGCCAGAGACGGGTAAGATTCCTCACGGGAGGAACAACCTAAGACAGGCACAGTCGCAGGGGGGCCATCAGGTGAGAAATTGGGGATCAACATAGGTGAGGCTGAGAACCTCAACCCCCCTGTTCTGAGAGAAATCTTCTGCATCCGTGGATATTTTATTGCCCTTGTCTAGCTTTTGTTAACACATAGTCTACAGGCACACACCCGATCATCTTCATGCGCTCTCTTACAACAGTAAACTGTTCTCTACCTTTATCTTGCATCAACCTACCACTTCAGCTTTTTATTTAAAATAATAATAATAAGGAGATAAATGTGCTATCCACCTATAAATCAAGTATAAAAATCAAATGAATATTCATATTTGAACTGATTGTTTATAGTTCATAATGCATGAGCAAAACCGAAAGTTTCTGTGATGACTGCCCTTGTACTGTTCACCATGTAACTTATTCACTATGTAAGAATTTGTTCTGCATGTAAGAACTTGTTTGTTATGCTTCAGAAGATTGGACACTGACGAAAATTAGGCTTGGTGTGGATTCATGATTGGGCATTGAGCACTGACCCCCCTATACAGAATTTTATTTTTATTGTTAAAAACCATTTGTTCAATAAGTGTGAGAGGTGCCCTCTCAAAAAAAAATAAAAAATACAGACTTCCAATTGTAAAATAAATAAGTAACTATGATGTAATGTGTAGCATAAGGAATATAGTCAAAATATTATAACAACTTTGTATGGTGATAGCTGGTATCTAGAATTATCATGTATATAAATGTTGAATCACTGTGTTGTACACCTGATACTAATGTAATACTGTGTGTCAACTACCCTTCAATAAAAAATAATTATCTACAAAAAATAAAATAAATAAAATACAAATATAAATAAAAATAAAAAACCCAACACAGTCCTGATTTGGTTGAAAGCAATCATGCAGTCCTACTATTCCCATGTTTACCAAAAACACCTTCTAACAGCAAGCAAAGTTACCGGTGGTGCACGTGGTTTCTGTCCCAGTGACACACCAGGTACGCAGGTGTGTGCTGAGTACCACAGAAGCTCCAACATGAACCTACATCATCTTCCACTTGTTTTCCCTAAGGTTCCACTTATTTATTTTTTAAAAGTCAGTTACTGTATTGTGTTGACGAGAAAATTCACATTAGCAGTACCATTGTAAATGTAATGAACAGAGATATCGGGAATCAAAAAAAAATGATAAACTTAACCCAGAGGCCAGATTTAAATCTCACCTTCCTGACCTGCCAGATGTAAAAGTGGAAAGGAAACCTCATTTCCAACCCCTGCTGACTCCTCAGAGGTGCTTCTCCGTGGGCTCAGGGGCGGGGCAGGTGTTTGTGGGCCGCCCTACTCAGGGCCAGCCAAGGTCAGACACAGACGAGGAGCACACCGGCCATCCCTAGGGTGGCCCATGGTCAGCTGCTAGCTACTGGGACCAGGACATGGTTTATCAGTTGTCTTGTCTCTTGATTCTCCCCCTGAAAGGCAGGGAAGTAGAAACTTTTATTTCTGGCAATACCTGAATCTACCAAAGTAACATACTTGATGATTTTCTTCCTGAAAATTATGAGTGAAAAGGCTTCCTTTTCTCTTGGGTAGGAACATGGTGGGCCCACTACTGGCCAACCAGCCACAAGAGGAAGTGGGTCCTGCCAGGGTTTCCTTGCCTTCCAATTTCTCAAAAAAAGGGAGAAATCTGTATTTTAAATAAAAGCAACCCACTTAAATTACTTTAGAATTCTGTGCCAGACAAACACCCAGAGCCAATATGGCCTGTGTTCTGTGACCACCTACCTCCTGCCCTGTCCACTTCTGAGAACTGCCCCATGCCCACACAGGGCCTGCAGGCCATGAGATGCTCTGTCCTGCCTGTGTAGGGGCAATTATGCACACTCATGCTATCTGTATCTGTCTCTGGGTGGGCTTTCTGGCCCTCTCACGTGTATGTACTGCAGGGAGGGTAGGAAAGGGGCTCCACCTTTCAGAGCCTGTAGCTGCGAGTGCTGCCTGGGCCTCACAGGGCAGGCTCAGAGTGAGCGATTTCCAGGACAAAAAATGAACAACAAGATGTTATAAAGCAGAATGGTTCTGAACGGGAGGCTCAAACGCTGCCCCATGGACTTCCACTATGGCTCAGGATGAACATCTCAGACACTGGAAAATGGTAGGCTGAATCCGTGGGTACCCCCATGGAGCTTCTGTTTCTGAATGGTCAAGTGAAATCAAGAAAACTAAGTTAAATACTAGGATCCACTTTTTATAGATCAACAGTTTCCAGAGAAATTGCTGATGTAATAAATATATATATTTGAGAGGGCATATATTTTATTTATTGATCAAATGGTAGTTACCAACTATAAAACTCTGTATAGGGGACTCAATGCACAATCCTCAATCAACCCGAAGCCTAATTCTCAACAGTCTCCAATCTTCTAAAGTATAATGAACAAGTTCTTACATGGTGAACCAATTCTTACATAGTGAATAAGTTCTTACACGGTGAACAGTGCAAGGGCAGTCATCACAGAAACTTTCAGTTTTGATCACACATTATGAGCCATAAACAATCATGTGAAATGTGAATATTCGTTTGATTTTTATACTTGATTTATATGTGGATCCCACATTTCTCACTTTATTATTATTATTATTATTATTATCATTTTAAATAAAATGCTGAAGTGGTAGGTGGATGTAAGATAAAGGTAGAAAACTTAGATAAGTGTTGTAAGAGAGCAAATGTAGATGATCGGGTGTGTGACTGTAGACTATGTGATAATCCAAGCTAGACAAGGGCAATAAAATATCCATGCATGCAGAATATTTCTCTCAAAACAGGGCGGGAGAGGTTTTAAGCCTCACCTCTGTTGATCCCCAGTTTCTCACCTGATGGGGCCCCTGTGACTGGGCCTGTCTTAGGTTGTTCCTCCCTTGAGGAATCTTACCCGTCTCTGGCTAACCAGTCTTCTTCCGGGGCCATACAGGGAGATGTAAAGTTGGGAATTGAGAGAGAAGTATAATTGTTTGAAAAGGTTAGCTTTTTACTTCTATGCAGATTTATGCCCTGTGGCTTCTATGCCCACCATTTGTCTTGAATTAGCTTTAGCACTTGGAGGAATTATGATACTCGGTAAATTTGATATGAGACATGAATTCTATTTAAGGTTTGTAATTAGGAAGGAAGAAGAAAAGCTGTAGAGGTAACAGATGGAAGAAAACATGGGGAGATTATTTCTTTGACATATCTTCTTGTAGAGTAATTTAAGCATTATAGGTTTTAAACTGCTAATTAAATTGCACGCTCCCATTAACATAATAGGAGTACAGTTACATAACCAAAGCAGATGTACAATTACAAGCCATCTCCAGTGAGCCAAGAAATCCAGTTAGGCACCCTAGGCATTTGTGAAAATTTGTTTATGATATGATGGATATTGTCCAACTGTACTTGAACAGTCTGAGATAAATCAGACAAATTAAAACAGCCCATTCCTGGGAACTGTTCACATCCCATATGTTCTTCTAACAGTAGATAGTCTGTAGTTGTAAGATTTTGGAGCGCTACAACTTGCACTTCTCCTAAATCTTGGTTTAGTTCCAACAGTGTAGATCCAGTCAAATTTGTTGTTTTACTGTATGCACAGGCCAGCTTAGATATCTCCTTCTTCATTACAATGGAAAGTCCGGGAACCAGTGGGATGAATGCAGCTACAACTGCAGCATCGCCTGGGTCCTTGTTGAGGTTTTTTGATCATCATCTTCTTGTATGACTCTTCCAGAGAGTGATGTTGGAAGTTCGTCTTCACATCGTATCTTAGTTCATTTACTGGGTAGACACATTAGGCTTTGATCCTCTGCATAAATACAAACAGACCCTTTTCCCACACTTTGATCTGCGCTTTATACCATTGTGTGGAACACATTGGAGGTCACCAAACAGGAACTGCTATTTTTTTTAAGAGAAAAGTATATTATCGCAAAAGTGTACCTCCATAGCCAATCATCTGACACACTTTAAGTGATAAAAGTTAAGGATATTTAAACCATGCATTAATTGTTGATTTACAGTTAGTTTTATCCTGTCATGGAATAATCCCCCTTTTCTTTTTTTTGTTATCTTTAATCTACACTTTCATGAAGAATATTATGTTTACTACGCTCTCCCCTATACCAGATCCCCGCTATAAACCCCTTTCCAGTCACTGTCCATCAGCATAGCTAAATGTTGTAGAATCACTACTTGTCTTCTCTGTGTTGTACAGCCCTCCCATTTCTCCCACCACCCTATGCATGCTGATCTTAATACCCCCCTTCTTCCTCCCAACCCTTATCCCTCCCTACCCACACATCCTCCTCAGTCCCTTTCCCTTTGATACCTGTTAGTCCATTCTTGGGTTCTGTGATTCTGCTGTTGTTTTGTTCCTTCAGTTTTTCCTTTGTTCTTATACTCCACAGATGAGTGAAACCATTTGGTATTTCTCTTTCTCCGCTTGGCTTATTTAACTGAGCATAATACCCTCCAGCTCCATCATGTTGCTGCAAATTGTAGGATTTGCCCTCTTATGGCTGAGTAGTAATCCATTGTGTATATGTACCACATCTTCTTTATCCATTCATCTACCGATGGACATTAAGTTGTTTTCAATTCTTGGCTTTTGTAAATAGTGCTGTGATACACATAGGGGTGCATCTGTCTTTCTCAGACTTGATTGCTGCGTTCTTAGGGTAAATTCCTAGGAATGGAAATCCTGGGTCAAATGGTAAGTCTGTTTTGAGCATTTTGATGAACCTCCATACTGCTTTCCACAATGGTTGTACTAGTTTACTTTCTCACCAGCAGTGTAGGAGGGTTCCCTTTCTCCACAGCCTCGCCAACATTTGTTGTTGTTTGTCTTTTGGATGGCAACCATCCTTACTGGTGTGTGGTGATGCCTCATTGTAGTTTTAATTTGCTTTGCTCTGATAATTAGTGATGTGGAGCATCTTTTCATGTTTCTGTTGGCCATCTGTATTTCTTTTATAGAGAACTGTCTGTTCAGTTCCTCTGCCCATTTTTTAATTGGATTATTTGATTTTTGCTTGTTGAGGCGTGTGAACTCTTTATATATTTTCGACATCAAGCCTTTATCTGATCTGTCATTCACAAATATATTCTCCCATACTGTAGGGTTCCTTTTTGTTCTATTGATGGTGTCTTTTTCTGTGCAGAAGATTTTCAGCTTAATATAGTCCCACTTGTTCATTTTTGCTGTTGTTTTCCTAGCCCGGGGAGATATGTTCAAGAAGAAGTCACTCAAGTTTATGTCTAAGAGGTTTTTGCCTATGTTTTTTTCCACGAGTTTAATGGTTTCATGGCTTACATTCAGATTTTTGATCCATTTTGAATTTACTTTTGTATATGGGGTTAGACAAAGGTCCAGTTTCATTCTCCTACATGTAGCTGTCCAGTTTTGCCAGCATTATCTGTTGAAGAGACTGTCATTTTGCCATTGTGTGTCCATGACTCCTTTATCAAATATTAATAGACCATATATGTTTGGGTTAATGTCTGGAATCTCTAGTCTGTTCCTCTGGTCGGTGGCTCTGTTCTTGTGCCAGTACCAAATTGTGTTGATTACTATTGCTTTATAGTAGAGCTTGACATTGGTGAGTGAGATCCCCTATACTTTATTCTTCTTTCTCAGGATTGCTTTGGCTATTTGGGGTCTTTGGTGGTTCCATATGAATTTTTGAATTATTTGTTCAAGTTCATTGAAGAATGTTGCTGTGAATTTGATAGGGATTGCATCAAATCTGTATATTGCTTTGGGCAGGATGTCCATTTTGACGATATTAATTCTTCCTATCCACGACCATGGGATGAGTTTCCATTTGTAAGTGTCCCTTTTATTTTCTCTTAAGAGTGACTTGTAGTGTTCAGAATATAGGTGATTCACATCTTTGGATAGATTTATTCCTAGGTAGTTTATTCTTTTTTATGCAATTGTGAATGAAATTGCTTTCCTGATATCCCTTTCTATTGGTTCATTGTTCATGTATGGGAAAGCTACAGATTTCTGTGTGTTAATTTTTATCCTGCAACTTTGCTGTATTCCGATATCAGTTCTAGTAATTTTGGGGTGGAGTCTTTAGGGTTTTCTATGTACAATATCACGTCATCTGCAAATGGTGACAGTTTAACTTCTTCTTTACCAATCTGGATTCCTTGTATTTCTTTGTTTTGTCTGATTGCCATGGCTAGGACCTCCAGTACTATGTTAAACAGCAGTGGGGAGAGTGGGCATCCCTGTCTAGTTCCCGATCTCAGAGGAAAAGCTTTCAGCTTCTCGCTGTTCAGTATAATGTTGTCTGTGTGTTTATGATATATGGCCTTTATTATGTTGAGGAACTTGCCCTCTATTCCCATTTTGCTGAGAGTTTTTATCTTGAATGGATGCTGAATTTTGTCGAATGTTTTTTCAGCTATGGAGATGATCATGTGGTTTTTGTCTTTCTTTTTGTTGATGCGGTGGATGATGTTGATGGATTTTTGAATGTTGTACCATCCTATCATCCCTGGGATGAATCCCACTTGGTCATGGAGTTTGATCCTTTTGAAATACTTTTGTATTCGGTTTGCTAATATTTTATTAAGTATTTTTGCATATACATTCATCAGGGATATTGGTTTGTAATTTTCTTTTTTGGTGTGGTCTTTGCCTGGTTTTGGTATTAGGGTGATGTTGGCTTCATAGAATGAGTTTGGGAGTATTCCCTCCTCTTCTATTTTTTGGAAAACTTTAAGGAGAATGGGTATTATGTCTTCTCTGTGTGTCTGATAAAATTCTGAAGTAAATCCATCCTGCCCGGGTATTTTGTTCTTTGGTAGTTTTTTTATTACCGTTTCAATTTCTTTGCTCGTAATTGGTTTGTTCAACTTTTGTGTTTCTTACTTGGTCAGTCTTGGAAGGTTGTATATTTCTAGGAAGTTGTCCATTTCTTCTAGGTTTTTCAGCTTTTTGGCATATAGATTTACATAGTAGTATTTAATAATTCTTTGTATATCTGTGGAGTCTGTCATGATTTTTCCGTTCTCATTTGTGATTCTGTTGGATTGTGTTGATTCTCTTTTTCCCTTAACAACTTTGGCTAGTGGCTTATCTATTTTGTTTTTGTCAAATAACCACCTCTTGGTTTCATTGATGTTTGCTATTGTTTTACTCTTCTCAATTTTGCTTATTTCTTCGCTTATCTTTATTATGTCCCCTTCTGCTGATTTAGGCCTCATTTGTTCTTCTTTTTCCAATTTTGATAATTGTGATGTTAGACTATTCATTTGAGATTGTTCTTGCTCCTTCTAGTGTGCCTGGATCGCTATATACGTTCCTCTTAAGAGTGCTTTTGCTGCGTCACACAGAAGTTGGGGCTTAGTGTTGTTGTTGTCATTTGTTTCCATATATTGCTGGATCTCCATTTTGATTTCGTCATTGATCCATTGATTATTTAGGAGCGTGTTGTTTAGCCTCCATGTGTTTGTGAGCCTCTTTACTTTCTTTGTACAGATTTTTTCTAGTTTTATGCCTTTGTTGTCTGTAAAGTTGGTTGGTAGGATTTCAATCTTTGGAATTTTCTGAGGCTCTGTGTCCTAGTATGTGGTCTATTCTGGAGAATGTTCCATGTGCACTTGAGAAGAATGTGTATCCTGTTGCTTTAGGATGTAGAGTTCTATAGATGTCTATTAGGTCCATCTGCTCTACTGTGTTGTTCAGTGCTTCACTGTCCTAACTTATTTTCTGCCCAGTGGATCTATCCTTTGGGTTGAGTGGTGTGTTGAAGTCTCCTAGAATGAATGCATTGCAGTCTATTTCCCCCTTTAGTTCTGTTAGTATTTGTTTCACATATGCTGTTGCTCCTGTGTTGGGTGCATATATATTTAGAATGGTTATATCCTCTTGTTGGACTGAGCCCTTTATCATTATGTAGTGTCCTTCTTTGTCTGTTACTTTCTTTGTTTTGAAGTCTATTTTGTCTGATATTAGTACTGCAATCCCTGCTTTCTTCTCGCTGTTGTTTGCTTGAAATATGTTTTCCCATTACTTGACTTTTAGCCTGTGCATGTCTTTGGTTTGAGGTGAGTTTCTTGTAAGCAGCATATACATGGGTCTTGCTTTTTTTATCCATTCTGTTACTTTGTATCTTTTGATTGGTGTATTAAGTTCATTTACATTTAGGGTGACTATTGAAAAATATGTACTTATTGCCATTGCAGGCTTTAGATTTGTGGTTACCAAAGGTTTAAGGTTAGCTTCTTTATTATCTTACAGCCTAAATAAGCTCACTTATTGAGCTGTTATATACATTATCTGGAGATTATTTTCTTCTCTCCCTTCTTATTCCTCCTCCTCGATTCTTCATATGTTGGGTGTTTTGTGCTGTGCTCTTTCTAGGAGTGCTCCCATCTAGAGCAGTCCCTGTAAGATGTTCTGTAGAGGTGGTTTGTGGGAAGAAAATTCCCTCTGCTTTTGTTTGTCTGGGAATTGTTTAATCCCACCATCATATTTGAATGATAGTTGTGCTGGATACAGTATAGTTGGTGCAAGGCCTTCTGTTTCATTGTATTAAATATATCATGCCATTCTTTTCTGGCCTGTATGGTTTCTGTCAAGAAGTCTGATGTTATCCTGATGGGTTTTCTTTTATAGGTGACCTTTTTTCTCTAGCTGCCTTAAAACTATTTCTTTGTCCTTGATCTTCGCCATTTCAATTATTATGTGTCTTGGTTTTGTCCTCCTTGGATCCTTTCTGTTGGGGGTTCTGTGTATTTCCGTGGTCTGTTCGATTTTTTCCTCCCCCAGTTTGGGAAGTTTTCAGCAATTATTTCTTCTAAGATACTTTCCATCTCTTTTCCTCTCTCTTCTTCTTCTGGAACCCCTATAATACGGATATTGTTCCTTTTAGATTGGTCACACAATTTTCTTAACATTGTTTCATTCCTGGAGATCCTTTTATATCTCTCTCTGTCAGCTTCTATGCGTTCCTGTTCTCTGGATTCAATTCCATCAATGGCCTCTTGCATCTTATCCATTCAGCTTATAAACCCTTCCAGAGTTTGTTTCATTTCTGCAATCTCCTTTCTGGCATGTGTGATCTCCCTCCGGACTTCATTCCATTTCTCTTGCGTATTTCTCTGCATCTCTGTCAGCGTGTTTATGATTCTCATTTTGAATTCTTTGTCAGGAAGACTGGTTAGGTCTGTCTCCTTCTCTGGTGTTGTCTCTGTGATCTTTGCCTGTAGCTCTGCCTTTTCATGGTGATAGGAATAGTTTGCAGAGCTGGAACAAATGACGGCTGGAAGAACTTCCCTTCTTGTTCGTTTGTGGCCTTCCTCTCCTGGGAGAAAAGCAACCTCTAGTGGCTTGTGCTGGACAGCTGCATGCAGACAGGGTTTCTGCTTCCTGCCTGGCTGCTATGGAGTTTATCTCCACTGTGACTGTGGGCGTGGCCTGGTTCGTGCCCCTGCTCCAAAGTGGTGAAGTGGCATTGGAGAGGGAGCGGCATGGAGACTATTTATCTCTGTAAGGTGCCTCCCTATTCCCTGGAGCCCAGGGGTTAGACTGCCCTGCGATACCCAGATTCCTTACCTCTGGATATAGTGTCCCGCCCTGCCCCTTTAAGACTTCCAAAAAGCACACGCTGAAACAAAACAACGACCACAAAAAAAAAATTTAATTAAAAATAAAAGTGGCCACTCGTTTTTCTTTATTCTCCGGTGCCAGCCTCAGGCATCTGCTCACTGGTCTTGCAGCCCTCTTTCCCTAGCATTGGGGTCCCTATCTCTTTAAGACTTCCAAAAAGCGCTAGCCAAAACCAAACAGAAAAAAACAAAATCTGGCTCACTTTTCTTATGTCCTCTGGGGCCCGGCCTCCGGTGCCCGCTCACTATTGCTGCCTTGTTTTCCTAGTATCCAGGGCCCTGCACACTGGCCCGGATGGCTGTGGCTGTGTGTTCGGTAGTCCTGTGCTCCATCTCCCTCCCGCTCTGCCTATTCTCCTCCTGCCGGGAGTTGGGGGGATGGGCGCTTGGCTCCCACCGCGCTGTGGCTTGTATCTTACCCCATTCATGAGGCGCTGCGTACTCTCTGCTGCGGATGTGGTCTTGATATTGTCCTGTGTCCTCTTGTCTTCATTCTAGGAGGGGTTGTCTTTGTTATATTTTCATAGATATTTGTGGTTTTGGGAGGATATTTCCACTGTTCTACTCACGACGCCATCTTCCAACCCTTTCCAATGTGCCATGATTTAGATTAACCTCATGCTAGTAACATAATTTGAGTAAATCCGATTTCTACACTATTAACTACAGGTTTTAAGGAATTGTGTAAAAAAAAAAACTTTCTGACATTCAAAAGTTTTTGAGTGTACTGATGAATCTGAAATAAGAGGTTAAATTTTTTTTTGTCACATTTAAGCAGAGTAGGGGAGTGATAATCTAAAATCTATGATTTATTAATAGTTAATACCTCTTTTCAGAGATAATAACATACAGTATGATGTGAAATAGTTTAAAATAGAAATTTAAAAATCACAACCTAATAAGATATACATTCTTATATTTTGTCCTGAGGCATTGCCCAATAAAAGAGGAAGATCTGTTTTCTTATATTCACTTCACTTATCAGGCATCTATTTTTAAATATATATATTAGAGTTCATACTATGAAAGTTAAAAATACAATACTTTAAAAACTCACTATTAAGTCTCTAGATAGCCTTGCTGAATTTCTTATTTTCAAAGATACTGTCTCTGAAGTGCTTGTAAATGCACACCTGCAAATTGCACATTCTGGACAATCAACCTTCTGTAACTATAACAACAATGATCAGATAATGTCTTTTGAGAAGGCACAGACACACAAAGTGCATTCAAGATAAATTTGCCCCATTTCAGAAGACAATACATTTTTATTTCATTTAGGAAAAGGGAAGATAAATTCACTTTTCTTGTAGTGCCAACTGCCTATGAAAAGAAAATTTCTGAATTATATAGATATCAGCATAACTGAAACTTTTCCTAATGGCACATTTACTGAAACACTACAATTTTAAGAATAAAGCAAGCTAAACAGCTGTTGAAAAGGAAAAGTAAAAAAGCTTACTTCACCTGTACTTGCTTGTGTTCCAGTGAGAACCAGTGTGAGAGACATTCATAAGCTCCTGATAAAATCTACAACTGGCAGAGCCCACAAAAGCCTTTCTTCAGAGCTCACTAAGGAACTCACCGGTTCTACAATGGGATGGTCATGTGCTCAAAAACCATCTCAGACAGAGACAGGGATGTGCTCCATCCACCCATTGCCCCAGGAGCAGTGAGGAGGGCCCACAGCAGACACACTGGAAGACTGTCCCACAACCCATGCTCTCTCGTGACACTTCACTGACAGAACAGTACAAGGAGCAAGAAAAGCATGAGGCCCGAATGAACAGTCTCAGCCACAGGTTCTCAGTGAGCCACAGCAAATCTTGTTTCCCACAGAATTTTTTAAAGACATCCTTTCTAAGACTATGAGTTGCTGCAGCTGTGGAAAATGACCACAGGCTCCTTCTAAAAATGTCTTTTAAGCCTGAGGGTAGCCCCTGGGCAGTTTCCTCATTTAGTGGATAAGGATCATTAATGCTATATTCCATTAAAGGGAATCTGAGTATAGAAGGAAAACATAGTTGGCAGTTCTAATCCTGGTAGGATATGTGCAATGCAGTTGTCTGAAACAGCTTCATTCAGCAGTTTTTATGCGAAATACAAAAAAAAGAATATGCTGCTGAGGATTTTAAATTCCCAATTCAAACCCTACTGGTAGAAGAAGGAAGAGCAAGCAGGTGTGTCTACAAGCACCAACCGAAATTGCATGGAAAAAGCTTTCTTCTGCTCAACAGGAAAGGAAACCAGTAATAAAATTTTAAGAAATATCAGAGGAGTAAGTGGAAAGAACAAAATTAATTAAGAAAGATAATCTCTTGGCTATTGACATTTACGTCCTTCTTAAACCACAGTAATTTAGTAAAATAGGATTATTTGCCCTCCTCTCACTGCTCACACAACTGAACAGCTCTGTAGAGAACAGTATTTACATGTCTAAAACAATACAAATATAACATGTATTGTATTTTTACTTTAAAATAGTTATTAATTACAGAAGAGAATGAGAATTAAAAACTAACAATTTTCCGTGTATAAATCAAATGGGTGAGATGAGAGAAGTTCTAAGAATGCAAATTTGTTATTTATTTAAGAAAGAAGTAAATACTGTCCTAATTTAAAATCAAGGATTATAGACACTAGTATGAGGGACAGGGTGATCATAAAACTGCAAGCATAAACTCATAAAAAGATACATCTTGGGGACTTGGGAGAGGTCACATGAAAATAGGGGCAGAGGAAAACTTACTCATAACATTTGACACTCCTGTAAACAGGCTTTACTGTCTGAACATTGGCATTAACATTGCCCTAGAATCTTAAGCGTTCTGTTTCCTTTTCATTAACTTTGCTGCATAAAGCTAAGAATGAGAGAAAACTTTCAATGGAAAGAAAATCACCAGTTTGGATTACATAAGATAAATGGCTGGAAGCACAACAGGGGTGGCCTTTCAATACTCACAGCACAAGGCATTGTTTTTAAGAAAGACATGCCCCAGGGCCTCATCACTGTAGAACACTGTGGCAGACAACAAAGTAAAGTGAAAATGGAAAACTAAACATTCGGACAGAAGGTAAGAGAAGTGAAGACCTCCTTGATTAGGTAAGTGATGTTTTAGACAGAATAATACTGATTTTTAAATTCAGATCAAATTTCCTAAGAAAATATTAACTGCAGGATATGCGAGCTTCTAATTGAGGCAATTTCACAAACAGGTTTCATCATAAAAACCAGAAGGTTCAGTAAGATTGCTTTGGAGACACTTGGCTCTGACTGCTATTAGAACAAGTGTGCAAATGCTGGATGAGGTGAGACCCAAAAGAACTGGTTACACACACTCAGCTGGAAACACCTGTAGCTATTGCCCCTTCACATAACAATTTTTGTTGAGTACATTCTGTGTTCCTAGCATCACAACAGGTGACAGACCCTAGAGTAAAGACACCACAGAGCCAGCTGAGGACAAGCACAAGGCACTCAGAGCCTAGCTGAAGGCAAATACACGAAAAAAAACACACCAAGATAATAAATGTCCTAAGAGGATTAAGGTTTTCTGGGCACGGGGGAGAGAGAAATAATGAGAGTCCTGGTCAATTAGAGGAAGATCAACAACAAGGCCTGCTCAAATTGGGTTTTGAGACAGAAACAGTACCGACTTATTCAGGAGGTGAAAAGACAGGATTTGGCAACCAACTGGGTAATGAGGTGAGGCAAATGTGGTGGGGCTACTTGCAGGGCTTCACTCTGTAGATGTAGCCATTAACCCTATATTAATAATGTCTACATTTTAAAGACAGAGCAAAATCTCCTGTGAACAACAATGAAATTTGGAACTTTAGCTTCCCTTTTTGTCTCTGAAGAGTTCTATTAGCACATAACTGCTGCACCCAGTTGGGCTTCAACATAGGTCAAAATTTCTGTCCATCACTACATTCTCTTCAATTCTGCCTAAATATATGCTTAATTTTCATGAAGGATAGTTTGGGAACAGCCAAGCCTGTGTTTCTCAAGTGTGATCACTGAGGAGCCCCAGGAGGTAGCAGGAAATGTGAATGGACTGTCTACAGCAGAGGTCAGCAATGGAGGAGCCTGTGAGCAAGTGTGCTGTTGTCATTTCTAAAGGGTTAGAAACCAAAACAAAACAACCAAACAGAATATGCAGGAGAGAACTATGTGGCACACAATGTCTAAAGTATTCACCAAATATCCCAACTCATGATATAGGGGATTTGAGGATATACTTTGAAGAATTCCTTGCTAATGTAAAATTTCTTAAATCTTAAATTTCTTAAATTGAATATGGCATTTTAATCTTAAAAATTCAGGGAAATCAGTCAAGGCATCCTGCCTCACAATATATCAGTGTTTGTCTTGCAACTAAAACTTGTTATGTTTCACAATGTATTCAAAATCCTCAAGTCAAATGGATGCTCTGGGCAGAGAGCTATCTTTATTCTGTGACTTTGGGAAGTCCTAGACCCTGAGTAAAACAATTATGGTTTTTCCGGCAACACAGATAATAATCATCTTAACTTCTCCTAGTTTCCATTTCACCAAGTGACTATTTCTTGACCTTGAACTCATCCGGGGCCACCAACATAACCCATCATAGCCTGACAACAGTATGCCCCAAAGTATTTTTTTTGACAGATTACTAAAACAAACAGTGAAATAGCCTAATATGAAAATGTACTTTCTAAAATAACATTCAATTTAACAAACTCTTTGGAATAGCTTGCCAGTTGCAAACTAATATGGCTAGTAACAAACAAAATAGCCTATAGCAGATAAATGATTACATTAACAATAATAATCCTTTAAAGGAATGACATGTATCTAAAATTAAGTTACCTGTATTTAGAAACTATTTTTATTAGACAACAAAGGAGGGCACAAAATGGTAAATACAGAATGATCCAAAAAAAAAGATGTTTGGGGGGACTCAATAATATGGGTGATTGTAGTAAACACACTGTTTTTCAGGTGAAACCTTCATAAGAGAGTATATCAGTAATATCTTAATATTTAAAAAAACACAAAGACCAAATGTTTGCTGACTTCCTTGAAAGATAAAACTGATTACACCCACTCTACTTTATCATTCTCATTTTTCTAATATTCATTGCTTTCATATTCATTTTAGGGCTGGGAAAAAGAAATAATGACAAAAAGACCACTGAGTAACCAGTTCAGTTTGAAAACTTTAAATAACCCTTTCTAACAACTTCCTGTGAGACCGTTATCTAAACAGCATTTCATATATTTATGTGTGGGTATGTGTGTGTGCCACACATACATATGAATAACTCTATTGAATAATATATGTGTGAATCAGGGATTTGATAATCTGCTAATTAAGAGAGTTGGTCCCTCATGCTTCAAAAGACAAACCCAAATACACTAAATATATCCCTCACAATGATAATCCCAAAACTCTTACATAAACACTTCACTTGGGAATAACACAGCTTCATAAAACGTAGGAGATTTTGTGGTGCAATTCTGAGCCTCCACCAGTGGTAACAAGATTCTAATACATCTTGTCTCCATTCATGGAAAAGAAAAGGAGAAGAGATGCCACAATGAACCACTGCTGGGTATTGAGCCTTTCTGCTCCTCCTTAAGACCAGCTGCAACCATCTCCAGTCTACTTCAGGCTCCAATTAACAAAGTAAAATGGGGAAATGTTGTCACACATGGCCCCAAATCATTACTTACACAAGGAAACTTTTATATAAACTTATTGGGCTACCAATATAACCAATGCTTGGGTACACACTTAATACTCCACAAGTATCATCTAAAATTACAAAAATTCAAAAGTTTTAAAAGGTAAATAATCTTTTAAGTTGCTTCATGGAAAATGGCCAAAAGATTATTCTTCTATAAAAACAGTCTTCTTTCTATCAACTGAGCCTTCCTTTCTTTATAATCAAACAAGACTTACGTGAAAAAATTCTGGAACTGTGTTTTACAATGTGAATAAACTTAACATTACTAAAATGTACAATTAAAAGCAGTTAAGATAGTAAATTCTGTAATATTTTTTTACCACAAGAAAAATTTTTAATGAAAAACAAAATTAAAAAAACATTTAATAAAACCCACATCATTTCTTCCCTGAAAAGGTATGACAAGGAAAGAAAGGGGAGCAAATATTCTCCTTTTGTGTAGTAGATGTGTGTGTTTTCATTTCTGGTGCATTCCACACATACGAGTTCCACAGACATAAAACAAAGTTTAAAAACCTTGAACATGAGGACTTGAGCTCCTAAAGTCCGAATCAGACACTAAAGCTCCTCAGAAAAGACTAGGTGTTGGGACACCATTTCAAGAGAGAAATCTAGCTCACGGTGGGTCACCAGAGGGAAATCGCAAGATCAACCAGTCTGTGCAAATCCGGTTCTTAACTACAAACAACAGAAATGAACACTGGCAACTTAAAAGGGAAAGGAAACCGTGGCGGTCCAGTAGGAGGTCACAGAATTCACACTAAAGGCAGAGGACCAGTTTACTTAGAAGGAATTTCCATGACTGTACCCAAGAACACACCTTGCCTTACCCCAGGATCAGCCCATCACCCCTGTGCACTTACTACCACCTCCAACTGGTCCTGTGTTTCTGTGCTGTTCCCTCAGTGTTCAGATTCTGGGGTGGGAAGAACCGAGTGGGCATAAAAGGGAGCTTCTTTTCAGTGGAGAATTCCTCACAATAGACAGCATATTCAAATGCTGAGGACAGAGAGAAGGCAATTTTCCACAGTGGATACCAAGGAGCTTAGTAGCCATTTATGAATGCAGGTCTAGCTCATTCCGTTTAAAATAAGTAAGTTTCCAGCGAGTTCCAGGAAACAGAATCTTCATGATGACTGGATCCTGCCACTTGCGATGCAGTAGGTTTCCACACATTATCACCAGATAAGACTAGTCATAGACCATCATGGTTTAAGCAAGCTGCACAAAAGCAGGTGGAATGAATGAGGCCATGGTTAGTTGCCCTCTAAGCCTAATGCTTTTGTCTGTCAAACCTGCTTGACCTTGATCAGAGCAGACACTGTCTTCCAAACTCATGCCAGAACAGAGTAAGGACAGAGTGTACACCCCAGCATTATGGGGCTAACAATACCCAAGCAGAAAATATGCCATTTATCTGGCACAGTTTCGTCAATATGAAAGCCTCTAACCAGCTTCCAGTCTATCTGAACAAACTCCCACAGATACTGTAGGGTAAAGATGCACAGAGATTTAGAAAGTCAAAAAGAGGTGAAAGTAAGGACAGAGGACTTTCATAACATTACATTCTCTTTTCATTCAATACATTTCTCTACTCAAAATCCTTTGAAATTCCTCTGTTCAAAGGGCTTCTACTTTTATGATGATAGAGCAGAGATGTCTCTACCAACTTTATTTTCTTGAAAAGTCAACAGAACAAGCCTTTAGAAAAAACTGAAATCCATTTTTTAAAGCAAATGTAGGAGACATCTAGATACACAACAACATATGCAAAATGTATGTTGAAATGGTGATGAATGTGAGACACAGAGGATGGCCAAACCTCAGTGTCTGAGGAGGCAGCATCAACATAAACAGGCTGCAGGACCACCTGTGAAGGTGGCTTGTGGGCAAAGGCAGAAACAGGAGACCATTTGAAAGCCTGTGAAAGGAGCAGTAAGACTCCAAGTCTACTCCACTTTCCCCTTTTTTGTAGAGCAACAATGTCGTAACACCGGCAGTGAAGAAAATAGGGGTGAAAACCAGGTTAGAAAGTACACATGTGCATGTCAGAGCACGAGATCCTCCAGGCCTACAGGAACTCTATCCAAACAGGTCAAGAACTCCAGTATCTGGACTGATATTCCCAAAACAAGAGATCAAGGGGACATCCTATGGGAAAATTAACCCATCTACTGAAAAGACTTACAGATAAACTATTAGTATCTGCAATGAGAATGCCACCTGGGGACCCAGTCACCCTACTAAGTCTGGCAGAAAACAAGCCCACAGACATATAGGCGCACGTGCCACAAATGGGCACACTCCATTTCTTGATAGATCTCCAGTGCCTCACCTCTTAAATAAGCGAAAGAGAAGGATCACCAGACATCTGAGTAAGCCCACAATAATTAGGAGAAAAGACCAAAATAACGTGAAAAAAAGTATAATAGTGGAAACAGACAATACTGGTAAAAGAAGAAAACTTCAAAGAAATCATATTTAATATCTCCATTGAGCTAAGATGCTGCATTCATCACATAAGAGCCTATTATTTAAAAGAAAAAAATCAGGAAGAATGGAAAAGAAACAAAAAAATCAAGGGAAGGATTCAGAGGTTAAAGAAATCTCACGGAAAGGAGAATAAAAATTTAGAGAAGGGGACAATACAAAAAAAAAAGTTAAGAACACTGGAAAGTCAATATTGAAAAGTTTTATACCAAAATAAATATGCAGTCAAAAAAAAGGGAAAAATGAGAAAATCTTCAAAGGAAATACTATAAGAACATATTAAATAACTCAAAAACATAATTCTTAGGTTATAAGGACCCACTGAGCACTCAACTCAATGAAGGAAAAATAGTTTACATTGTGGTTAATTCACCAACAATTTCTCGGAAAAACATGAGTAAGATACCTAAAAAACTAGCACAGAAGAAAATGACAAAAACATGCAAAATATCAAGGAAAACGACCTCAGACTTGTCCACTGCAGCACTGGAGAGCAGATGATAATAAATCTGGGTGGCCAGAAAGATTTCCCACCTAGGGTTCTGAACCCAGCAGAACTACCAGGCAGCCTGAGACCACTTTCATGCCTGCAAAGTCTGAGGAAGTTGTCGAAAAGGGCTGGATTTTGTTTGAAGCCTCCTAGCTGTATTTGATAGCCTCACTCCATCACATTACCCTAACCCTAACACTAACCCATTCCCATACACTAACCCGTTCATGTACTCTATCCATAGTTCTAACCACTTCTCTTCCTATTGTCTTATTTCAAACAAAACCCCTATGACAAACCCTACTCTTCACTGTGTTCCAATCTTCCATTTATTAAATATTAGGCAGTATTATTTTAATCCTAAATATCTAAATTCTTAAATCCCCACGCTCTGAACCCTTAAATTCCAAATGTAAGGTTCTAAATTAACTAAGGGAAGTTACAAGAAAGAAGAACATTACACAAACATGTTTTCCTTGTATACATTAGCAATGAATAATCAAAAAAGGAATTTTTAAATTCTCTACTAAATAATGTCAACATTAATAATATACATGGGAGCAGACTTAGTTTAAGTGCAAGTATTATGCATTTAAAATTATAAAACATTGATAATAGGAAAAATAAAGAAAAGCAAAATAAATGTAAGGTCCTGTTGTGGTGATGGCAGACTTAATATCTCTAAGATGGCAATGGCACAAATGCACCCTACAGACTCAATGTGGTTCGTATGAAAATTCCCAAAGCTTTTTAGGAAGAATTGCTCCTGCTGATCCTGTCACATATTAAATTGCAAGGGACCACAATGAGCCCTTGATCAGAATCTTGAAAAAGAAAATCAAAGCTGGAGGCACAGGCTTCCCAAAATCTAATCTTAGTACAAAGTGAGCAGTAAATGAAACACTGTGACACTGTCATAAAGATACACAGCTGACCCTTGGACAGTACTCATGTGAACTCCACAGGTCCACTTAAACTGATTTTTTCCCCGCAAATATGTTGGGAAAATGTTGTCAACAATTTGAAACGTTACCTTTTCTCTAGCTTACTTTACTGTAAGAATATAGCACATAGTAGGTATAATGTACAAAATATTGTTAATCGAGTGTTTATATTATTGGTAAGGCTTCCAGGCAAAATAGGCAATCAGTTTTAGGATAACAAAGGTTTGGCAGAGTCACATGTTTTATGTAGATTGTGATTCTGTGGGGGAGTCAGCACCACTAGCCCCCATGTTGTTCAAGGGACGACTGTATATAAAGATCAACATACCTGAATGGAAATATCCAGTTGATTTCTGAAAAGGGTGGACAACATTAACTTATGGAGAGAAAGTGTCTTTCCAGTAAATGGTGCTTGGCAACCTCCTGTCTACATGCAGAAGAATGAAAATGAATCCTAACTTATATCACATACAAAAATTAACTCAAAATACATAACGGCTTACATGTAATAGGTAAAACATGGGGATAAGTCTTCATGACCTTGGATTTAGCTATGGTTTCTCAGATCTGAAACCAAAGTACAAGCAACAAGAGAAAGAATAAATTAATTTCCTCCAAATTAAAATCTTTTCTGCATCAAAAGATTCCAACCAAGAAGTGAAAAAGTCACGGAATAGAGGAAAATATCTGCACACTGTACATCTGACAAGAGAATGTTATCCAGAATACACCATGAACTTGTACAGTGCAACAAGGCAACATCCCAACTTTTTAAATGGATGAGAGACTCCAAGACATACAAATGCTCCAACAAGCACATGGAAAGGTGTCCCATAGAATTCCCTGCACACACATGGGAATGGCTATATTCAGGAAAACTGAAAATCACACATTGCCAAGGATGCAGAAGAACTGGAGCCCCTAACCTTTGCTTGTGGAAATGTAAAACGTGCAGCCTGTGTACAACACCTTGGTGTTTCCTCATAAAGATAAAATACAATTACTTAATTGTGGTTCTACATCCACTCCTAGATAATACTTCAAAGAAATGACTATGATGTTCAAACAGAAACTGGCCCACGAGTTCTTGGCAGCATTGATCAGCACAGCAAAAAGTCAGAAACAACTAAAATGACCATCAAGGGGTGAATGGATGGATAAAAACGGGTTGATCCATAAACTGTATTTTTCTGCCATATAGAGTAAGGAAAATGGTCCACAGCCTCCTGGAAAACGGTGTGGAGAGTGGGGAAGGTGTCCCCAGAAACTTGAAGATACAGTTAATATATGAGCAGGAATTCCATTTCATGGCATCTGCCTAAACAACAGGGCATCTGCCAAAAGCAGGGACTTAGATATTTGGACACCTATGCTCACAACTGCATGACTCACAATGGTTAAAAGGTGGAGAAGACCCACGTGTCCACAGACAAATGGATGAACAAAGTGTCCTCTCCACACAGTGGAGTGAACAAGGGCATCCTGGCACCTGCTGCATGGATGAATACTAAAGCCAATTTTCTCAGTGAAATGCGCCAGTCACAGAAGGATGAATACTATGTGATCCCACTTACGTGAGATCTGGTGGAGCCCATCTGAGCTAATGTCCCTGGAAGAGTTCCAGAAAAAGGAAATGTGATCAGAATAGAAAGACATTTGCACACAGCTGGGGTAGATGGAAACCGCTGTGCTGGGTCTGTGCACTGGATTATCATGTGGACACCCTAATACTTCCCTCATTTAGGGTCAGGTGGTGGCTCCCTATAAACTTGTCCCTATTTAGGGTGGAGGCCAAGAGAATTTTGTGTGAAGTGGCAGGTGTGGTAAAGTGGGACCATGGGACATTTAGTGTAAAGAGTGTTTGTACTGACACTGCAAGTTTTCTGTGTGCTTGAAATTGCTGGAAAGTAAATTACTTTGCAGAACAACCATGTCGGTCCTGCACCAGAAAAGCAGAGCAGACATCACACCCTGTCACAGAGGTCAAGCCCTCCCCATTCAGTTCACCCGAAGTGGACCACTACTTAGCCTGCGGGAGTCACTACAAGGCACGTGGTAAAATTCCCTTGCAGACACGGGGCTTGGGTGTTGGGACGACCTGGAGTGGAACACTGGGATTTTTAAATTCCAGTTTCCACACTGCTCCACCAAAAACCTGTTACAGCTAAAAATAAAATCAGTAATCAAGCAGGATACAAAATCAATATACAGAAGTTGTTTACTTCTGTTCACCAATAACCAACCGTCAGGAAGAGACATTAAGAAAACAATGCCCTTTACAACTGCATCGTAAAGAATGAAGTACCTAAGGAGAAGCCTAACCAATGAGGCGGGAGGCTTGAAGCTTGAGGCCTAAACACTGTGGACACTGCAGACCAGGATGGGGCGGGGGTGGGTTAGGTTATTACAAGCCCTGTCGACCAACAGGAACCTTCAGACTCCGTGGGACCCCCCCATCGAAATTCCACCACACTTCACAAAGAAGCAAACACCCAACAGGCTGGATAGAACCACACAGGACCCCATCCCCACAGCCGACATGAGAAAGCAGAGCCCGGGCATCGTGCCGTGACCTCCCACTACACTGTGGACCTGTAGCAACGGAGTCCCCATGTTTCGCCCAAGCAGAAGCGGGAGTCTAAACAGAACACCAAGTGCCCTTCATCCCCCAACCTGCTCGGCATGAAGAACCGGCTCACTTGGCCCCGGTCGCAGGCAGTGGGTGTTGGCCACCCTCAAGTAGCCAGGCTGGTTCAGCACCATGCTGTGCCCAGGGGGGCCTCCCAGGTGTACCCCACCTCGGGGACCCTTCGCAAGAAACCACCCTGTGTGCTGGGCGCTCAGCAAAGGCTGAAGCACAGGTAAGCGAGCCGCTTAAGCAGCCAACTCCCCTCCGCCCCCATTCTCATTTCAGAGCCTTGTTAGGAAGGATGCCTGCAGCCTGGAAGGTGTCCCGCAGGTGTGGACAATCCACCCACTGCAAGGGGCCCGAGGCACGCAGCGTGGAGACACAGGCTGCCGGGGAAGCGCTGGACACCACATACCCTCCCCAGCCCTGTCTCAGCACGGGCCCGAACTCTCCCTGAGTGCCTTCCGCCACACCCTGAACTCAGCTGCACCCGTCGTGGCCCAGACTCCACAAATACTCAGTTAACCATCGCAGGCCTTCCTCTCCCGGCCCCTGAAGAGGAGCGCTCAGTAGGATATGCACGGAAAGCTTCTCCTTACCTTTCCATACTGCAGCTCCTCAGGAAACCGAGGTGCCCCTGTGGACGCGGCACGCGGTGTCACGGAGCTGCAGGGGATCCGGAGCAATACCGGCACCGGTCAGAGCCGGGAGAAAATGCCGGCGTCCTGACAGCGCATGAGCCCTGCTGATCCACAAAGAGGGCAGAGGCGCCGCTTGCGGGTCATGGTGAGCATTGCAGGATGCGTGCTTACAACTCAGTGAAGGTGGTGCCCCCTTGTGGCTAAACTGATGAACCACAAATCTTTGGAAATTCATGCCACAATGGGCACAAATTTCTTGTGTCTTCTCCACTTTAAGAGTGAAATGAATGAAATGAAGTAGGCAAAGGCTTTACAAGTTACACCAAAATTAACTCGAAATTCCCCATAGGCATGTTCCTTAGAAAACTAAAAATAGAAATACCATTTGACCCGGTAATTCCACTCTTAGGAATTTACCCAAAGAATATAGTTTCTCAGATTCCAAAAGACATATGCACCACTATATTTGTTGCAGCACTTTTTACAAGAGCCAAGATATTGTAGCAACCTAAGTGTCCATCAGGAGATCAATGAATAAAGTAGGTGTGGTACATAAACACAATGGAATATTTCTTAGTCATAGGAAAAAACATATCCTACCATAGGCAACAACATAGTTGGAGCTGGAAGATATTATGCTCAGTGAAATAAGCAAGGTGGAGAAAGACAAATGCCAAATGATTTCCCTCATTTGTGGAGTATAACAGCAAAGTAAAAATGAAGGACCAAAACAGCAGCGAACTCACAGACTCCAAGAAGGGACTACCTGTTACCAAAGGGGAGGGGTGTGGGAGGGCAGGTGAAAATGGAGGGAGAAGGGTATTGAGGGGTATTATGATTGGCACACATGGTATGGGGGACCACAGAGAAGACAGTGTAGAACAGAGAAGACAAGAAGTGACTCTGCGGCATCTGACTACACTGATGGACAGTGACTGCAATGAGGCATGGACGGGACTTGATAATATGGGCGGATGTAGTGACCGCAGTGTTCTTTCATGTGAAACCTTCATAAGAGTGTATGTCAATAATACTTTAATTAAAAATAATTTTTAGTGGTACACTCATAAAAAAATTTTTTATAGTCAAATTTTAGATGCAAAATTATAAAATTTGTAGGTAAAGCAAGAAAATCTACACAACCCTGATGAACCCAACACCAAAGGCCTATCCACAAAAGAAAAATAATCACATGTGCTTTATAGAGTTATAATTTCTACTCTAAAAGACCTTGCTCAGAGAACCCAAACACAAGACACAAACTAAAAGATAATATTTGCAAAATACATTTTTGATAAAGGATTTGTACTCAAGATATACAAAGATACATAAAACAAAAATGAGCCATTAAAAATATTTTACAATTAAAAAAGGTCTCACCATGACATTCAAGAATTGCATCACCAGTATTTATACAACTGCTTTGAAAAACTATGTCCCAACAAAAGCCACCATGCAGTTTTACATAATAGCTCTATTCATAAAGGCTAAAAACTTAAAGAAATCAGGATGTGTTTCAGCAGATGAATGCTTTGGCAAATTGGGGTACATCCATTACATTTCACTACAATTTGTACAGTGAAATGTACAGTGATTTGCCCAGTGAAGCTGGTGCCTTGATCACTGGTGCTCACAGGTGTACCCCAAATGAGAAATGGTTTCTAACAGCTTCTTTGTAATTATGAAGGCTTTGGCCTTGGGCCAGGAGAAGGCTTCATTCTTCCCTGTGGGGTTGGAACACATCGCCCTCCCAGTACACGACATGGATGTGTTTGCCAAGCTGGAGGCTCTCCAAAATCCATATATTGAGACACTTGTATGATGTATTATTAACTCCATTTTTTTCTCCTCAACTTTCTCTGGAGAATGGAGGGTTGAGGCTGAAAATTCCAACTTTCTAATCATGGCATGGGCTTTCTGCCTGTCAGACACCTGAGCAGAACCCACCCAGAACCACCTACTTAGTATAAAAGAATCTCTTACCCAGGAGATTCCCAAGGATTTAGGAGCCCAGGATCAGGAATGAGGCAAAGACCAGAATACGTTTTCTGTTGTATTTCTGTGTTCACAGTGGCACATCCCAGGAAGAGAGTCAGGAAGTTCTGCTTCTGCTATCCTTAGATAAGGAGGATTTACAACAAAAACTGTTTAATTCTTTAAAATGTTATAATGTTTTACCCCAACGTGTATGGATTAGATTCCAACTAAAAGTCTATATGGGTGTAGTGACAAGTATTAGCTTCCACAGCTTTTTGAGGGTCTGACCGAGGCAGTTTCTATGACTGTTCATTCGCAGGTCTGGGTGGGGAGTGTAGGCCCCTCCCTTGTAGTGGTAGAAAGAGCCCTGGGCTCAGAGAAAAAGCCTATCTTACAAAAGAACTGGGACTTTTGTCTAAAGTTGCCATAGAAACACAAGTTAAATTTGAATTTCACAGAACAAATAATTTTTTGGACATACTTATATTAACATAATTCTTGCTATCATCTGAACTATATCCTGTGTTTTTACCCCAAGACTGGCAGCCCTATCTTAGGCCAGTCATCTAAATGCTTGGAGCTTCAATTTACAAATCTGAGAGATAGAATAATGCCCACTGTAGAGTGCTGTGCTTAGTATCAACTGGGAACACTGCACGGGCTGGGGGTGTTGTTCTTGACCCTCTTAGGGTTGCTGGGTCTGAAAATGAAACTGACAAAGATTAACCAGAGAAAAGCACACCCATTTATTAATAGGTTTTATGTGATATGGGAGACTTCACAAGGAAGTGAAGACCCAGAGAAGCAGTTGGCCCTGAGCAATTTGTGCTGGGTTTGATAAGGAGTGGACATTTGTGGAGAAATATGACAGGTTCAGGAGTATGAGATAGTGTCGTAAATAGGGGAACTTATCAAGGCCTGCTCATTAAGATACCTCTTTCTGTCCCTTTGTCTTCAAAGAAAAGGATTTTCCTTTCCTCTTGGTATAGGTAGGGTACCTCTCACATAAGACTTAAGACAATTAAAAACACTTGATTTTTCTAGCTTACCTTACAGTTATAATACAGCACAAAACATGTGTAATGTACAAAGTATGTGTTAACTCTTTATATTATTGGTAAGTCTTCCAGTAAAAATAAGCAATGAGATTAGGATAATACTTAAGTTTGGGGGGAGAGAGATATTTTATGTGTATTCTGACTCTGTGGGATGTCAGCTATACAACCACCCATTTTGTTCAAGGGTCAACTGTATGCACAGATCAACAGAAGTGAGTGGAAAGCCCAGAAGTGACCCAAACTATATACAGTCACTTGCTTTCTGACAAGGGTGGACAAAATCAAATTAGGGAAAGAATTGTCTTCCTTGCTAACGGTGCTGGGCAAATAGCTGTCCATATGCAGATGAATGAAACTGAACCCTTAACACATATCACATACAAAAATTATCTCAGAAAAGACAAAGGGCTTACATAATATTTAAAAAACAACAGAGTCTGGAAGAAAACATGAGGATAAACGTTCATGACCTTGGATTTAGCCATGATTTCTCAGATCTGACACCAAAGGACAAGCAACAGAAGAGAGCATAAAATTAAAAACTTTTCTGCGTTAAAAGTCACCAACCAGAAAGTGAAAAAACAGTCACATAATGAAAGGAAATATCTCCACGTTGTACATCTTAAAAGAGCCTGTAACCCAGGAAACACCACAAACTAGTACAAGGCAACAAGAAAAGACAAATGTTTAAAGTGGATTAAGATTCCAAGTAAGACATACAAATGTTCAACAAGCACATGAAGAGGTCTCACACAGCATCAGTTGCTATGGAAATGCAAATTAGACCACAGAGACCCCCACCCAATGCAAGCACATGGCATTGGCCATACTCAGGGAAATTCAAAATCACATGTTACCAAGGATGCATAGGAATTAGAGCCCCTAACCTTGGCTTGTGGAAATATAAAACATGCAGCTTGTATACAACAGCTTGGCATTTCCTCATAATATATAATACAGTTACCTAATTGTGGGTAAAGAACCGATCCTAGATAAATACCACAGAGAAATGAAAATGCTGTTCAAACAGAAACTGGCCCAAGAGTTCTTAGCATCACTGCTCACCACAGTAAAAAGGTAGAAACAACTCAAATGCCCATCAAGGGATGAACAGATGAACAAAACAGGGTTGATCCATAAACTACATTATTCTGCCAAATATAGAAATAAAGAAGAATGGTCCAAAGCTGATTTGAAAACACAGTGTGTGAAGAGTGTCCCCCAAAACTCGAGCATAGTTAACATATAATTAGCAATTCCATTTCAGGGCATTTGCGCAAATGACAGGAAAGCAGGGATGTAGATATTTCACACCTCTGTTTACAGCTGCATGAGTAACAACAGCCAAAATGGGGAGACGACCCGGGTGACCACAGACAGATGAAAGCAATGTGGTCTCTACACAGTGGAGTAAACAAGGAGTCCTAGAACCTGCTGCACAGATGGACCCACAAAGCCATTATGCTCATGGAAATGCGCCCCTCCAAGAAGGACAAATATTATGTGATCCTGCTTATTCAAAGTCCCAGAGAAACCAACTGAGGTAAAGTCTCGGGAACAGTTCCAGAAAAAGGAAACTGCATCAGGATAGTAAGACATGTGCACTAAGCTGGAGTGGATGGTGACAGCTGTGGTGGTTCTGTGCATTGGATTATCATGTGGAGACCCTAATACTTCCCTCATTTGCAGTCAGATGTTGTTTCCCTGGAAGCGTGTCCCTGTTTGGGGTAGACACCACAGAAATTTCGTGTGAAGTGGAAACTGTGGCAAAGTGAGATGCTAGGAAATTCAGTATAAAGTGAATCTGTACTGACACTACAAGTTTTCTGTAGGTTTTAAATTGCTGGAAAGTAAATTAGTTTGCAAAATAACCATAAGAAAACTACAGCAGACATAACATCCTGTTAAGAGAGGCCAAGCCCTTCCACCCAGTTCAAACAAATGGCACCTTGCAGGGGTCCAGGGCTCATTAGAAAGCCTGTGGGAGGTTCCCCTGCAGCCACTTGGCCTTGGATGTTGGGAAGACCTGGGGTACAAACAGTGGAATTTTAGAATTCCAATTTCCCACCCTACTTCACCAAAGTCCTGTTAGAACTAAAAATGAATTCAGTAAACTTGTAAGATACCAAACCAACTTATAAAAGTCGTTTGCTTGTATTCACTAATAACGAACCATCAGAGATTAAGAAAATAATGCCCTTTACAAGTGCATCATAAAGAAGAAAGTGTTGTGTAAGAATAAAACAACTCCTACCATTTGCAACAACTTGGATGGAGCTAGAGGGTATTATGCTCAGTGAAGTAAGCCAGACGGAAAAAGTCAAGTACCAAATGATTTCACTCATACGTGGAGTGTAAGAATAAAGAAAAAAAACGGAAGAAACAAACCAGCAGCAGATTCACAGAACACAAGAATGGACTAACAGTTACCAAAGAGAAAGGCCCTGGGGAGGGAGGGTGGGAAGGGAGGGTAAGCGGGGAAAGGCATTATGATTAGCCCACATAATGTGCCAGGAGAGGTATGGGGAGGGCTGTCCATCACAGAGAAGACTAGTGATTCTACAGCATCTTACTACACTGATTTTCAGTGACTGTAATGGGGTGTGTGCTGAGGACTTGATGATGGGGGGAAACTAGTAACCATAATGTTGCTCATGTCATTGTAGATTAATGATACCAAGGAAATAAATAAATAAGACTAAAGTGCTGTGGAAAAAACTGTAGTATTTCCAAAGTATCTCACCTAGCCTTCGTGCATCTCCACATCAGTAGGTGCTTCCAAGAAGTGGAGAGAAATAGCCCACCTCTCTATCAACAGGTAATTACGAGGGAGAGCGAGGGCATATTTGGACTGGAGAAGTTCGGTGGGGCCCCTTCTTCTGAAGCCTGGTTGTGACAGACACGGGCAAGCTGAAGTGGATGACTACTAGTAAGTAACAAACGGGTTTCTCCCACTTTATTTCTCCCTTTGACTGATTTCGGCTCAAAGGTATTTAGTTCAGTAATTTTCTACAGAAGTTACAGGTACCTAAGAACAAACTTAACCGAGGAGGTGGGAGACCTGAAAATTGTGGACCCTGCAGATGTGGACGGGAAGAGTTAGGTTGTTACAAGTCCCTCCACACACAGCAATGTGCACAACCCCTGCGACCCTCACCAAAATTCCATCGCACTTCTCACAGAAACTAAGCAAACACACTGCAGGCTTGGTTGAACTGGACGGGACCCCATCCCCACAGCCGTCCTGGGAAAGCAGAGCAGGAGCATGTCACCCTTTCATCCCATTACAATGCAGTGCTGCAGCAACCGAGACCCCGTGTGGCGCCCAAGCAGAAGCGGGTGTGGTAACAGAACACGGGGCGCCCTCTGCTTCACCAATCCAGCTCTTCCCTTGGAGGCAGCACACGAGGCCCGGGCACAGGCCACGGATGGGGGGCAGCCCTCGGGAAGCTGGGCTGTGTCAGTGCCGTGCTTAGCCTGGGGAGAGTCTCCCAGGCGGACCCCACACTGGGGACTCTTCTCAGGAAATCAACCTGTGTGCTCAGCACACCGCAAGACCTGAACCCCAGGTAAGCAGGCCATTCAGCAACCAAGTGCCCTCTGCCCCATTACCATCTCAGAGCATTGTCAGGAAGGACGTCTGGAGCCTGGAGGGCCTCCCGCCGGTGCGGCCAATCCATCCAATGCACGGGCTCCCGGGGACGCGCTGGGCGAGGCTCACTCGCCCCGCACGGACTCAGCTGTGTCCCGGACTCACCCGCCCCCTCAACTCCACCCGTCGCGTCAGCCGCTCCCCCAAATTCAACTGAGACGCCTTTCCCTGCCGCAGGCCTTCCTCCACAGGCCCGTGAAGGGGAGCGCTCTGCAGGCGACGCACGGGGAGCCTCTCCTCACCTTTCCGTCCCATGGCTCCTAAGAAAACCGAGCTTTCACGGCGGCCGCGGATGGCAGTGTCCTGGACGGTGCCGCACGCGAGCCTGAGGAATCCCGGCTTCCACCAGAACCAGAAGGATGTCCTGGGCCTGATCGCGCATGCGCCACGGAGGTCCACAGACAGGCAATGGCGTCGACTGAGGGCCACGGTGGGCGGACTACACCCACTTATTTCTAAGTTTTATGTGATATGGGACGAGGGCTCATAGCTTGAGGAAGGTGGCGCCCTCTCGTGGCTCGATTGATGAATAACAAAATTTTGGAAAATCAAACCCCAATTTGCAGGAATTTCCCATGTCTTGTATAATTTGTTGGAGAACATACAGAATGCAATGAAGGTACGCACAAGCTTTACAGCTTACACAAAAATTCCCTCAACATTCTCCATAGACAATTTTTAGGTGCAAAATTATAAAAATTCTATGTAAAAGCAAGAAAATCTATACACTCTTGCTGATGACTTTTAACCCCCAACACCAAAACCATATACAAAAAAGAAAAAGGATACATCATGTGGGATTTATAGAATTAAGATTTCTACTCTATAAAATCTTGTTCAAAGAACCCAAATACAAATTACGCACTGGGAGAAAATGTTGGCAAATACAAATTTTATAAAGTATTTGTACTCAAGATACACAAAAATCCATAAAACAAAAAAGAACCATTAAAAACTATCTTACCATTGAAAAGATAAGTCTCACTTTAGGATCCAAGAATTGCGTCGCTGTTATTTAGACAACTGCTTTGAAAAACTGTGTCTCAACAAAATTCACCATGCAATTTTACACAGTACCTCTATTCATAATGGCTAAAAACCTAAGGAAATCAGGATGTGCTTCAGTAGATGAATGCATTAGCGAACTGGGGTACATCCATTACCTTTCATTAAGACTTGTACGATTTGCCCAGTGAAGCTGGTGCCATGATCAATGGAGGTTACAGAAGGTCTACCGCATGTGAGAAATGGTTTCTAACGCTTTTTTGTTACTGTGAGGGATCTCCCTTGGGCCAGCAGAATGCTTCATTCATCCCTGTGGGGTTGTGACTCATCACCCTCCCAGTACACCACATGGATGTGTTTACCAACCTTGAATCTGTCCAAACTCCAATTGTTGAGACACAGGTATGACCTATTATTAACTCTGTTTTTATCTGCTCCCCTTTCTCTGGAGAATGGAGGGGTGAGGCTGAAAATTCCAAGCTTCTAGTCATGGCTTGGGCTTTCTGCCTTTCAGGCACCCAAGCAGTGCTCACCCAGAACCACCTACTTACATTAAACGATGCTGCTATTACCCAGGAAATTCCCAGGGCTTTAGGAACCCAGTGTCAGCAATGAGGCCCAGACCAATATATACTTTCTATTGTATTTCTGCGTTCATGTTGGCACATCCAGCGAGAGGGTCAGAAAGCTGTATTTCCACTATCCTATGAGAAGAAGGACTTACAAAAAAAAGCTAAGTTGACTTATTAAAAAAAGTTGTAATGTTTGACCCCAAGGTGTATGCATTAGATTCCAACTACAAAGCTGATGTGGCTCTAGTGCCAAATGTTAGCTTCCACGGCTATGTGATGGTCTGACTGAGGCAGTTTCTATACCTGTCCATTTACAGCTCTGGGTTGGGAGTGTAGACCCCTCCCATGGAGTAGTGGAAAGAGCCCTGGGCTCTGAGGAGAAACCCGTGTTACACCAGAACTGGTACTTCAGCCTAAAGTTGCCATACAAACACAAGTTAAATTTGAATTTCAGAGAAGTAATTATTTTTTGAACATACCTATATTAAAATATTTTTTGCTATCATCTGAACTATATCCTGTGTTTTCACCCCATTTAACAGCCCTAACTTAGGCCAGTCATGTAAATGCTTGGAGCTTCAGTTTCCTTATATAAATGATAGTATGATGTCCACTGTAGAGTGCTGTGCTTAGCATCAACTGGGACCACTGCCGGAGCTGGGGAATTATTCTTGACCATCTTAGGGTTGCTGGGTCTGAAAACTAAACTGACAGACAGACTAACCAGAGAAAAGTACACCCACTTATTAATAAGTTTTGTGTGATATGGCACACTTCACAAGGAAGTGATGACCCACAGAAACAGTTGGCCATGAGCATTTTTGTGCTTGGTTTGATAATGAGTGGACAGTTAGGGAAAAATAGTACAGGTTAAGGAGTATGAGGTACTGTAATAAATACGGGGAACTTATCAAGGCCTGCTTATTAGGATTCTTCTTTGTGTCCCTATGTCTTCAAAGAAAAGGATTCTTCTTTCCTCTGGGTATAGGGAGGGTACATCTCATAAGGGATATATGATCTGTTTCAGGGGGTAAGGACAGGGAGAAGGTCAGAGTGAACTTCCTGCCTCTTTGATTTTACCAAACACCTTCAGTTTAAAATATTCAACATGCCAAGTTACCATAGTTTGGGGTAGCATATCCTGGACCCCATCATTACAGTGGTTGACATGACCTAGAATCTGTAGTCTTAGCCTCTCCTAGAATCATTCTACAATAGTTATATGTCTGCCTGGAGTAAGACAAATTTGTGTTTTAATTCTTCTACTAAATATTGTTCTTGAATATCCATAAAGTGAGATAATAATAGTATTTACCTCAAATTGTATTTATGAGGCTTAAATGAGTCAATGAATGTAAAATGTTTAGTCCTGGGCATGGTACATAATAAATGCTTAACAAATAATACCTAGTTAACCCTGCAGTTGTGCACATATGATGTAATATCACTCAAACGAATTGAGGAGACTTGGAAATGAATCATTCAACTGAGGATAATTTCCTGAGTCATATTTCAGCACTAAGTGCTGATGGGCAATACTGTTCCTTCCCACTGGTTATCATAAAGAGACATAATTGGACAAGATTAAATGGGGAAGACTTTTGCAAGTCTTCCTGAGTATGTAAGAGACAAAGATAACACCTTTGTGATCATTTCTGAAGGGTATAAAACAATTTCCTGAATCTTAGCTCATTTTGTAAACTCAAAATGAACTGACAGCTGATGCCTGCATTTTCCCAGAGGCAAAAATATGCCTCATCTGCAAATGGTGGTTTCACTGCAGCCTTAGGTGTACTACCAGCGGAGGCTAAGACTCTTCCTATTCATCAAATGACGCTGCACCAGGCTGTGTCACAGCATCGTTGAATGGCAAGATGACTTTTCAGGAATTCTCTAGATCACTGATGGCCAAGGAGAATGAATTAATCAAACAGAGCCCATCAGGATATTTCAGGAAAGGCTATTAATACAGGAAAGCATTAAGATGTAACCACACAGATTGGTGGAAACACAGCTAGATATTAGTGGCAGCAGTTTCAGTTTAAAACATTTCTTTTACCTTGTTTAAAAAATGGATATTTGTTCAGCTGCATCTCCTGTACCGTCAGTGCTGACCTGTCAGGGACCTGAGATCTAATGGAAAAGTGAGCTGATATGCAAATGACAGCATCAGAACCAGGAGCTATCATAAAAATGCAAAACCTTGCTTTTCTCCCCAACCCTGAGCCTATCACGATTTGGGTTGAAGAATTTTTAATGCTCCTTCTCTCTTTCTCTCTGCTGTTTTCTTTACCAACTTTTTCCATCCTAAAACTTTCAGAACTCAATCTCCATGTTGCTGCCTCCTAACTCATTTCTAACATTTGGTAGATTTACTTGCTGAAATAATTGTACCTTTCCACAAACTAATGTGCTGGATGTGGAGTGGATAAATATCTGTTTATAGCACTTGAAGGGCAATAGGCAGAGTCACATCAATCAAGTGACTCAGTATGAACTGCCATTTAAGATACCCCGTGGGAGTGATTTTTTGTTCAGTTGAAGTGATTGTCATTTCTTTAAATTTCACATTTCTTCAGATGTAACCAAGGCATGTTAGCTAATGTAAAATGCAGAAGTAAAACATTTATTTATAAAGCAACAGCTTTGAAACAATATAGCATTCACAAGTCAAATACAGTTTCTTATTCTGTGATAAGCATTTGCTAACCTGAGGCTTTATTGTGTAAACCCACCTGCATATGCAATGGTAAACAATTTCCTGACAACTTTGGTTGAGTCATGAAATAGTCTTAAAGCTGAAACATAAGTTACAATTTCTGGTAAAACCTGGGGTCTTCTGTGAAGCCTCAGGAGTTTGATTTCCTATGAACATCTTTAGATTACCTTGTGGTTCCCAAGCCTCTATTCTGGTTCCTTTTTTCTCACTTTCTCTTTCTTTCTCCAAGAAAAATTTAGAAAGTCATCATTACTGAACATGTGTTGACTGTTTCCCACCATACTCTCCATGTGTCTTTGCATCCCAGAAGG
This sequence comes from Manis pentadactyla, assembly GCF_030020395.1. Taxonomy (NCBI): domain Eukaryota; kingdom Metazoa; phylum Chordata; class Mammalia; order Pholidota; family Manidae; genus Manis; species Manis pentadactyla. The sequence continues at coordinate 3,061,124 of NW_026644696.1, read as the reverse complement.
GGGCATCTAGGCAGTGGGAATGGCAGTCTGGGGGTCTGATCAGCTGATCAGGCTGATATAACCAGTCTATCACCCTCATCTCCCCTTGTCCTCACTTCCACCCTCTGCCTTCCCACCTTCTTCCACTCTCACCAGGACTTTAGACAAAGGCAATAGAACATGAGCTTTGGGGTCAGACACACCTGTCTTTGAATCCTCCCACCTCCCAAGCTGTGTGACCTGATAAGCTGCCTGCTCCACCCTGTCACTGTTCCTTCATTTGACATGTGGCCAGGGTCATCATTTGACCTGCTATTTCTGGGCAAGTCTAGGAGTATGCTGTTTATCCTGACATACTCATCAATATTGCCTCTGTTCAATGTCTCAAGTATCCTGAACAGACCATAAAAATGAGGCATTTTAGGTGTCTACTATAGTGCCCAGTAAATAGTTCCTTGAGATGACAACTTCTACTGTTATTAATAATTATTTTAAGTGATCTTCCCACCAGACCTCAGTGGATTACTTGATGTGATGAGCTGGATGTGAGCTTAGAACTGAAAAATCCACTTTGTTTTTGCACTTTGTTTAGAAACAAATAACACCCACCTAGTTTTGTTTTACAATCTCAACTAAATGTAGGTCTCACCAGAATAAAGCCACCAAAGCAAGAAGCAGTAATGACCAGTTTAAGGTGGAAAGGAGAATGGAAATTAGGCACAATTTCATTGTGAGCAGGGAAAAATTGACACTTAAAGCAAAAAAATAAAAATAAAGTATTTCAGAGCAGGGTAGAATAAAGGTCAGGCATAGATGGATTTTCCAAAATTAGTTCTCCTCCGTGAGCTCCGTTGGTAGAGCCTGAGATGAACAGCCTGCCAGCGCAGGGCCTTGGGAAGACAGGTGAAGTGTCTCAGCAGAGAGGAGGGTGCCCCAGTGATGCTCAAGGTAAAACATCATCTATAGTGGAAATAGCAGACGAATTCACAGGAAAATCTTTGTTAGGGAGAAAAACAATAACTGGCCTTGTCTTACTTTTTCTGAGTCATCAACCCACTGCCAGACAGATTAACTGCTCAAAGTTATATGCCAGACCCTGGACTACACCCTGGTCATGTGGGATGTGACACACATTCCCTGCCCCAAGAAGCTCAGACTACAGACAAGGAGAGACACATGGCAGTGACAGCACTCTGTGCTGTGGAAAGGCATGCTGTGTAAGTTGGGAAGGGTAACCTCAGTAACAAAGGGCCCCAAGCCCTGTTGCTATCCACAATAGATGGCATTTCCTGCCGTCATTTCAGAATAGTGCAGGAGTTTGCAAGGTAGTTTTCATGTGCTCTAACTATTCCCATGGCCTTAGAGTTTTCTTTTGGATACTTCACATCCAGTCAACAGGTAGAAGAAAGAGGAAACTAGAGGGTGTCACAGGAATATTTTTTGGGCTAGGTTTTGAAGTGGTGCCCACAAGCCATTCGTCAGAGCTGGTCACATTGGCCCCACATAATGCAGTACCTGGGCAGCCATTTTCTGGTAACAATTCTACAGGATGAATGGGGAGAATTAATCTTTTCTGATCAGCCAGCTGTTCATGGGACTTATACATGGAGGTGGTATGTGAGGGCAGTTCAGAGTAGAGAGATAACCCAACTGTGCATGTGTGTGTGTGTGTGTGTGTGTATTTCTTGGGTGAGGGGCAGATATTAGCAATATCTCCATGGAATAATTGATATTTTAACCAAGTTTTACAGGAGAAATAGTATTTAACTCATGAAGGGCATTGGGAGAAGGAAGACAGTTTAAATATAAGGAAGAGCATGTGCAAAGGTACTGGAGAGTTCATCCCATCATCTATACAACAAATACTATAAACGTGTCTTTGAAGTGCCAGAAATCATTCAAAATTCTGGGAATGCTGCTGTATACAGAACAGACAAGGCCTCCACTTGCCTCAACCCATATTCTAATGGAAGGAGACAAACCACACAGAAGCAACTAAGTACACAACCCCAAACATCAAATAGCATGTTGTGTGGGAGAAGCGCATGCCTGTAAGTAGGGCTAGAGCAAAGGGTGAATGTTGAAAGTGTGGAAAAAGGAAGTGATAAATGATGAGACTGGAGAAGATGGAAAAGGCCAGCCAGGAAGTGGCCTTCATGCATTAATGGGCACCAGCAAGAGGAGACGGGCAGAGCTGTGAATTGTGGAAGCTCCCTGGCTTATGGCAGAGAGACGCCAGGTGTGGGTGCAGAGAGCCTGGTTAAAAGGCGTCTGAATAGACTTGGGATGAAATAGGAGCCATGGTTGGAGGGGTGGAAATGTGAGTGGGTGCAGTGCACACAGGGGAATTGCCCCTCCTTCCAGGTTTCAGGCAGAAAATGGGAAGAATGTGTTTGCATATCCCAGTCCAGTCCTTTTGGTTTGTGTACGTTTTTACTTTTAAAAATTTGTATATATACCCTCACAGAAAAATCTAAAACTTAAAATGTTACCGAGTTATCAGAAAGTGCTGGGTACAGAGGAATACATGTACATGTCTGTGTGTACACAGACACATATATATTTATTTCTATGTGCATAGATATATTTTGTAGACTGTGCTCCACCTGTGTGTACACAAGCTCCCCAACTGTCTCTGCCCATTTCCCCACCGCAGACACTCTCCTCCCTCCACCTGTACTCTGATACCTGCATCAGTTTGATCACTGTGTGGAAGCCCACACCTTGCTGGGGCTCCAAGGTAGCCCCCCTCGAAATTCCCTCCAAACCCTGATCAGGCTCCGACAACTGATCCCAGGCCAGGCCACCACCTACTGAGGATGCCCCCTTCATCCTGCCTGGGCTCTGGGCCAAGCTTCAGTCATCACAGCATCCCTACACAACCTCCACAGCCACCTACCTCACTCAGACCTCCTTAGGAGCTCTACAACAACACATTTCCAGAAGAGAAGGGAGGAAAGAACAAGGGCAAGACAAAAAGTTCAAACGCACACATTTTTTTTTAAATCAGAAGATGGAGTTGACAGAGATGGAAGCAAGACTCATGTGTTTTTATTTAATGTTGATTTTTTGACCAAGTAAATCCTTAAATATTTAAACATGAGTTCCTAAAATTGAAAGTAAGTACACTTACATCCCTAATTGGTAACAGATCAAGAAAATAACTGTTGCAATGCTTTAAGGCAAATGTTTTAGCCTGCTTAGGGGGATGTGTTCTCAGGATAAAAGAAATGTAAAGTTTAACGCAGGAGTTAAAAGCAATAATACTGACATTGTTATTTTAGAACTAATATATGTATTAAAAGATACAGAAATAAATGTTAATATTAGCAAACGTTTTCTGTGTAAGAGAAAAGCAATGTTAGTATAAAAATTTAAGTTAAAGTAGAACTTCAGTATTGTTACATTTGTATAGAAAATTTCAATATGAACAAAGAATTTAAAATATATACCTGTGTATTTTCCCTATTTTTGACCATTGAAGAGCCTAGAAGCTTTGATGACCCAGTGGCAATGAGCACTCTCAGCAGCCAGAGTTTTGTCTTTACCTAGTTTCCCCATGAAAGGAATCAGGGCTCTTTAGAGAAGTGGCTGATTCTGGGTCTGGGAGAGGGAGTGCACTTGGTGAGCTGGGGACACCTTCCTGTACCTGGAAATTAGGCAGTTTGAAGGTGCTCTTACTGGCCAAAGATGGGAAATCGCAACTTCAAAATGAATGAAATCCACTGACTATATGAAAACTTGTAAGTCTATAAAATGATACTCAGAAAAGAGAAAAACAAAGATAAAACAGGCAAAAAACATTTGAGGTCTACTCCTTACTATTAAAGGGAAAATCCAAATACATAACTATATACTTTGCCTATACAGAAGAAGCCGTTGATGAGATGAATCTCTCCCTTGCTCTTTCTCTCTGACAAAGATGGCCAACTAATAAACATAAAAGGAATGATAAAAAAAGAGAAATCAACATTTTGCAACCCCTGGTGAAGTCACTGATGGAGGCAAGAATCATCAATGGATGACTAAGCCATTAATTAGGTGATACACTGATGGAGAGATGGATCCCGTAGTACTGCTCAAGTCTGACTCCACAGATTATCTGATGGTTTAAAAAAAGAAATAGAACTTTATGAGGGGGAGATGAGGCTGTCTTTGCTACTGTTAAAGAGTCAGTTAGATGTACCTCATGAGGTAAAGTAATATCATACAGCATCAATGATGATGTCTTGCCTGAAATGTTTAACCTGAATGTAATTCAGCCTCTATATCCACACTCCAGTTACAGAGAATTCATGGGTAAGTGAAATAAGGTAAATGCCACCAAAAATTCAGAAGCTGGACAAATTCAGAAACTAGGCCATTCTGAGGGACATCTGGCCTTGTCTCTTCAACAAGTTAATGTCATGCTAGAGAAAGGGGCAGGGGAGCAAAATTCTAGATTATAAGTGACTTAAGGAATGTGACGAACAAATACTGTGGGGAGTGGATCCTGCTAGGACAAAAATGGGAGTAACATACAATTTTTGGAGCGATTGGAAAATTTTGAATATGGATCAGATATTAGATGATGATAATAGAAAACTACCATTACTTATGTTAGCTATATAATGGCATTGATTTTAAGAAGGAAAATGTTCTGATTTTCATGATGTCCATTTAACTTATTTAAAATATTTTGGCTAAAAAAATTGATGATGTCATGTCAAACTGTTGATGTCATGTAAACATGTCAAAACTGTTAATATCTATTAATCTAGGTAATGGATATGTAGGCAGTCATTATACTCTATTTTCCTGTGTGTTTGGAAATATTTATGATAAAATGTTAAAAGCAATTCTGATTCCTAGGCTCCAACCCAGACCCACCAAATGAACCTAAATCCTTGCTGACATCTGTATTTTACCGCATATCCCATCTCAATGAATGAATGAGTGAATTAATGACTTTTTCATCTGTTGTAATCTTTCTAAAAAAATGTTTATAATGCCCCTACAAGAAGCCAGGAACTTTTCTAGGAGCTGAAGATTCAACTCTGAATGAAACATACACAATGGATCATAAACCTGTGGAGCGAGGTATGCTGCCTTCTATACAGTAAGCCTCTTTAAAGCCAACCTATTTTTTAAAACTGTTAAATATAACACAAACCCAGAACACTGCCTAAAACAGATGGACAGATTAATGAATTGTTAGGCAGTAATACCGCCACCACCGACAGGACCCAGAGTCCTGCCCGTCAGCCAGGAGTATCCCAGGACCCCGCTCACATCCACACCCTCCCCAAGAGCAGGACTCAGAATGCCACTGTGAGGAGCAGAAACAGAGTTTAGAGCCCAGCCCCCAACATTCCTCTGAGTATTACCTTAACCCACAAAAGGAAGATCCTACATTTTCCCTTTTGTTCAAAAGGACCTATTTTCAAAATTTCACAGAACATCACAACTCAGACATGTGTATTACACATGTGACTCTCACTTTATAATATCAAGTAAATGCAGCAACTCCAGGAAAGCTTTTTCCTAATTCACAGCGAATTTCAAGAACATAAAGTCATAAAAGGTGCAAACGCAAAATTCTATGATGGTGGGATGAAGAAATTTAAGTGTTATTTAGAGTAACCTCAATGTCGGCCTCAAATGAGTAATGGTAATGTCGATGAGGCTGTTTGCTGTCATGTGGAGTGATGTTAAGAGGTGACCTGAGGTGTTGCTTGTTACTTAGGCTAGTTGAATCAACAGAGAAATAAGCTTTTCTCCATTTTTAATTTTTTTTAATAAAAAAGAACTTTAATCTTCTCTGCATATTTTATGACTTTTTCCCTTCTCATCTCTAGGTCTCTCAGACCCAGAGATGAAATATAGTGAAAATGGACAATGTGTCCCCTGCCTGACTGTTCTCAGAATGCACAAACCTTCGAAACAATCCAAGGATTGAAAACTAAAGAGACTGCATTTCATGCGGCATTCTCAAAGCTCTAACACTAGGTAATTGTAAATTCACAGTGAAACACCACGTAGGCAGACTGCCGTGGGCATTAAGTAAATAATAGGCACACAGTGCAGCTTGGGGCATATCCCAGGACAGGGAGAGTTCAGGGGCAGCTGATGAGAGTGGGCAGGTCTCCCCTTTCAGCATCTCCATTTCCTGCCTATGTGGCCTGGGGCCCATGTGGAGCAGTAGCCTCAGCCCCTTGTGAGCAAATGGGGAAGATGCTGATGCCTCCCAGGAGTGCGTGAGGACTGATGGCAACTCCCATACACCTGGCATCCCCAGGGAGACTCTGCCTCCATCCACTACCTCACACCTCCTCGAGGTTTCTACCCCCTTGCTACTCAGGAGCAACTAGAAAATGTAGGAAACACACGTCTTTTTAAAGGTGGTGCTTTTGCCATTTCTACCCTCACCCCAGACAGGAGGCACCATGATTGCATCCTGAGACATCTTTTAATAGTTGTAATCACTTCCAACCTCTGTAATCTCTCTAAACCTCAATTTCCTCAAGTACAAAATGAGGATCGAGACGCCCTTACAATGGGACGGAGTGAAGAGTAAATGAGATAGGGCATTTTTGTTTCTCTTAGTGGTGAGTCTGCGATGTTTCCCCAGGTCTGCTGCACAGACAGGACCCACATCATCCCTCCTGGCATGAACACAGCCGAGACCGTGGGCCTTGGGATGCAGCAGTGGGGCTGAAGGGTGACAGACGTGGCCTCGGGCACATGAAGCAAACTCCTGCCGCAGCCCGGAATCCCCACAGTGAGACCTGTAAAATGTCAGAGACGATCAGGGGCGATCGCTCTATGCTTCTCTCCACCTCTCCCTGCCTTTCCCGGGTGGTGAAGTCTCCCGCTACGGCCTCAGCATCTTCCTTGGGGTTTGGAGCTTGACACTCTATAAGTTTTAATGAGGAATAATAGCCAAATTTGGCTCTTTTTGTTTTCTCTTGTTCAAATACTTGTATATGTTTGGTCTCTGGATGAAAAATACAAGTGTATCATGTCAGTATTGGGCTGGACATTAAATAAAAGTTAGACAGCATGGAGTGTCGTCAGTGGAGCAATGGGATATACCCTTGGCTCTGGGGTTCAGGGTATAGTCTTCCTGGCCACTGAGTCACTGGGGGGTGGCATCCTCACCAGGAGCTAGAGGCACAGGCCATTTCTTTCTGGAATCTTCTTAAAGGGCCTGTGGTATCACAAGTGTGTTCTTTATTTTCATGTTTTTAATTTTTTTCATTTAAAAGAATTCCATGTATTCATAATGTTTTTTAAAAAATTGGAAAGCCATATAAGATGAATATGTCATTTTCGGAGTAGCTATTTATTGTGGATCTGACTTATGGCAGACTTTTTTACTTCAATATTTGATAAATTTTTAGGATTATAAAACAATGGTTTCTTCTATAGGAAGCTATTAAAATGTCAAGGCATTAAAATTTCTATCACTCTTTTTCTCTCCTCTTTTATAGCTATAGATGTAATTTAATGGAGTGAATTATTCCATCTAAAGGCAGACCTAGAAGTAGTAATTCTATGCAGGCTGCCCAGTAAAGGTGGCAATATTGATTGATTGTTTCTTTTGGTAATTGTTGATAGGAATATCTCATAATCATTAATATTTTTAAAGCCTGGTTTACATGATATAGAGTCATGTTACTAGCCCTATATCAATCGTCTGCTCAGAAGAGAATTTTGAAATGTAAGAGCAACTGGGTACATATAAATGTGATATCAAGAAGTATATACCAGGAGGAGGGATCGGAAGATGGCGTCGTGAGTAGAGCAGCGGAAATCTCCTCCCCAAACCACATATATCTATGAAAATATAACAAAGACAACTCTTCCTAGAATAAAGACCAGAGGACACAGGACAATATCCAGACAACATCCACAACTGAGAGAACCCAGCGCCATGCAAAGGCGGTAAGATACAAGCACCAGTCCGGCGGGAGCCGAGCGCCCATACCCCCAACTCCCGGTGGGAGAAGTATAGGCAGAGAGGAAGGGAGAAGGAGCCCAGGACTGCCGAACACCAAGCCCCAGCCATCCTGGGTAAAGTGTAGACACAGTGCGTTTGCAGGGGACCCTGGATACTTGGAAAACAGGGCAGCAAGAACAGTGAGCGGGCACCAGAGGCCTGGCACTGGAGGACACCAGAAAAGCGAGTGACAATTTTTTTTTCTGTTTTGTTTTGGCGAGCGCTTTTTGGAAGTCTTAAAGGGATACGGACCCCAATACTAGGGAAACAGGGTAGAAAGTCTGGTGAGAAGATGCCTGAGGCTGGCGCCGGAGAATGAAGTAAAACGAGAGGACAACATTTTTGTGGTTTTCTTAATTGAAAAATTTTTCTTGTTGTTCTCGTTGTTTTGTTTTGGCGGGTATTTTTTGGAAGTCTTAAAGGGGCAGGGTGGGACACTTAATCCAGTTGAAGGGAATCTGGGGATCTCTGGGCAAAATAACCCCTGGGCTGCAGGGAGCAGAGAGGCACCTTACAGAGATAAATAGCCTCCCAGCCGCTCCCACTCCAACGCAACTCAACCACATTGGAGCAGCTGCCCAAGCCAGGCCACGCCCAGAGCAACTGCGGAGATAATCTCCATAGCAGTTGGGGAGGAAGCAGAAACCGTGTCTGCACGAAGCTGCCCAGCACAAGCCACTAGAGGTCGCTATTATTCCAGGAGAGGAGGGCCACAAACCAACAAGAAGTGATGTCCTTCCAGCCGTCACTCATCCCAGCTCTGCAAACTATTCCTATCACCATGAAAAGGCAAAGCAACAGGCAGTCAAAGATCACAGAGACAGCACCAGAGAAGGAGACAGACCTAAACAGTCTTCCTGACAAAGAATTCAAAATAAAATCATAAACATGCTGACAGAGATGCAGAGAAATACGCAAGAGATATGGGATGAAGTCCGGAGGGAGTTCAAAGATGCCAGAAAGGAGATCACAGGAATGAAACAAACTCTGGAAGGGTTTATAAGAAGAATGGATAGGATGCAAGAGACCATTGATTGAACTGAAACCAGAGAATAGGGTCGCATAGAAGCTGACATACAGGGAGATAAAAGGATCTCCAGGAATGAAACAATATTAAGAGAACTGTGTGACTAATACAAAAGGAACAATATCCGTATTATAGGGGTTTCTGAAGAAGAAGAGAGTGGAAAAGAGATGGAAAGTATCTTAGAAGAAATAATTGCTGAAAACTTCCCCAAACTGGGGGAGGAAATAATCGAACAGAACACGGAAATACACAGAAACCCCAACAGAAAGGATCCATGGAGGAAAACATAAAGACACATAATAATTAAAATGGCAAAGATCAAGGACAAGGAAGTAAATTTAAATGCAGCTAGAGAGAAAAAGGTCACCTATAAAACAAAACCCATCAGGCTAACATCAGACTTCTTGACAGAAACCATACAGGCCAGAAGAGAATGGCATGATATATTTAATACAATGAAACAGAAGGGCCTTGAACCAAGGATACTGTGTCCAGTACGACTATCATTCAAATATGACGGGATTAAACAATCCCCAGACAAACAAAAGCTGAGGGAATTTGCTTCCCACAAACCACCTCTACAGGACATCCTACAGGGACTGCTCTAGATGGGAGCACTCCTAGAAAGAGCACAGCACAAAACACCCAACGTATGAAGAATCGAGGAGGAGGAATAAGAAGGGAGAGAAGAAAAGAATCTCCAGACAATGTATATAACAGCTCAATAAGCGAGCTAAGTTAGGCAGTAAGATACTAAAGAGGCTAACCTTGAACATTTGGTAACGACTAATTTGAAGACTGCAATGGCAATAAGTACATATCTTTCAATAGTCACCCTAAATGTTAATGGGCTGAATGCACCAACCAAAAGACACAGACTAATAGAATGGATAAACAAGCAAGACCCATCTATATGCTGCTTACAAGAAACTCACCTCAAACCCAAAGACATATACAGACTAAAAGTCAAGGGATGGAAAAACATATTTCAAGCAAACAACAGCGAGAAGAAAGCAGGGGTTGCAGTACTAATATCAGACAAAATAGACTTCAAAACAAAGAAAGTAAGAAGAGATAAAGAAGGACACTTCATAATGATAAAGCTCTCAGACCAACAAGAAGATATAACCACTCGAAATATATATGATCTCAAAACAGGAGCACCAGCATATATGAAACAAATACTAACAGAACTAAAGGGGGAAATATTCTGCAATGCATTCATTTTAGGAGACTTCAACACACCACTCACTGCAAAGGATAGATACACCGGGCAGAAAATAAGTAAGGACACGGAAGCACTGAACAACACATTAGAGCAGATGGACCTAATAGACATCTATCGAACGCTACATCCCAAAGCAACAGGATATACATTCTTATCAAGTGCACATGGAACATTGTCCAGAATAGACCACATAATAGGCCACAAAAAGAGCCTCAGAAAATTCCAAAAGATTGAAATCCTACCAACCAAATTTTCAGATCATAAATTCATAAAATTAGAAATAAACCATACAAAGAAAGCAGAGGCTGACAAATATATGGAGACTTAACAACACCCTCCTAAATAATCAAAGGATCAATGACCAAATCAAAATGGAGATCCAGCAATATATGGAAACACATGACAACAACAACCCTAAGCCCCAACTTCTGTGCGACACAGCAAAAGCAGTCCTAAGAGGAAAATATATAGTAATACAAATCCAAGCATATTTAAAAAAGGAAGAACAATCCCAAATGAATGGTCTAATGTCACAATTATCGAAATAGGAAAAAGAAGTACAAATGAGTCCTAAGGTCACCAGAAGGAGGGACATAATAAAGATCAGAGAAGAAATAAATAAAACTGAGAAGAATAAAACAATAGCAAAAATCAATTACACCAAAAGCAGGTTCTTCGAGAATATAAACAAAATAGATAAGCCTCTAGTTAAACTTATTAAGAAGAAAAGAGAGTCAACACAAATCAACAGTATCAGAAGGGGAAAGGAAAAATCACGAGAGACCATACAGAAATACAAAGAATTATTAGAGAATACTATGAAAACCTATATGCTAACAAGCTGGGAAACCTAGGAGAAATGAAAAATTTCCTACAAAAATACAAGCTTCCAAGACTGAACCAGAAAGAAACAGAAAATCTAAACAGAACAAATTACCGGCAACGAAATTGAAGCGGTAATTAAAAAACTACCAAAGAACAAAACCCCGGGCCAGGTGGATATACCTCGGAATTTTATTAGACATGCAGGGAAGACATAATACCCTTTCTCCTTAGAGTTTTCCAAAAAATTAGACGAGGAGGGGTTACTCCCAAACTCATTCTATGAAACGAATATCACCCTAATACCAAAACCAGGCAAATACCCCACCATAAAAGAAAAATACAGACCAATATCCCTGATGATCGTAGATGCAAAAATACAAAACAAAATATTAGCAAACCAAATTCAAAAATACATCAAAAGGATCATACAACATGACCAAGTGGGATTCATCCCAGGGATGCAAGGATGGTACAACATTCGAAAGTCCATCAACATCATCCACCACATCAACAAAAAGAAAGACAAAAACCACATGATCATCTCCATAGATGATGAAAAAGCATTTGACAAAGTTCAACATAAATTTATGACAAAAACTCTCAGCAAAATGGGAATAGAGGGAAAGTACCTCAATATAATAAAGGCCATCTATGATAAACCCACAGACAACATTATATTGAACAGCGAGAAGCTGACAGCATTTCCTCTGAGGACGGGAACTAGACAGGGATGCCCACTCTCTCCACTGTTATTTATCATAGTACTGTAGGCCCTAGCCAGGGCAATCAGACAAAACAAAGAAATACAAGGAATCCGATCGGTAAAGAAGAAGTTAATCTGTCACTATTTGCAGAAGACATGATACTGTACATAAAAAACCTTAAAGACTCCACCCCAAAACTACTAGAACTGATATCGGATTACACCAAAGTTGCAGGATACAAAATCAGCGCACAGAAATCTGTGGCTTTCCTATACACTAACAATGAACCAACAGAAAGAGAAATCAGGAAAACAACTACATTCACAAATGCATCAAAAAAAATAAAATACTTAGGAATAAACCTAACCAAAGAAGTGAAAGACTTATACTCTGAAAACTACAAGTCACTCTTAAGAGAAATTAAAGGGGACACTAACAGATAGAAACTCATCCCATGCTCGTGTCTAGGAAGATTTAACATCATCAAAATGGCCATGCTGCCCAATGCAATATACAGATTTGATGCAATCTCTATGAAACTACCAGCAACATTCTTCAATAAACTGGAACAAATAATTCAAAAATTCATATAGAAACACCAAAGACCCCGAATAGCCAAAGCAATCTTGAGAAAGGAGAATAAAGTAGGGGGGATCTCACTCCCCAACTTCAAGCTCTATAATAAAGCCATAGTAATCAAGACAATTTGGTACTGGCACAAGAGCAGAGCCACAGACAAATGGAACAGACTAGAGAATCCAGATATTAACCCAGACATATATGGTCAATTAATATTTAATAAAGGAGCCATGGAAATACAATGGAGAAATGACAGTCTCTTCAACAGATGCTGCTGGCAAAACAGGACAGCTACATGTAGGGGAATGAAACTGGACCATTTTCTAACCCCATATACAAAAGTAAATTCATAATGGATCAAAGACCAGAATGTAAGTCATGAAACCATTAAACTCTTGGAAGAAAACATAGGCAAAAACCTCTTAGACATAAACATGAGGGACCTCTTCCTTAACATATCTACCCAGGCAAGGTAAACAACAGCAAAAATGAATAAGTTGGACTATATTAAGCTGAATAGCTTCTGTATTGCAAAAGACATCATCAATAGAACAAAAAGGAACCCTATAGTATGGGAGAATATAATTGAAAATGACACATCCGATAAAGGCATGATGTCCAGAATATATAAAGAGCTCACTCGCCTCAACAAACATAAAACAAATAACCCAATTAAAAAATGGGCAGAGGAACTGAACAGACAGTACTCCGAAAAAGAAACACAGATGTCCAACAGACGCATTAAAAAATGCTCCACATCAATTATTATCAAAGAAATGCAAATTAAAACTACAATGAGGTATCACCTCACATTAGTAAGGATGGCTGCCATCCAAAAGACAAACAACAACAAATGTTGGCAAGGCTGTGGAGAAAGGGGAACCCTCCTACACTGCTGGTGGGAATGTAATTTAGTTCAACCATTGTGGAAAGCATTATGGAGGTACATCAAAATCCTTAAAACAGATTTACCATTTGACCCAGGAATTGCCCTCCTAGGAATTTACCCTAAGAATGCAGCAATCAAGTATGAGAAAGATCAGTGCACCCCTATGTTTATCGCAGCACTATTTACAGTAGCCAAGAATTGGAAGCAACCTAAATGTCCATCGATAGATGAATGGATAAAGAAGATGTGGTACATATACACAATGGAATACTACTCAGCCATAAGGAAAGGGCAAATCCAACCATTTGCAGCAACATGGATGGAGCTGGAGGGTATTATGCTCAGTGAAACAAGCCAAGCGGAGAAAGAGAAATACCAAATGATTTCACGTATCTGTGGAATATAAGAACAAAGGAAAACTGAAGGAACAAAACAGCAGCAGAATCACAGAACTCAAGAATGAACTAACAGGTACCAAAGGGGAAGGGACTGGGGAAGATGGGTGGGTACATCTTGATAAGGGGGAGAGAAGTAGGGGGTTATTAAGATTATCATGCATGGGTGGGTAGGAGAAAAGGGAGGGATGTACAACACAGAGAATGCAAGTAGTGATTCTACAACATTTGGCTATGCTGATGGACCGTGACTGTAAAGGGGTTCATGGGGGTACATGGTATAGGAGAGAGCCTAGTAAACATAATATTCATCATCTAAGTATAGATTTGTGATACCAAAAAAAAAAAAAGGCGGTTCCTGTGTGTTAACATCCAACTAGTCCTACACAAGAGTATAAAGGGCATATAAAAGTGTAGGCAAAGGGACTGTTTGTGTTTATACAAAGGATCAAAGCCTAATTGATCTACCCCGAAAATGAACTAAAATATGATATGAAAAAAACTTCCAACATCAGCACTCTCTGGAAGACTCATACCAGAAGATGATCATCAAAACCCCCAAAAAAGATCCACGCAGTGCTACAGCTGTAGATGCACTCATCCCACCAGTTCTTTGATTTGCCATGGGAATGAAGGAGATATCTAAGCTGGCCTGTGCATACAGTAAAACAACAAATTTGACTGGATCTATACTGTTGGAACTCAACCAAGAATTAGAAGTGCAAATTGTAGCGCTCCAAAATCTTACAACTACAGACTATTTACTGTTAAAAGAACATAAGGGATGTGAACATTCCCCAGGAATGGGTTATTTAAATTCTTTGATTTCTCTCTGACTGTTCAAGTTCAGTTGGACAAAATCGACCATATCATAGATAAGTTTTCACAAATGCCTAAGGTGCCGAACTGGATTTCTTGGTTTCACTGGAGATGGCTGGTAATTACAGGTATGCTTTGGTTATGTAACTATACTCCTATTATGTAAATGTGTGTGCGCAATTGAAGTAGTAGCTTAAAACCTATACATGCTGAAGTTACTCTACAAGAAGATATGTCAAAGAAGTAATCAATCTTCCCATGTTTTCTTCTGCCTGCTACTTCTATTGCTTTTCTTCTTAATTTCTAATTACAACCCTTAAATAAAATTCGTGCCTCATATCAAAGTTACCGAGTATCATAATTCCTCCAAGTGTTAAAGATACCTCAAGACAAATGCTGGGAATAGAAGCTACAGGGCATAAATATGCAAATAAATTAAAAGCTAACCATTTCAAACAATAAGGCTTCTCTCTCACTTACCAAATTTACATTTCCCTGTATGGCTCTAGAAGATGACTGGTTAGCCAGAGATGGGTAAGATTCCTCAAGGGAGGAACAACCTAAGACAGGCACAATTGCATTGTGTCATCAGATGAGAAATTGGGGATCAACAGAGGTGAGGCTTAGAACCACACCCCCCCTGTTCTGAGAGAAATCTTCTGCATACGTGGATGTTTTATTGCCCTTGTCTAGCTTGGATTAACACATAGTCTACAGGCACACACCTGATCATCTACATTTGCTCTCTTACAACACTAAACTATGTTTTCTACCATTATCTTGTATCTACCTACCACTTCAGCTTTTTATTAAAAATAATAATAGTAAAGAGAGAAATGTGGTACTCACATATAAATCAAGTATAAAAATCAAATGAGTATTCATATTTGAACTGACTGTTTATAGTTCATAATGCATGAGCAAAACCGAAAGTTTCTGTGATGACTGCACTTTTACTGATCACCATGTAACTTATTCACTATGTAAGAATTTGTTCTCCATGGAGGAACTTGTTTGTTATGCCTCAGAAGAATGGAGACTGACGAAAACTAGTCTTAGGGTGGATTAATGATTGTCCATTGATCATTGACTTCCCTATACAGAAATTTATTGTTGTTAAAAACCATTTGATCTATAAATATGAGAGATGCCCTATCAAACAAACAAACAAAAAATGTACAAACTTCCAATTGTAAAATAAATAAGTAACCATGATGTAATGTATAGCATAAGGAATATAGTCAAAATATTGTAACAACTTGGTATGGTGATAGCTGGTACCTAGAATTATCATGGATATAAATGTTAAATCAATATATTGTTCGCCTGAAACTAATGTAATGTAATACTGTGTGTCAAATACCCTTCAATAAAAAATAAATATATTAAAAAAAAGAAATAGATTTATTAGATAGATGGTAGATATTCATAGATTAAATGAAAAGATTGACAGAGATGACAGAATGATTAGATATATATAGATGACAGATGATAGACTAAATAGAATAGATGATGTAGGGAGGTTATATTAGAAAGATAGATGATAGATAGGTACAGAGTTATGAACTGAATTTTTGGGACCTCACCATACCATCTTCTGCTCCTCTAACCATCTGCCCCCACAACACACACACACACACACACACACATACATACACTCACACAAGTTCATATTTGAACTGAGACAGGGTTGAAGACCTAACCCCCACTGTCATGGTATTGGGAGGTGGGGCCTTTGGAGGTAATTGGGTTTGGAAGATATCTTGGGGGTGTGGGTGGAGCTGCCATTATGCAGTCAGTGCTATTAAGAAGAATTGAAAACAGAGCTTTCTCCCTTGACCCTGTGAGGACACAGCATGGATGTGGCCATATGCAAACCAGAAGAAGGGACCACACCAGGAACTGAACCTGCCTTGGTCTTGGACTTCTGCTTTAAGAATAGGGAGAAATCAGTGTCTATGGATGAAAATCCCACTCAATGACACTCTGGTTATCAGTTTGAGCAGGCTAACATAGACATGTAGGAATACAGAGATGCACTTAGACGACGGATGGAGAGAACCTACGCATAGATATACGTGCTAAGCTGTCTGCATAGGTATTTGTATCCAACCACCTCTGCACTTTGAAGTTTGCACCGTATGGGGGAAACACTAGGAGCACAACCTATGCACGTTTCTTTTTTAATGTGTGGGCTGCAGTTTCCGCTAACTGGGGTCTCCGTTAACTCTCAGCCGTGTGTGCGTGTCTTTACGTGTGCATGTGTGTGTGTACACCACTGCCTCTATCGGTCTACAATCACAGGAGATGCAAAACTAACAAAGGAACGCAGGTAAGGCAAACATCTTGCAAACTATGACCAGAAAGAGTACAATTATCCACTAGCATCTGGGGCTATCTTTGCCAAGTGTTTCTATGCAGTTTTAGAAAGATATTGCTGGAAATGTTACTGGGACCATTCTGAACCATCAAGTTAGTTAAGGTAATAAGCCAGGACAGGAGAGCAGCAAAGAGCACAAACAGTGTGTCTCCTACGTATCAGGCCAAGGTGTACAGGCTTTAATTCTACTACACCACTTCATCTCACCATGGCTGACGTTTAATGACCTTATTCAACACCTTCATCTGTGAGTAAAAAGTTTCTTCAGAATCACCTCCCTTAACAGAAAATAAATAAGTGCAGAGACATAAACATTCCTAGAATTCCTGCCACCATCACACAACTCTTTATGCTCAGCACCCTTATCATATGAACGGAAATATAGCTCTAAATGCTACTAATCCATTTTAGATAGACCTCACTCACATCTAAATGCCTAAATGCACTGAAACTCAACCTCCACCTTGACAGCAGAGGGGAGAAGTTTTCCCACATGCTAGCTGGCCTGCCACCTTAGCAAGCCCATCGGCCGCCGGCACACAAGAGCACCGCATGTCGCCAAAAGGCAGTTCCCTTAACCAGTGACTACATGCATGGTCTCTGGAGATGGGCCACCAAGGAGGGCCGCTGAGGTGACATCGGTGCACAGGCATAAAAACCTACTACAGGGCATGCCCCTGAATCGGACCCCGCAGGCCCGCCAGAGTGTTCGCTGCATGGGTCCTCGGAGAGGCCCCACAGCTCACACAGCTGCCACAGCAGGAATGGCCCAGGGGCAGAGCAGCCTGAGGGGCGTGGCCTGCACAGGTTCAAGAGTCCAGCAGCAAACCACTCTATCCAAACCCAGCAGATTCTTGCCACCTACGCAGGAGAAGTTCCCACACAAGGCCACTCCTCTCGAGACACAAACACACAGCTAATTCATATAAACAAACACAAGGAATTGAGACTGAGAACGACAAAGAGGATTCAAAGTGCACCTAGTGACAGAACGTTGACAAAAGTGAGAAAACAGATACATAGACAAATGATTGATACATAGATTGGACTGATATACATACATATGGATGATAGATTAATTAGATAGATACACAGATTATAGAAGATAGATGATAGAACATAGATAGATGATAGACAGATACATAGGTATATAGATTACACAGATAGATAAAGAGATACGTAGGTAGGTAGATAGGAAAGCATCATACTAAACATGCTATCTTTCCCTCAAGACTATCTACATGCTCCCTTACAGGAGACTCACTTGAAATCCAAGGACACAAACTACAATCAAAAGGGGCGCGGACAGGGAGCCTACACAAGTGAAACTGAGAAACAAACAAACAAACAAATGGATTCTGTTTGAGTCCCCAGAGACAGTCAATAGAAAATAGCCTTATCTAGCCAACGTGAATGCTTTTTGTTTAGTATCATCAGTGTCCAGCCATAGATTTAGTGGTACAGCAATGTCCTTCTCATTTTTTCTCACCTCAATAACTGAATTGCTGAATAATATGTGTCTGGGTTTTGAAATCAATGGGTTTTATGATGTTCTTGAATGTAAAGAAGTAATAGCCACCTAAAGAGGGAAGTTTGGACACTCAAACAAACACGTAACTCCACAACACTCTCATTGCTCCCAAATGCTGCTGTTTAGAAAAATGTGTTCCTTTTTATTTGTCCCTCCTCCTATTATTGGTGATCACGCCAATGTCCCTCAAACATGGTGGTGAATAAAACACCAAGTAGAGTGTTCTGTCTTCAACAGGCCCAGAGGAAGGATACTTGTTGTCTTCAGGGAGCACTTATTCAATGAATGTGGCTAAATACAGTCAGCAAGTGAGAAGGAGGTAAAAGAGGACAGAGGTCAGAGATATGGGAGCAAGTCCCTGCACCACCATTTACTGGTTTTGTAAGCACACGCGGCTGTATCGACCTGAAAGTGTCTCAGTGAACCCAGTGCTCTACCTACGGCCTAGTTACCTTGCAAGGTTTTTGGAAGCATAATGTAGGGAAATGACCTAGGCGATGTTGTTAACTGTTCTGTACATAAGGATAGATGGGCAGACAAAAAGATGATTGATTCATAGATAGTTAGATAGATGACAGATGAAAGATGATAGACATGACAGATAGATGATAGGAAGATAGGTAGATAGATAGATAGATATATAGATAGATAGATAGATAGATAGATAGATAGATAGATAGATAGATAGATAGATAGATAGATAGACTCATAGATAGATACATAGATAGATACATAGATAGATGATAGATAGATAGAAGGAAAGATAGAAGGATGGATAGATAGATAGATAAACAGATAGATAGATAGATAGATAGATAGATAGATAGATAGATAGATAGACTCATAGATAGATACATAGATAGATACATAGATAGATGATAGATAGATAGAAGGAAAGATAGAAGGATGGATAGATAGATAGATAAACAGATAGATAGATAGATAGATAGATAGATAGACAGATAGACTGAAAGACAGAGAGATAGAGAGATAGAGAGATAGAGAGATAGATAGATAGATAGATAGATAGATAGATAGATAGATAGATAGATAGATAGATAGATAGATAGATAGATACAGATACATATCGATTAACACAAAGCTATTGCTCATAACCAGGAGATCAATGGTGAAAGCAGATAGAGAAACTACGAACAAAAAGTTAGAATGAAGTCCAGTTTAAAAATTGCAGTAAGCAGCCATAAGAAGAAAACAAATCCTACCATTTGCAATGATGTGGATGGAGCAAGATGGTACTATGCTCAGTGAAATAGGCCAGGCGGAGAAAGACAAGTAGAAAATGATTTCACTCATGTGTGGAGTATAACAACAAAGAAACACAGTAGGTAAAATACAGCAGCAGACTCACAGAACCCAAAAGTGGACTAACAGTTACCAAAGGAAAAGTGACTGGGCAGGGTGGGTGGGAAGGGAGGGAAAAGGGCGGGGAGAAAGGAAGGGTTCATTAGGATTAGCATTTATAATGTGTGGGGTGGTGGGAGCATGGGGAATGCTGTACAACACAGAGAAGACAAGTAGTGTTTCTACAGCATGTTACTACATGCTGATGGACAGCTACTGTAACGGGGTGTGTGGGTGGACATGGTGAAGGGGTCTAATCATACAACTACGCTGATGGACAGCTTCTCTAACGGGGTTTTTTGGGGGACTTGTACTTGGTGATCATAATGTTCTAGCGTGATTGTAGATTAATGTTAACAAAAAATATTTTTTAAGGGCAATAAGTACACAGCTCTCAATTGTCAGAATAAAAGGACAGGCTCTGTGTGCTCTAATCAAAAGACACATAGTTAAAAGATGGGATGGAAACTCAAGACCACCTATGTGCTCCTTTACAGGAGAAACACTTGAGATCCAAGGACGAAGACAAACTACAAATTGAGTTGGTTTGGATAGGTAACCTACACAAGAGAAACTGAAAAAAAAAGTAAAGATGTGCTGATGGGTTTAAAGATGGTGGCTCACGTGAGAGGGGAGGCGGAATCCTCCTCCCAAAACCAAAACTACATACTTTCATACTATATGGAAATAGAACAACTATACCAAATCCTGGAAGAGCAGCAGGGAACAACGCTGCTGTGGCAGGCTGTCAACTCTAGGAGAAGTGTGATGTACAGTCCTGGAGATGTGCTCTGGGAGCACGAACCTACCGTACACGTGCTATGCTCTGGAGAATCGGTGGAGTTGGAAATCAAAGACAGGTAGAAGACTTCGAGGGACTTGAGATTCCAGCCACTTGTGGGACAACACAGGGATCCACATCCAGCCAATGTGGGACAAAAGAAAGGTGGACAGTCTGAGAGACTTCCTAACAGCGAGAGAACTGCTAAAGGGGCAAAGCTCTCACAGAGCTTGCCACTCAGGAGAAAGGACAGGTGCGCCAAAGTGCCCGGGTACATTCTGGACGGCAGTCAGGGGAGCTTTCAGGAGCTCCGGGCACTCCATCCCCCTGGCTGACCTCGCAGCTCCAAGGCAACTTACCGTGCTGTGACTGGTAGACGGCCTGCCTTCCCACTGACACCGATCTGAAAAATGGCTGCCCCCACCTACGGCAGCTTCTCCCTGCATGCTCCGCAAACTGGCCCTGGCACTGGAGACGGGCACTGTGGCTGGGAAGCACGAAAGAACTCTTTCCCCCCAGCGGGGATGGGCACCGGCACTGCTCAACGGACACCTGCCATCCGCCCAAGGTCTGAGCATCTCCAGATAGTAACGCTTCTGGGAGCTATAGGGCGCCACCTACAAATATGAAACTTCAAAGGAACCTGGTAAATGGACTCAAATCAATCTTCCTGAAGTAAGTGATCTCAAAATAAACATCAGGAGTATCCTCAGGGAGCTACAGAAAATAAAACCGCAGGGCAGAGAAAACATGGCAGCATGAGTAGGACAGTGGGAATCTCCTCCCATAATCACATATATTTTTGAAAATACAACAAATTCAAATAATCCTAAAAGAGAGACCAGAAGACACAGGACAACAGCCAGACTACAACTACACCAATGAGAACCCAGCGCCTGGTGAAAGGGGTAAGATAGAATCCCCAGCCAGGCATGACCTGAGTGACCCTTCCCCAGCTCCCGGCAGGAGAAGAATAGGCAGAGCGGGAGGGAGACGGAGCCCAAGACTGCTGAACAACCAGCCCCAGCCACCTGCACCAGAGCACAGACACAGTGCATGCGCGGGGGGCCCTGGATACTAAGGAAACAGGGCAGCAAGTCCTCTGAGCAGGTGCCGAAGATGATGCCCCTGTAACAAAGAAAAGCGCGGGCTTTTTGAAAGTCTGAAAGGGACAGGGACTTAACAGCTAGAAGGAAACCACACAGGTCACAGACCCGCAGCTGGAAAGTACTGGGAAAACCGGCCACACTAACACCCTGGGCAACAGCTCTGAGACCCCTCATGGAGGTAAACCACCAAGCAGCTACCCCGTCCACTACCAATCCAGGCACTGTGAAAGCAGAGAAGCAGCCTAAGGCAAAACGCCCACAGAAAGGGAAGTTCCTCCACTCCGGCCAGGCAAGACACAAAGACCCAGTCTACACGCAATTACCCAACACAAGCCACGAGGGGTCGCAGTTGTCCCAGTAAAGAAAGGCCAGCAGCATTTGAAAAGATTGGCCCACCCAGGTGACAGCCAGTAGCACCTGTCCACATGAAAAGGCAAAAAAATATGAACCAGACAAGAGTAACCCAGACAGCTTCGGCATCTGCTACATCTTCCCCTGAGAAGGAACCTGGGGAGACAGATTTAGCCAGTCTTCCTAAAAAATAATTAAAACAAAAGTCATAACCATGCTAATGGACTTGCAGAGAAATATGCAAAAACTAAGGAAGGAGAATACAGAAATAAAAAAATCTCTGGAAGGACTTCAAAACAGAATGGACGAGATTCAAGAGACCATTGATGGACTAGAAAACAGAGAACAGGAACGCAGAGAAGCTGGTGCAGAGAGAGATAAAAGGATCTCCAGGAATGAAAGAATTTTAAGAGAGCAGAGTGACCAATCAAAAAGGAATAATATAGACATTATAGGAATACCAGAAGGAGAGGACAGATAAAGGGATAGAAAGTGTCTTTGAAGAAATAATTGCCGAAAACGTCCCTAAACTAGGGGAAGAAATGGCTTCTCAGACCACAGAGGTACACAGAACTTCCATGACAAGGGATCCAAGGCGGGCAACACCAAGACACATAATAATTAAAATGGCAAAGATCAAAGACAAGGACAAAGAATTAAAGGCATCCAGAGAGGAAAAAAAGGTTACCTATAAAGGAAAACCCATCAGGCTATCATCAGACTTCTCAACAGAAACCCTACAGGATAGAAGAGAATGGCATGATATACTTAATGAAATGAAACAGAAGGGCTTTGAACCAAGACTACTGTATCCAGCACGAATATCATTTAAATATGAAGGAGGGATTAAACAATTCCCAGACAAGCAAAAGTTGAGGGAATTTGCCTCCCACAAACCACCTCATCAGGGCATCCTACAGGTTCTGCTCTACATGGGAGCACTCTTAAAAAGAGCACAGAAAAAAACACCCAACATATGAAAAAGGGAGGAGGATGAATAAGAAGGGAGAGAAATAAAGAATCATCAGACCGCTTTTATAATAGCTCCGCAAGTCAGTTAAGTCAGACAGTAAGATAGTAAAGAAGCTAACGCTAAACCTTTGGTAACCACAAACTTAAAGCCTGCAATGCAATAAATTCATACCTTTCAATAATCACCCTAAATGTAAATGGACTGAATGCACCAATCAAGATACACAGAGTAATAGAATGGATAAAAAAGCAAGATCCATCCATATGCTGCTTACAAGAGACTCACCTCAAACCCAAAGACCTGCACAGACTTAAAGTCAAGGGATGAAAAAAGATATTTCATGCAAACAACAGAGAGAAGAAAGGTGTTGCAATTCTGGTATCAGACAAAACAGACTTCTAAATAAAGAAAGTAACAAAAGACAAAGAAGGACATTACATAATGATAAAGGACTCAGCCCATCAAGAGGACAAAGCCATTATAAATATATATGGACCCAATACAGGAGCACCAACATACCTGAAACAAATATTAACAGAACTAAAGGAGGAAATAGAATGCAATGCATTCATTCTAGGAGAGTTCAACGCACCACTCACTACAAAGGACAGATCCACCAGACAGAAAATAAGTAAGGACACAGAGGCACTGAGCAACACATTAGAACAGATGGACCTAATAGACTTCTACAGAAGACTACATATGAAAACAACAGGATGCACATTCTTCTCAAGTGCACATGGAACATTCTCCAGCATAGACCACATACTACGCCACAAAAAGAGCCACAGTATATTCCAAAAGATTGAAATCTTACCAACCAACTTTTCAGACCACAAAGGCATAGAACGAGAAATAAAGCAAAAAGGCTCACAAACACATGGATGCTAAACAACACGCTCCTAAATAATCAATGGATGAGTGACCAAATGAAAATGGAGATCCAGCAATATAAGGAAACAAATGAGAACAACAACACTAAGCCACAACTTCTGTGGGACACAGCAAAAGCAGTCTTAAGAGGAAAGTATATAGCAATCCAGGCATATTTAGAAAAGGAAGAACAACCCCAAATGAATGGTCTAATGTCTCAATTATTGAAATAGGAAAAGTAAAACAAATGAGGCGTAAGGTCAGCAGAAGGAGGGACATAATAAAGATCAGAGAAGAAATAAATAAAACTGAGAAGAATAAAACAATAGCAAAAATCAATGAAACCAAGAGATGATTCTTTGAGAAAATAAACAAAATAGATAAGCCTCTAGCCAGACTTATTAAGATGAAAAGAGAGTCAAAAAAATCAACAGTATCAGAAAAGAGAAAGGAAAAATCATGAGGGAACCCACTGAAATGCAAAGAATTATTAGAGAGTACTATGAAAACCTATATGCTAACAAGCTGGGAAACCAAGGAGAAATGGATAACCTCCAAGAAAAATACAAACTTAAAAGACTGACCCAGAAAGAAACAGAAAATCTAAACAGACCAATTACCAGCAATGAAATTGAAGCAGTAATCAAAATCTACCAAAGAACAAAAACCCCGGGCCAGATGGATTTACCAATGAATTTTACTAGACATACAGGGAAGACATAATACCCATTCTCCTTAAAATTTTCCAAAAAATAGAAGAGGAGGGGATACTCCCAAACTCATTCTATGAAGCTAACATCACCCTTATAGCAAACCAAGGTAAAGAAACCAGCAAAAAAGAAAACTACAGACCAATATCCCTGATGAAAGTAGATGAAAAAATACTCAAAAAAATATTAACAAACGGAATTCAAAAATACATCAGAAGGTTCATACACCATGACCAAGTGGAATTCATCCCAGTGATGCAAGGATGGTACAACATTCGAAAGTCCATCAACATCATCCAACACATCAATAAAAAGAAAGACAGAAACCACATGATCATCTCCGTAGATGCTGAAAGAGCATTTGACAAAGTTCAACATCCATTCATGATAAAAACTCTCAGCAAAATGGGAATAGACGGCAAGTACCTCAACACAATAAAGGCCATCTATGATAAACCCACAGCCAACATTATATTGAACAGTGAGAAGATGAAAGCATTTCCTCTGAGATCGGGAACTAGACAGGGATGCCCACTCTCCCCACTGTTTTTTAACATAGTACTGGAGGTCCTAGTCATGGCAATCAGACAAAACAAAAAAATACAAGGAATCCAGATTGGTAAAGAAGAAGTTAAACTGTTACTATTTGCCAATGACATGACACTGTACATAAAAATCCCTAAAGACTTCAACCAAAAACTACTAGAAATGATATCAGAATACAGCAAATTTGCAGGATACAAAATCAACACACAGAAATCTGTGGCTTTCCTATAAACTAACAATGAACCAACAAAAAGAGAAATCATTAAAACAACTCCTTTCACAATTGCATCAAAAAAAAATAAAATACCTCGGACTAAACCTAACCAAAGAAGTGGAAGACATATACTCTGAAGAATACAAGTCAGTTTTAAGAGAAATTAAAGGGGACACTAACAAATGGAAACTCACCCCATGCTCGAGGCTAGGAAGAATTAATATCATCAAAATGGCCATCCTTCCCAAAGCAATATACAGATTTGATGCAATCCCTATGAAACTACCAGCAACATTCTTCAATGAACTGGAACAAATAATTCAAAAATTCATATGGAAACACCAAAGATCCCGAATAGTCAAAGCAATCCTGAGAAAGAAGAATAAAGTAGGGGGGTTCTCACTCCTAAAACTTCAAGCTCTATTATAAAGCCATAGTAATCAAGATAATTTGGTACTGTCACAAGAACAGAGCCACAGACCAGTGGAACAGACTAAAGACTCCAGACATTAACCCAAATATATATGGTCAATTAATATTTGATAAAGAAGCCATGGACATACAATAGTGAAATGACAGTCTCTTCAACAGATGGTGCTGGCAAAACAGGACAGCTATATGTAGGAGAATGAAACTGGACCATTGTCTAACCCCATATACAAAAGTAAACTCAAAATGGTTCAAAGACCTGAATGTAAGTCATGAAACCATTAAACTCTTGGAAGAAAACAGAGGCAAAAACCTCTTAGACATAAACATGAGTGACCTCTTCTTCAACATATATCCCCGCGTAAGGAAAGAACAGCAAAAATGAACAAGTGGGACTATATTAAGCTGAAAACTTCTGAACGGCAAAAGACATCATCAGTAGAACAAAAAGGAACCCTACAATATCGGAGAATATATTTGAAAATGACACATGCAGTAAAGGCTTGATGTAAAGAATATATAAAGAGCTCACACACCTCAACAAACAAACAAAAAATAATCGAATTAAAAAATGGGCAGAGGAACCGAACAGACGGTTCTCAAAAAGAAATACAGATGGCCAACAGACACATGGAAAGATGCTCCACATCACTAATTATCAGAGAAATGCATATTAAAACTACAGTGAGGTATCACCTCACACCAGTAAGGATGGCTGCCATCCAAAATACAAACAACAACAAACGTTGGCAAGGCTGTGGAGAAAGGGGAACCCTCCTACAATGCTGGAGGGAATGTAAATTAGTTCAACCATTGTGGAAAGCAGTATGGAGGTACATCAAAATGCTCAAAACAGGCATACCATTTGACACAGGGATTGCACTCCAAGGAATTTAAACTAAGAATGCAGCAATAAAGTATGAGAAAGACCAATGCACCCCTATGTTTATCGCAGCACTGTTTACAATAGCCAATAATTGGAAGCAACCTAAATGTCCATCGATAGATGAATGGATAAAGAAGATGTGGTACATATATACAATGGAATACTACTCAGCCATAAGAAAATGGCAAATCCTACCATTGAGAGCAACATGGGTGGAGCTGCATGGTATTACGCTCAGTGAAATAAGCCAAGCAGAGAAAGAGAAATACCAACTGATTTCACTCATCTTTGGAGTATAATAACAAAGGAAAAACTGAAGGAACAAAACAGCAGCATAATCACAGAACTCAAGAATGGTCTAACAAGTACCAATGGGAAAGGGACTGGGGAGGATGGGTTTGTAGGGAGGATAAGGGTGGGAGAAAAAGGGGGTATTAAGATTAGCATCCATAGGGTGGTGGGAGAAAGGGGAGGGCTGTACAACACAGAGAAGGCAAGTTGTGATTCTATAACATTTTGCTATGCTGATGGACAGTGACTCTAAAGGGGAATATAGGGGGGACCTGGTATAGGGGTAAGCGATAGTAAACAAAGTGTTCGTCATGTAAGTGTAGATTAGTGATACCAAAAAAAAAAGAACAAAAGGCAGTTCCTGTGTGGTAACATCCAATGAGTTCTACAAAAGTGTATAAAGGGAATATAAAAGTGTAGTCAAGAGGTCTGTTTGTGTTTATAAAGAGGATCAAGGCCTAATTGGTCTAACCTGAAAATGAACTAAGATACAATATGAAAAAGAACTTCCAACATCAGCACTCTCTGGAAGACTCATACTAGAAGATGATCATCAAAAATCCCAAATAAATATCAACGCGATGCTACAGCTGTAGATGCCCTCATCCCACCAGTTCCTGGATTTGCCATGGGAATGAAGAAGGAGATATCTAAGCTGGCCTGTGCATACAGTAAAACAACAAATTTGACTGGATCTATACTGTTGGAACTCAACCAAGAATTAGAAGTGCAAATTGTAGTACTCCAAAATCTTACGACGACAGACTATTTACTGTTAAAAGAACATAAGGGATGTGAACATTCCCCAGGAATGGGTTGTTTTAATTTGTCTGATTTCTCTCAGACTGTTCAAGTTCAGTTGGACAATATCCGCCATATCACAGATAAGTTTTCACAAATGCCTAAGGTGACTAACTGGTTTTCTTAGTTTCACTGGAGGTGGCTTGTAATTGCAGGTATGCTTTGGTTATGTAACTATCCTCCTATTATGTTAATGTGTGTGCACAATTTAAGAATAAGCTTAAAACCTATACATGCTGAAGTTACTCTACAAGAAGATATGTCCAGGAAATAATCAATCTTCCCAGGTTTTCTTCCGCCTGCTACTTCTATAGCTTTTCTTCTTCCTTCCTAATTACAACCCTTAAATAGAATTCATGCCTCATATCAAAGTTACCTAGTATCATAATTCTTCCAAGTCTTAAAGATACCTCAAGACAAATGCTGATCTTAGAAGCTACAGGGCATAAATATGCAAAGAAATAAGAAGCTAACCATTTCAAACAATAAGGCTTCTCTCTCACTTACCAACTTTACATTTCCCTGTACGGCTCCAGAAAGTGACTGGTTAGCCAGAGACGGGTAAGATTCCTCAAGGGAGGAACAACCTTAGACAGGCACAGTCGCAGTGGGTCATCAGGTGACAAATTGGAGATCAACAGAGGTGAGGCTTAGAAACTCACCCCCCTGTTCTGAGAGAAATCTTCTGCATACGTGGATGTTTTATTGCCCTTGTCTAGCTTTGATTAACACATTGTCTTCAGGCTCACACCTGTTCATCTATATTTGCTCTCTTACAACACTAAACTATGTTTTCTACCTTAATCTTGTATGTACCTACCACTTCAGCATTTTATTACAAATAATAATAATAAAGAGAGAAATGTGGTATTCACATATAAATCAAGTGTAAATATCAAATGAGTATTCATATATGAACTGACTGTTTATAGATCATAATGCATGAGCACAACCGAAAGTTTCTGTGATGACTGCCCTTGTACTGTTCACCATGTAACTTATTCACTATGTAAGAATTTGTTCTCCATGTAAGAACTTGTTTGTTATGCCTCAGAAGATTGGAGACTGAAGAAAATTAGGCTTGGGGTGGATTAATGATTGTGCATTGAGCATTGATTACCCTACACAGAATTTTACTGTTGTTAACAACCATTTGATCTATAAATAAGAGAGATGCCCTCACAAACAAACCAAAGAAAATGTACAGACTTGCAATTTTAAAATAAATAAGTAATCGGGATGTAATATATAGCATAAGGAATAGAGTCAAAATTTTGTAATAACTTGGTATTGTGATAGCTGGTACCTAGAATTATCATGGATATATATATTAAATCACTATGTTGTACACCTGAAACTAATGTAATGTAATACTGTGTGTCAACTACCCTTCAATAAAAAGTAAATATCTACAAAAAAAAAGAAATAGATGTATTAGATAGATGATAGATATTCATAGATTAGACGAATAGATTGACAGAGATGACAGATAAATAAGATATATATAGATGACAGATGATAGACTAGATAGAATAGATGATATAGGGAGGTTAGATTAGACAGAGAGATGATAGATAGATACAGTTATGAACTGAATTTTTGAGCCCTCACCTCACCATCTTCCACTCCTTTAAACCCCCGCCGCCACCACAAACACACACACACACACACACACACACACACATACACACACACAAGTTCATATTTGAATTGACACAGGGTTGAAGCCCTAACCCCCACTGTCATAATATTGGGAGGTGGGGCCTTTGGAGGTAAATGGGTTTGGAAGATATCATGAAGGTGTGGGTGGAGCTGCCATTATGCAATCAGTGCTATTAAGAGGAACAGAGGGCAGAGCTTTCCCCTCGACCCTGTGAGAACACAGCAGGGATGCAGACATATGCAAGTAGGAAGAAGGGACATCACCAGGAACTGAACTGCCTTTGTCTAGGACTTCTGCTTCCAGAATAGCGAGAAATCAGTATCTATGGATGAAACACCCACTCAATGACACTCTGGTTATCAGCTTGAGTAGACAAACATAGATATGTAGGTAAACAGAGATGCACTTAGACGATGGATGGAGAGAGAATATGCATAGATTTAAGTGCTTAGCTGTCTGCACAGGTATCTGTGTCCAACCACCTCCGCACTTTGAAGTCTGCTCCGTATGGGGGGAACACCAGGAGCACAACTTTTGCACGTTTCTTTTTTAAAGTGTCGGCTGCAGTTTCCGCTAACTGGGGTCTCCGTTAACTCTCAGCCGTGTGTGTGTGTCTGTGCGTGTGCGTGTGTGTGTGTACACCACTGCACCTATTGGACTACAATCACAGGAGATGCAAAAGAAACAAAGGAATGCAGGATATGGCAAACATCTTGCAAACACTGACCAGAAAGAATAAAATTTTCCACTAGCCTCTGGGGATATCTTTGCCAAGTGTTTCTATGCAATTTTAGAAAGATATTTCTGGAAATATTGCTGGGACCACTCTGAACCATCAAGTTAGTTATGGTAACAAGATAGGATAGGAGAGCAGCAAAGAGCGCCTTTGGTGTGTCCCCTATGTATCAGGACAACGTGTACAGTCTTTAATTCTACTACACCACTTCATCACACCATGGATGACGTGGGATGAACTTATGCAACACCTTCATCTGTGAGTAAACAGTTACTTCAGAATCACCTCCCTTAACAGAAAATAAATACGTGTGGGGACATAAACATTCCTAGAATTCCTGCCACCATCACCCAAATCTTTATGCTCAGTGCCCTTTAAATATGAACGGAAACACAGCTCTCAACGCTACTATTCCATTACAAATAGACGTCACTCACATCTAAAAGCCTAAATGCATGGAAACTCAACCTCCACCTTGACAGCAGTGGGGAGCAGTTTCCCCACAAGCTAGCTGGCCTGCCACCTCAGCAAGCCCATGGGCCACTTTCCCACAAGAGCCACGCGTGTCACCAAAAGGCAGTTCCCTTAACCAATGACTACACGCATGCTCTTTGGAGATGGGCCAACAAGGAGGGCCGCCGAGGTGACATCGGTGCACAGGCAAAAAGACATACTACTGGGCATGCACCTACCTCGGAACCCGAAGGCCAGCCACGGTGCTCCCTGCGTGGGGCCTTGCATATACCCGCAGCTCACGCCGCCACCACAACAGGAATGGCCCAGGGGCAGAGAATCCGGAGGGCCCTGGCCCGCACAAGTTCAAGAGCCCAGCCGGCCAACCACACCATCCACACCCAGCAGACTAGTGCTACCTACACAGAAGTTCGCACCCAAGGCCACTCCTCTCAAGACCCAAACACATAGCTAACTCACATAAACAAACACATGGAATTGAGACTGAGAAGGACACAGAGGAAGCAAAGTGCACCTAGTGACAGAACGTTGAAAAAAGTGAGAAAACAGATACATAGACAGATGATTGATACATAGATTGAACAGATATACATACATATGGATGATAGATAAATTAGATACACAGATGATAGTAGATAGATGATATATCATAGATAGATAAACGACAGTCAGAAAGACAGGTAGATAGATTACACAGATAGATAAAGAGATAGGTAGGTAGGAAGATAGGAAAGCATCATGCTAAACAAAGCTATCTTTCACTCAAGACAATCTATGTGCTCCCTTACAGGAGACTCACTTGAGATCCAAGGACACAGACAAACTACAAGCTGAAGAGGCAGGGACAGGTATCCTACACAAGTGAAACAGAGAAACAAACAAACAAATGGATTCTGTTTGAGTCCCCTGAGACAGTCAGTAAAAAATAGCTCTACCTAGCCACGGTGAATTCTTTTTGTTTGGTTTCAGCAGTGCCCAGCCATAGATTTAGTGGTACAGCAACGTCCTTCTCATTTTTTCTCACCTCAACAACTGAAATGCTATAATAATATGCATCTGGGCTTTTGAAATCAGTGCATTTTATGATGTTCACGAATCTAAAGAAGAAATAACCACCTAAAGAGGGAAGTTTGGACACCCAAATAAACACGTCATTCCACAACACACTCTTTGTTCCCAACTAGTCCTGTGGAGAAATAGGTGTTCCTTTTTATTTGTTCCTACTCCTATCAGCATTGATCACGCCGATGTCCCTCAAACATGGTGGTGAGCAAAGCACCAAGTATACTTTTCGGTCTACAACAGGCCCAGAGGAAGGATACTTGTGGTCTTCAGGGAGGCCTTAGGCAATGAAGGAGGCTATATACATTCAGCAAGTGAGAAGGAGGTAAAAGAGGACAAAGGACAGAGATACGGGTTCATGTCCCTGCACCACCATTTACTTTTTTTATAAGCACATGCCGCTGACTCGACCTGTAAGTGTCTCAGAGATATCAGTGCTCTAACTACGCCTAGTAACCTTGCAAGATTTTTGGAACTATAATGTTGGGAAGAGACGTAGGCCATGTTGTCAACTGTTCTGTACATAAGGATAGATAGGTAGACAAAAAGATGATTGATTCATAGATAGATAGAGAGATGATAGATGATAGATGACAGATAGATAGATACATACATGGATAGATAGTTAGATGATAGGAAAATAGATAGTTATATAGACAGAAAGATAGAAGGATATAAAGATAGATATATAGATACATAGATGGACAGATAGACAGATAAAAATACATATCGATTAACAAAAAACTATTGCTCATAACCAGGAGATCAATGGTGAAAGCACATAGCGAAACTACAAACAAAAGGAAGAATGAAATCCAGTTTAAAAAGTGCAGTAAGCAACCATAAGAAGAAAACAAATCCTTCCATTTGCTATGACGTGGATGGAGCTAGACGGTAGTATGCTCAGTGAAATAGGCCAGGCAGAGAAACACAAGTACCAAATAATTTCACTCTTGTGTGGAGTATAACAACAAAGAAAAACTGAAGGAAAAAATCATCAGTAGACTCACTGAACCGGAGAGTGGACTAACAGTTACTAAAGGGAGAGGGACTTTGTAGGATGGGTGGGAAGGGAGGGATAAGGGCGGAGAGAAAGTTAGGGGACTTAAGGTTTAGCATGCATAATGTGTGGGTTCTGTGGGTCATGGGCATGGCTGTACAACACAGAGAAGACAAGTAGAGATTTTACAGCATCTTACTACACGCTGATGGAGAGCAACTGTAATGGGTTGTGTGTGTGGGGACATGGAGAAGGAGTCTACAGCATCCAACTACGCTGATGGACAGCGACTGTAAGAGGTTTTAGGGGGGTACTTGGTGAAGAGGGGAGCATAGTAAACATAATGTTCTTCACGTTATTGTAGATTAATGATAACAAAAAAAAGTTTTTAAGTGCAGTAACGGCACAGCTCTGAATCATCAGAATAAAAGGACAGGCTTTGAATGCTCCAATCAAAAGACACAGGGTTAGAAGAAGGGATGAAAACTCAAGACCACCTATGTGCTCCCTTACAGCAGACTCACTTGAGATCCAAGGACACAGACAAACTTCATGCCGAATGGGTGGGTATAGGTACCCTACACAAGTGAAAGTGAAAAAGAAACAATCAAACAAATGAATTCTGTTTGAGTCCCCAGAGACAGTCAGTAGGAAATAGCCCTATCTGGCCACCATGAATTATATTTATTTGGTTTCAGCAGTGCGCAGCCATGATTTAGTGGTGCAGCAACGTCCTTCTCATTTCTTCTCACTTCAACAACTGAGTTACTGTAATAGTGTGCGTCTGGGTCTTTGAAATCAGTGGTTTTTATGATGTTCACGAATGTAAAAAAGTAATAACCAGTTAAAGAGGGAAGTTTGGACACTCAAATAAACACGTCACTCCACAACACACTCTATGCTCCCCACTGCACCTGTCTAGAAATTGGTGTTCCTTTTTATTTGTCCCTCCCTCCTATCAGTGGTGATCATGCCGATGTCCCTCAAACATCTTTGTGAGCAAAGCACCAAGTTTACTTTCTGTAGACAACAGGCCCAGAGGAACAATACTTGTGGTCTTCAGGGAGCACTTAGTCAATGAATGTGGCTAAATACAGTCAGCATGTGAGAAGAAGATAAAAGAGGAGAGAGACACAAGTTCAAGTCCCTGCACCACTATTTCCTAGTTTTGTAGGTACAAGTGGTTGACTTGACCTGCAAGATTCTCTGTGAACCCAGTGCTCTCCAAACGGCCTAGTTACCATGTAAGATTTGGGAAGCATAATGTAGGGAAGTGACATAGGCTGTGTTGTTAACTGCCCTGTACACAAGGTCAGACGGGCATATAAATAGATGATTGATTGATTGATAGACAGATAGATAGATAGATAGATGATAGATAGGTAGATAAATAGATAGATAGATAGATAAACAGACAGATAGATAGATATAGGTACATATCAACTGACACAAAGCTGTTGCTCATAACCAACAGAGCAATGGTGAAAGCACATAGCGAAACTACAGACAAAAGAGAAGACAGATATCTAGTTTAAAAAGTGCAGTAAGCAGCCTTAAGAATAAAACAAATCCTACCATTTGCAACAAAGTGGATGGAGCTAGAAGGTATTATGCTCAGTGAAATAGGCAAGGCAGAGAAAGACAAGTAGTAAATGATGTCACTCATGTGTGGAGTATAACAACAAAGAAAAGCTCAAGGAAAAAAACAGCAGCAGACACACAGAACCCGAGAGTGGACTAACTGTTACCAAAGGGAAAGGGACTGGGCAGGGTACGTGGGAAAGGAGGGATAAGGGCGGGGAGAAAGGGAATGGGCATTTTGATAAGCATATATAATGTGTGGCGTGGGGGGAGCATGGGGAGGGCTGTACAACACTGAGAAGACAAGTAGTGATTGTATAGCATCTTACTACACGTTGACAGACAGCAACCCTAATGGTGTGTGGGGGGGACAAGGTGAAGGGGTCTACAGCATCCAACTCTGCTGATGGACAGCGACTGTAACGGGGTTTTCGCGGGAATTTGGTGTACTTGGTGATCATAATGTTCTTCACGTGATTGTAGATTAATGATAACAAAAAAATTTTTTTAAGTGCAATAAGTACACAGCTCTCAATTGTCAGTATAAAGGGACACGATCTGAGTGCTCCAATCAAAAGACACATGGTTAAAAGAATGGATGAAAACTCAAGACCACCTACGTGCTCCCTTACAGGAGACTCACTTGGGATCCAAGGAAGAAGACAAACTACAAATTGAGGTGGTGGGGACAGGTACCCTAGACAAGTGAAAATGACAAAAAAAAAAAGATATGCTGAAGGGTTTGAAGATGGCGGCTCACGTGAGAGGGGAGGCGGAATCCTCCTCCCAAAACCAAAACCAAATACATACGTACTATATGGAAATAGAACAACTACACCAAATCCTGGAAGAGCAGCAGGGAAGAACGCTGCTTTGGCAGGCTGTCACCTCAAGGAGAAGTGTGATGTACAGTCCTGGAGAAGTGCTCTGGGAGCATGAACCTACCGTAAATGTACTGTGCTCTGGAGGATCGGTGGGGATGGAAAGAAAAGACAGGCGGAAGACTTCGAGAGACTTGTGATTCCAGCCACATGTGGGAAAACACAGGGATCCACAACTGGCGGCTGTGGGACAAAAAAATGGCAGACAGTCTGAGAGACTTCCTAACAGCGAGAGAACTGCTAAAGGGGCATGGCTTCCACAGGGCTTGCCGCTCAGGAGAAAGGACAGGTGCGTCAAACTGAACAGGTGCACTCTGCCCGGCAGGTGGGGAGTTTTTCAGGAATTCCGGGCGCTCCATCCCCCCGGCTGGCCTCGCAACTTCGAGGCCCCTTACCGTGATGTGACTGGTACATGGACTACATCACAACCAGCACAAGCCTGCAAAACGGCCGCCCCCATCTATGGTAGCTTCTCCCTGTGTGCTCCGCAAACTGGCCCTGGCTGTGGAGACAGGCACTGCGACCGGGAAGCAGGAAAGACCTCTTTACTCCCGGCAGGGGTGCGCACTGGCACCGCTCCCCTGGGACCCCTGCCATCCCCCCAAGGGCTGAGCATCCCCAGAGAGTAACGCTTCTGGGAGATAAATGGCGCCACCTACAAATATGAACCTTCTAAGGAACCTCGTAACTGGACTCGAATCAATCGTCCTGAGATTGAGGTCTCAAAATAAATATCAGGAGCATGCTCAGGGAGCTACAAAAAATAAAACCTTCACTGTCTCTGGAGTGCTATTCTCTCTCTCTGTCTCTCTGTCTCTGTCTCTCTTTCTCTCTCTCTATCCCTCCCGGGAGCGCTGCTGAAACCATGTTCTGAGAGGGGTGCTGCGACAACTGAGCAGGAACAGCACAGCTCTCGGGTCCACCCAGCCTATGTCAGAACAGTCCCACATGGGCTCTGACTGAACTGCATATGGGGGACGCCGCTCGTCTAACACCGCAGGAAAGACAACAGTGCCGCATGCAAGCCTACCCATCAATGGCTAGAGGCTACGTGGCTCCACCGATACCAGGTGACGTCAAAACCCCTGTCTTCATCTCCTTGGCAATCTTTTTTACCTAAGACCCTTGAAAGCAGTACATGGTAAGATACAACCTACCAGTCTAAACACCACCTCACCTCTCAGTTTTACGCTAGATGTTCCTGCATCACAGCTTCTCCTCATCGTTCCAGTTTTCTCGGCTCTTTGGTGATCTGGAAAAAAGGAATAATTAGTCAGATTTGGAGTGAAGTGGTATGGGGTTTAGTAAGATTCTGCTTAACCACAATCAGTAGAACCAAAAGACACCCTTTAGTATGGGAGAATATATTCACTGATGCAATATTTGATAAGGCGTTTCCATTGAAAACATATATCAAGAGCTCACGAACCTCAACACACAAAAAGCAAATGAATTCAATTACAAAATGGGCATAGAATCTGAACAGACACTTCTCCACAGAAGCAATTTCAGGTTTCCGACAGGCACATGAAAAGACGCTCCACATAGCTAACCATCAGAGAAATGCACATTAAAACCACAATGGGGTATCACCTCACACCAGTTAGGATGGCCACCACCCAAAAGACAGACAGCAACAGATGTCGGCAAGGGTGTGGAGAAAGGGAAACCCTCCTACAGTGCTGGTGGGAATGTCAGTCAGCTCAACCATTGTGGAAAGCAGTATGGAGGTACCCCACATAAACATAGAACAGAAATACCATTTGACCCAGGAATTCTTCTCCTAGGAATTTACCCTAAGAGTGCAAGAGCCCAGTTTGAAAGGGACAGATGCACCCCTATGTTGATCACAGCACTCTTTACATTACCCAAGAAATGGAAGCAACCTTAGTGTCCATCAGGAGGTGAATGGATAAAGAAGATTTCGTACATACACACTATATAATATCATTCAGCCATATGATGAAAACAAATCCTCCCACCATTTCCAACAACACGGACAGAGCTAGAGGGTGTTATGCTCAGTGAAATAAGCCAGCTGGTGAAAGACAAGTATCCAAGGATTTCACTCCTATGTGAGGTATGAGAAAAAAGCAAATTAGAAATTAAAAACAGCAGCAGACTCACCGAACCCAAGAATGGTCTAACATTTACCAAAGGGAAAGGGACTGGGAGGACGGGTGTGAACGGAGGGATAAGGGGGTAAAGGGGGCATTACGATCCACACACATAATGTAGGGCATGGGGGGCCACGGGGATTGCAGTATAACACACAGAAACAGGTAGTGAATCTATAGCATCTTACTATATTGATGGACAGCGACTGTAATGGGGTGTGGATAGCAGACTTGATAATGGGTTGGAGGGGGGAGGAGGGGGAGTCTAGCAACCATAATGTTGCCATGTAATTGTACATTACTGACACCAAAAAGTAAATAAATAAAAGTGATTCTGTTTGAGTGCCCAGAGAGACAGTAGAAAATAGCCATTCCCGCCACCTTGGATTATTTCTGTTCGGTTTTGGCAGGGCCCAGTCATAGATTCTTTGGTATCGCGAAACCTTCTCATTTTTTCTCGCCTCAACAACTGAATTGATGTAATAATATGCATCTGGGCTTTTGAAATCAGTTGATTTTATGATTTTTACGAATGTAAAGAAGCAAAAACCAGATACTGAGGGAAGTTTGGATGCGCAAACGAACACGTCACTCCACAACACACTATTTGCTACCAACTGCTCCCGTCTAGAACTCGGTGTTCCTTTTTACCTGTCCCTAATCCTATCAGTGGTGACACCGATGTCCCTCAAACATGGTGGTGAGCAAAGCACCAAATTTACTCTTCTGTCTACAACAGGACTGTGGTACAGGTCCTCTCAGAGGAAAAGCAGTAGCAGCGGGAGAAAACCCAAAGACATAGACATAGAAGACCGTACAGTACAATGAAAACTGACACAAGGGACTTCTGAGACCTGTACTTATTTCCTTCAAAGACACGAAAGAAGCCGCCCCCATACAACAAAACTGCACCACTACAGAGAAAGCACAGGCAGAGAACAAGAAGAGATCTGGAATCTTACCCCCACTGGGCCAGGGAGAGGAGTCATCACAGCAACAGCAGCATCAGCTGGGGCTTTCCCCACACTCTCTGTGCTCATCGCCATTAAAGATAAGTTCGTGGGCTCGGCTCGCTGTGGCTCTCCCTAAGCACCCGGAGGCATACACAGCGGGGACTGAGGGGTCGTCAGTGGCATCTCACCCGCATTTATGTTCTCACGGTTTGGAACATAATGAACGGTTGGCGGACGAGCGAGCGGCACAAGGTATCACTGAACGGGAAGCTGAGCTCTGAAGCCGAGTCCAGTCATTCACTGTCACCACTGTTCAACAGATCCCGTGACATGAAGATTGATGTGCACGAGCTGACACACTCACATTTCATAAGAGAGGTCCTCACCAAGTACAGAGAAGGGAGAGGAGGGCACGCCTAAGTGAGAATGCACGGTAGCCTAGAAGAGGAGGTGACTAGAGAGGTGGGTCTTCAACGATCCTTGTTCTTCTGCT
The DNA here is from genome assembly GCF_030020395.1 of Manis pentadactyla. Lineage (NCBI taxonomy): Eukaryota > Metazoa > Chordata > Mammalia > Pholidota > Manidae > Manis > Manis pentadactyla. The sequence continues at coordinate 3,022,501 of NW_026644696.1, read as the reverse complement.
GGGGTGAAATGTCTTAAAAACCAGAAGCAAGAGGTGGGAACCCCCAGAGGAAATAATTCAGAGACAAAAAGGCACAAGACAGGATCTTTTCAAGGAGCAGGGAGCTTGGCTCATAGGGATGGAGATGTAGACAAAGTGAAGGTCAGACCGTGAGTTGGGGCTGGAGAATTTCACATTTTATTCTGTAACAATGTCAGTGCTTCCACAGTGAAGCAGTGAACAAGCAGGGCCTAGGTGCACCAGGAAAGACCTGAGAAACCAGAGGCAGGGTTACTGACACGGGACACGAGCTCCACAGGTTATAACATAAAGGATGAAGATTCAGGATCGGGAATGGACAGGCTGACTGCTGAGAGGAGGCGACGTTGCCCCGCAAGCATCCAGCTTGGCTGATGGGCAAGAATGGCGACACCATTGAGAGCAAGAGTCTAAAGGAGAAGCATTTTAAAAATAAAAAGTTTTTCCCAGTTTACTGTGTTGTATTATTCACGTACAAGACACAGGCCACCAAAGCTAGATCAGAGAGAAAATCTGGGCGGCCGGTCCCAGTCAGAATGCGGGATGTGGCTATGCTTAGACCCGGTCGCCTGGCTGGCCATGGCCGAGAAGTCATGCCTGGCTCCAGGAGTCCCAGAGAAGGTGGGAAGGCCCGGGAAAGGGCGGGCCGTTCCCCGGACAGCATCTGGGTGCCTCCGTGCCTGGCTGTGTGCAGGCCCTGGCCTCCGGGATCATGGGGGGTGCAGGGGTGGCAAGGCAGTTGATGCACACCGCGCCCCGGATGCTGAGCCCATGCATAGCCGGCACCCAGACGGGCTAAGCTGTGACAGACGAGGGCACTGCAGCCTTCGACGGACCCATGGTGGCCTCATTGGTCTGAACATCTCTACGACCCTCAGTGGGCAGTCCCGTGGGCTAGGGATACTATGGTGGTTGGCCTTGGGGTCTCACCGTGGCCTTGGACTAGGGTCTCCTCTGGGCGTTGCTGGTGTGCTTAAGCCAATGGGGACGTGGTGATGAGGCCCCTGGGTGATGTCACAGTTTCCCAGGCCACTTGGTGATGCGTCCCCTGGCTGATATACATACAAGGCTCACCATAGCTGTTCAGCTCAGTGTGTGCTAGGCCTGAGAAAGAGTTAGTGGCAAAGGAGACCCTCTCCGAAGCTTCACACAATTTCCTCAGATCGTTTGGCGCACACCATAACCAATTTTTCCGTGTGCACAGTTTCATCCTTACTAAGTTTCGTACCGCACAATGCCCTCCGACTCCCCACTACCACCTTCTTCACCCCTTGGTCCTTCCCGTCCCCGGGTCGCTGCCCCCTACCCCTCCTGCCAGGGAGCACCCTGCACCTGCCCGCTGCCCTGGTCACAGGCTGTTCCACCGGGATCCTGTGCCTTTAGCAGCTGGCATTTCCCAATTTTCACAGCAGAGTTCCCACTTCCACGGGGAGCAGTCCTGGGCCTCTGGACCATCCTAGTCTCTCAGCAGATGCTGGAGAGAGACCACCTAGACGAGCACCTCCTCTTCAGGGCACACGGGCACCACTACCAGCCCGCCTCGTGGTGTCCTGCCTCTGCAAAACCGCCATAAAGAGTCAGCCAACAGACACGGCCTTGGGCAGCACAAGCACCGGCCCAATGGCTGGCTCTGACGCTCAGGACGAAATGATGGACACGACGCCACCATCGCTGGCTATCATCTTTGTGCCCGCCCCGGCCATGCACGAGGTCATGGGCAGCACCACCGCTGGCCTACTGTGCACCCCAGACAAGCAACGCAAGGGCAGTCATCATCTGGTCTCATCTGGACCCATACGATGCTGTGGGAGGCACATACGACGGCCTCGCCCCTGTCCATAAGTGAGCCTCGGGCCCGATGGGCACTCCAACGCCCTCGGGAAAGGCTCAAACAAAGGCCCCCAGCCCCAGACTAGGCCCCCGCACCACCATTTAATAGTTTTGTAGTCACATGCTGTTGACTCGACGTTCAAATGTCTCAATGAACCTAGTGCTGTCTGTCTCTAGGGCCGAGTTACCTTTCAGGCTTTTGGAAACATAAGTAGGGAAGTGACATATAAGCCATCTTCTGAACTGTTCTGTACGTAAGGATAGTTGGGTAGACAAAAATGATGATTGATAGCACAGATAGATAGATGATAGATTAGATAGGATAGGGGATGGAGGGAGGGAGGGAGGGAGGGAGGGAGGGAGGGAGGGATGGATGGATGGATGGATGGATGGATGGATGGATTGCCATGGTAGATAGCCGTGTTGTTAACTGTAAGACTGGGGTCACTGATGGGAGGAGCAAGCACGACGGACACTGACAATGTGCCAATGTCTCCAGCTGCTGCCCCCTCCCACATGGGACACTGATAATGTGCTGAAGTTCCTGGCTGTTGCCCCGTCCCAAACTGAAAAATATGCCTTGGGCTAGCCAAACCACGCATTGCTGTAAATCTAAGCTATGCCTCCCCCTACCTCTTTAAAATCTCGCTCCCTGTCTACTTACGTGTGAATTCCCCAGCCTCCATTTCTATAGACTAGGGAAATCTCACCCGGGTGTTTGCATTCATATAAACTACCGGGAACTTAGTTGCCTCTCTTCACCTGCTTATTTCAGCTAGAATTATCTTACACTGTTCTGTACATAAGGATAGATGGGTAGACAAAAAGGTGACGACAGGTACATGACAGATAGATGACAGGTGACAGATGATAGATTAGAAATAGATACATTAGATAGATGATAGATATTCATAGATTAGATGAATATATTGAGTGATGACAGACAGATAAGATATATATAGATGACAGATGATAGACTAGATAGGATAGATGATATAGGTTGGTAAGATTAGACAGATAGATGATAGATATCAATAGATTAGATAGACAAGAGATAGACGATAGATACAGAGTTATGGACTGAATTTTTGGTCCCTCAATTCACCATCTTCCGCTCCTCCTAAAGCCCTGCCCCACCACACAAACACACACACACACAAACCCACAAAGTTCATATTTGAATTGAGTCAGGGTTGAAACCCTAACCCACACTCTCATGGTATGTGGAGGTGGGGCCTTTGGAGGTAATTAAGTTCGGAAGATATCATGAGGTTGTGGGTGGAGCTGCCATTACGCAATCAGTCCTATTAAGAGGGTCATAGGACAGAGCATTCTCCCTCGACCCTGTGAGGACACAGCAGGGATGTGGCTGTATGCAAGCCAGAGGAAGGGACCTCATCAGGAATTGAAACTGTCTTGGTCTTGGAATTCTGCTTCCAGAATGGCGAGAAATCAGTGTCTATGGATGAAGCCCCCTCTAAATGACACTCTGGTAATCAGCTTGAGTAGACTAAACAGATATGTAGGTAAAGAGAGATATACTTAGAGGATGGATGGAGAGAGAATATGCATAGATATCTGTGCTTAGGTGTCTGCATAGGTATCTGTGCCCAACAACCTCTTCACTTTGAAGTCTATTCTCTATGGGGGGAACACCAGGAGCACAACTTATGCACGTTTCTTTTTTAAAGTGTGGGCTGCAGTTTCCAATAACTGGGGTCTCCGATAACTCTCAGTCATGTGTGTGTGTGTGTGTGTGTGTGTGTGTGTGTCTGTGCGTGTGCGTGTGTGTGTGTACACCACTGCCCCTATCGGTCTAAAACTCACAGGAGTTGCAAATGTAACAAAGGAACGCAGGATAGGGCAAACGTCTTGCAAACTATGACCAGAAAGAGTAAAATTATCCACTACCCTCTGGGGATATCTTTGCCAAGTGTTTCTAGGGAATTTTAGAAAGATCTCGATGGAAATGTTGCTGGGACCACTCTGAACCATCAAGTTAGCTAAGGTAATAAGCCAGGACAGGAGAGCAGCAAAGAGCTCCCACGGTGACTCCTATGTATCAGGCCAAGGTGTACAGGCTTTAAATCCACTACAGCACTTCATCTCACCATGGCTGACATGGGATGACCTTATGCACCACCTTCATCCGTGAGTAAAAAGTTACTTCACAATCACCTCCCTTAACAGAAAATAAATAAGTGCGGGGACATAAACATTCCTAGAATTCCTGCCACCATCACCCAACACTTTATGCTCAGCGCCCTTTTCATACGAATGGAAACATAGCTCTCAACGCTAGTATACCATTTCAGATAGACCTCTCTCACATCTAAATGCCTAAATGCACTGAAACTCCTACCCCACCTTGACAGCAGAGGGGAGAAGTTTCCCCACAAGCTACCTGGCCTGTCACATCAGCAAGCCCATGGGCCACTGGAGCACAAGTGTCCCGCGTGTCACCAAAGGTCAGTTCCCTTAACCAGTGATTACACACATGCTCTCTTGAGATGGACCAACAAGCAGGGCGGCCTAGGTAACATCGGTGCACAGGCAAAAAGACCTACAACTGGGCATGCACCTGCCTCGGACTCCGCAGGACAGCCAGGGTGCTCCCTGCGTGGGGCTTCAGATATGCCTCACAGATCACGCAGCCGCCAGAGCAGGAAAGGCCCAGGGACAGAAGGCCGGATGGCCTTGGCGTGCACAGGTTCAAGAGCCCAGCACGTCAAACAAACCTTCCACACCCAGCAGACTCGTGCCACCTAGACAGGAGAAGTTCTCACCCAAGGCCACTCCTCTCAATACACAAACACACAGCTAACTCACATAAAAAAAACACAAGGAATTGAGACTGAGAAGGACACAGAGGGATCAAAGTGCACCTAGTGACAGATCGATGACAAAAGTGAGAAAACAGATGCATAGACAGATGACAGATACATAGACAGGATTGACATGAACACATATAGATGATAGAATAATTAGACTGACACACAGATGACAGTAGATAGATGTAGAACATAGACAGATGACAGATAGGTAGATAGGTAGATACATTACAAAGATAGATAAATAGATAGGTAGGTAGGTTGATAGGAAAGCATCAGACTAAACAAAGTTATCTTACAGTCAAGATCATTTAAGGGCTCCCTTAAAGGAGAGCCACATGAGATCCAAGGACACAGACAAATTACAAGCCGAAGGGGCCAGGACAGGTACCCTATACAAGTAAAACTGAGAAACAAACAAATAAATGGATTCTGTTTGAGTCCCCAAAGAGAGTCAGTAGAAAATAGCTCAATTTGCCACCGTGAATTCTTTTTGTTTGGTTTCAGCAGTGCTCAGGCATAGATTTAGTGGTGCAGCAACTTCCTTCTCATTTCCTCTCACCTCAACAAATGAATTGCTGTATTAATATGCGTCTGGGCTTCTAAAATAATTCCTTTTTATGATGTTCACGAATGTAAAGAAGTAATAACCACCTAAAGAGGGAAGTTTGGACCCTCACATAAACACTTCACTCCACAACACACACTTTGTTCCCAACTGCTCCTGTCCAGATATAGGTGGTCCTTTATATTTGTCCCTCCACCTATCAGCAGTGATCACGCTGATGTCCCTCAAACATGGTGGTGTGCAAAGAACCAAGTACACTTTTCTGTCGACAACAGGCCCAGACGAAGGATACTTGTGGTCTTCAGGGATCACTTACTCACTGAATGTGGCTAAATAAAGTCACCAAGCGAGCTGGAATTATAAGAGGACAGAGGATAGAGAAACGGGTTCAAGTCCCGGCACAACCATTTCCTGGTTTAGTAGCTACACGCGACCGACTCGACCAGCAAGTGTCTCGGTGAATCCAGTGCTCTCCCTACAGCCTAGATACTTTGCAGGATTTCTGGAAGCATCGAGTAGGAAAGCGATATAGGATATATGGTTTCTATTCTGTACACAAGGACAGATGGGCAGAGAAAATGATGATTGTTCGATTGATTGATAAATTGATAGACAGACAGATAGATAGATATAGGTACATATCGATTAACACAAAGCTACTGCTCATTACCAGGAGAGCAATGGTGAAAACAAATAGCGAAACTACAAACAAAAAAGAAGAATGAAATCCAATTTAAAAAGTGCAGTAAGCAGCCAAAAGAAGAAAACAAATCCTATCATTTGCAATAACGTGGATGGAGGTAGAGGGTATTAGGCTAAGTCAAATAGGCCAGGCAGATAATTACATGTACCAAATGATTTCATTCATGTGTGGAGTATGATAACAAAGAAAAACTGAAGGAAAAGACAGCAGCAGACTCACAGAACCCGAGAGTGGACTAACAGTTACCAAAGAGAAAGGGACAGGGGAGAGTTTGTGGGAATGGAGTACTAAGGGCGGGGAAAAAGAATGGGGGCATTAGGATTAGCAGGTATATATGAAGGGTGGAAGGTCATGGGTAGGGCTGTACAACACAGATAAGACATGTAGTGATTCTACAGCATCTTAGTACATGCTGACGGACAGCGACTGTAACTGGGATTTGGGGTTGCATGGTGAAGGGGGTAGACTGGACAACATAATGTTCTGTATGTGATTGTATATTAATGAGAACAAAAAAATTTTCAAAGTGCATTAAGAGCACAGCTCTCAAATATCAGAATAAAAGTACAGGCTTTGAGTGCTCCAATCACAAGACACAAGGTTAGAAGAACTGATGAAAACTCAAGACCATCTACGTACTCCTTACTGGAGACTCACTTGAGATCCAAGGACACAGACAAACTACAAGCTGAAGGGGCGGGGACAGGTACCCTATACAAGTGAAACTGAGAAACAAACAAACAAATGGATTCTGTTTGAGTCCCCAGAGAGAGTCAGTAGAAAATAGCCCTATCTAGCCACCGTGAATTCTTTTTTTTTTGATTTCAGCAGTGCTCAGGCATAGATTTAGTGGTGCAGCAAGTTCCTTCTCATTTCCTCTCACCTCAACAAATGAATTGCTGTAACAATATGCGTCTGGGCTTTTAAAATCATTGCTTTTTATGATGTACACGAATGTAAAGAAGTAATAACCACCTAAGGAGGGAAGTTTGGACCCTCAAGTAAACACTTCACTCCACAACACCTCTTTGTTCCCAACTGCTCCTGTCCAGAAATAGGTGTTCCTTTATATTTGTCCCTGCACCTATCAGCAGTGATCACGCCGATGTCCCTCAAACATGGTGGTGTGCAAAGAACCAAGTACACTTTTCTGTCGACAACCGGACCAGACGAAGGATACTTGTGGTCTTCAGGGATCACTTACTCACTGAATGTGGCTAAATAAAGTCACCAAGCGAGCAGGAAGTATAAGTGGACAGAGGACAGAGATATGGGTTGAAGTCCTTTCACCTTCATTTACTGGTTTTGTAAGCACACGCGGCTGACACTACCTGAAAGTGTATCGGTGAACTCAGTGCTCTACTTATGGCTTAGTTAACTTGAAAGATTTCTGGAAGCATTATGTAGGGAAGAGACATAGAGTATGATGTTAACTGTTCTGTACATAAGGATAGATGGGACGCAAAAAAAAAGATTAATTCATAGATAGGTAGGTAGAGAGATGACAGATGAAAGATAGATAGATAGGTACATAGATTGAAAGATGATAGACATCATAGATAGATGATAGGAAGACAGATAGATAGATAGATCCATAGATACATAGATACATACATACAGAGATACATAGATAGACAGACAGACCATTAGATAGATAGATACAGATACATATCGATTGACAGAAAGCTATTGTTCATAAACAGGAGTTGAATGATGAATAACATAGCTAAACTACAACAAAAAGGAAGAATGAAATCCAGTTTAAAAAGTGCAGTAAGCAGCCTTAAGAAGAAAACAAATACTACCGTTTGCAATGACGTGCATGGAGCTAGACAGTAGTATGTTCTGAGAAATAGGCTAGGCGGAGATAGACAAGAACCAAGTGATTTCACTCATGTGTGTAGTATAAAAACAAAGAAAAACTGAAGGAAAAAAACAGCAGCAGACTCACAGAACCCGAGAGTTCAGTAAAAGTTTCCAAAGGATAAAGGACTAGGCAAGGTGAGTCTGAAGGGAGTGATAAGTGTGGGGAGAAAGAATAGTGGTAATTGGGATTAGCATGTATAATGCGTGGGGTCGGGTGTGCATGGGGAGTACTGTACAACACATAGAAGACTAGTACAGATCATATAGCATCTTACAACTCTCTGATGGACAGCGACTGTAACGGGGTCTGTAGGGGGGGACATGGTGAAGGGGTCTACAGCATCCAACTACGCTGATCGACAGGGTCTGAAGAGGTTTTTCGGGGGGACTTGGTGAAGTGGGGTGCATAGTAAACATAATGTTCTTCACGTGATTGTAGATTAATGATAAAAAATTTCTTTAAGTGCAATAAGTGCACAGTTCTGAATCATCAGAATAAAATTTCAGGCAATGAGTGCTGCAAACAAAAGACACGGGGTTAAAAGAAGGGATGAAAACTCAAGACATCTACGTGCTTACTTACAGGAGACTCACTTGAGATCCAAAGACACAGACAATCTACAAGAAGAAGGTGTGTGGACAAGTACCATACACGAGTGAAACAGAAAAACAAACAATCAAAGAAATGGATTCTGTTTGAGTCCCCAGAGACAGTCAGCAGAAAATAGCCCTCTCTGGCCACCGTGAATTCTTTTTGTTTGGTATCAGCAGTTCCCAGCCATAGATTTAGTGGTGCAGCAACATACTTCTCATTTTATCTCAACTCAACAACCTAGTTGCTGTAATAATAAGAATCTGGGCCATTGAAATCTGTGGGTTTTAAGATGTTCACGAATGTGAAGATCTAATAACCACCTAAAGAGGGAAGTTTGGACACTCAAATAAACACGTCACTCCGCAATACACTCTTAGCTCAAAACTGCTCCTGTCTAGAAATTGGTATTCCTTTTTATTTGACCCTCCATCCTATCGGCGGTGATCACGCTGATGTCCTTCAAACATGGTGGTGAAAAAAGCAACAAGTTTACTTTACCGTCGAAAACAGGCCCAGAGGAATGATACTTGTGGTCTTCAGGGAGCACTTAGTTCATGAATGTGGCTAAATACAGAGGACAGAGATATGGATTCAAGTCCATGGACAACAATTTACTGGTTTTGAAAGCACACGCGGCAGACTCGACCTGAAATTGTCTCAGTGTACCCAGTGCTCACCATACGTCCTAGTTACTTGGCAAGATTTTTGGAAGCATAATGTAGGGAAGTGACATAGGCGATGTTGTTAACTCTACTGTACATAAGGATAGATGGGAAGACAAAAAGATGATTGATTCATAGATACATAGATAGATGAGAGATTATAGATAGATGATAGACACGATAGATAGATGATAGGAAGATAGAGAGATACATAGATAGAAAGATAGAAGGTCAGATAGATAGATAGATTGATAGATAGACAGACAGTTACACAGATTCAGATACATATCGATTAACACAAAGCTATTGCTCATAACCAGCAGATCAATGGTGAAAGCACATAGGGAAACTACAAACAAAAAGGAAGAATGAAGTCCAGTTTAAAAAGTGCAGTAAGCAGCCATAAGAAGAAAACAAATCCTACCATTTGCAAGGATGTGGATGTAGCTAGACGGTAGCATGCTCAGTGATATATAACAGGTGGAGAAAGACAAGTAGCCAATGATTTCACTCATGTGTGGAGTATAACAACAAAGAAAAACTGTAGGAAATAAACAGTCAGCAGACTCAGAGAACCCGAGAGTTCAATAACAGTTACCAAAGGGAAAGGGAATGGGCAGGGAGTGTGGGAAGGGAGGGATAAGGGCAGGGAGAAGAAAGGGGACATTAGGATTAACATGTATAATGCGTGGGCTCGGGGGGCAAAGGGAGGTATGTACAACACAGAGAAGAAAAGTAGAGATTCTACAGCATTTACTACACGCTGATGGACAGCGAATGAAATGGGGTGTTTGTGGGGGACATGGTGAAGCAGTCTACAGCATACAACAATGCTTATGGACAACGACTGTAAGAGGTTTTGGTGGTGACTTGGTGAAGGTGGGAGCATAGTAAATATGATGTTCTTCACGTGATTGCAGATTAATGATAAAAAAAAAAATATGTTTTTAAGTGCAATATGGGCACAGCAATAAAACAGGCTTTGCGAGCACCAAACAAAAGACACAGGGTAAAAAGAAATGATGAAAACTCAAGATCACCTAAGTGCTCAACTATAGGAGACTCACTTGGGATCCAAAGACACAGACAAACTACAATCCGAAGGGGTGGGGTCAGCAACACTACACAAGTGTAACTGAAAAGCAAACAAACAAACAAATGGATTTTATTTGAGTCCCCAGAGACAGTCAGTAGAAAATAGCCCTATCTAGACACCGTGAATTCTTTTTGTTTGGTTTCAGCAGTGCCCAGCCATAGATTTAGTGGTACAGCAACGTCCTTCTCATTTTTTCTCACCTCAACAACTGAATTGCTGTAATAATATGTGTCTGGGCTTTTGAAATCAGTGGATTTTATGATGTTCTTGAAAGTAAAGTAGTAATAACCACCTAAAGAGGATAGTTTGGACACTCAAACAAACACGTAACTCCACAACACTCTCTTTGCTCCCAAATGCTGCTGCCTAGAAATAGGTGTTCTTTTTATTTGTCCCTCCTCCTATCAGCGGTGATCATGCCATTGTCCCTCAAACTTGGTGGTGAGCAAAGTACCAAGTATACTTCTCTGTCTAAACAGGCCCAGAGGAAGGATAGCTGTGGTCTTCTGGAAGCACTTAGTCAACGAATGTGGCTGAATACAATCAGCAAGCGAGAAGGAGATAAAAGAGGACAGAGGACAGAGAGATGGGTGCAAGTCCATGCACCACCATAAATTACTGGATTTGTAAGCACAAGGGGCTGACTCGACCTGGAAGCGTCTCAGTGAACCCAGTGCTCTCCCTAAGGACTAGTTACTCTGCAATATTTTTGGAAGCATAATGTAGGGAACTGACATAGGCGATGTTGTTAACTGTCCTGTACATAAGGATAGATGGCCAGACAAAAAGATGATTGATTCATAGATAGATAGATAGATGACAGATGACAGATAGACCGACGATAGACATGATAGGTAGATAGGAACATAGATTGATAGACAGATTGATGATAGATAGATAGATAGATAGAAAGATAGATAGATAGATAGAAAGATACATACAGATACATATTAAATAACACAAACCTACTGCTCATAACCAGGAGATCAATGGTGAAAGCACATAGCGACTCTACAAACTAAAAGGAAGAATGAAGTCCAGTTTAAAAACTGCCGTTTGCAGCCAGAAGAAGAAAACAAATGCTACCATTTGCAATGACGTGGATGGAGCGAGACGGTAGTATGCTCAGTGAAATATTCCCGGTGGAGAAAGACAATTACCAAATGATTTCACTCATGTGTGGAGTATAACAACAAAGAAACACTGAAAAAAACAAAACAGCAGCAGACTCACAGAACCCGAATGTGGAGTAACAGTTACCAAAGGGAAAAGGACTGAGAAGGTTGGTTGGGTAGGGAGGGATAAGGGTGGGGAGAAAGAAAAGGGAGATTAGGATAAGCACGTATAATGCGTGAGGGCGGGGTCGCATGGCGAGTGCTGTACAACACAGAGAAGACAAGTAGATATTCTACAGCATCTTACTATATGCTGAAGGATAGCGACTGTAATGGGGTGTGTGTGGGGGTACATCGTGAACGGGTCTACAGCATCCATCTCTGCTAACTGACAGCAACTGTAAGAGGTTTTTGGGAGGGACTTGGTGAAGGGGGGAGTCTAGGAAACATAATGTTCTTCACGTGATTGTAGATTAATGATAACAAAAACAATTTTTTAAGTGCAATAAGGGCACAGCTCTGAATCATCAGAATAAAAGGACAGCCTTTGAGTGCTCCAAACAAATGACACAGGGATAAAAGAAGGGATGAAAACTCAAGACCACCTTCGTGCTCCCTTACTTACAGGAGACTCTCTTGAGATCCAAGGACACAGACAATCTAAAAGCCGAAGGGGTGTGTACAGGTACCCAACACAGTGAAACTGAAAAACAAACAATCCTAGAATGGATTCTGTTTGAGTCCACAGAGACAGTCAGTAGAAAATAGCCCTATCTGGCCAACGTGAATTCTTTTTGTTTGGTTTCAGCATTGCCCAGCCATAGATTTATTGGTACAGCAACGTCTTTCTCATTTTCTCTCAACTCAACAATTGAATTGCTGTAAAAGTATACGTCTGGACCTTTGAGATCAGTGGGTTTTATGAATTTCATGAATGTAAAGAAGTAATAACTATATAAAGAGGGAAGTTTGGACACTGAAATAAACACGTCACTCCACACCACACTCTTTGCTCCCAACTACTCCTGTCTAGCAACTGGTGTTCCTTTTCATTTGTCGTTCCATCCTATCAGCGGTGATCACGCCGATGTCCCTCAAACATGGTGGTGAGCAAAGCACCAAGTTTTCTTTCAGTGGACAACAGGCCCAGAGGAGCAATACTTGTGGTCTTCACGGAGCACTTAGTCAATGAATGTGGCTAAATAGAGTCAGCCAGTGAGAAGAAGATAATAGAGGATACAGACACAGGTTCAAGTCCCTGCACAACCATTCACTGGTTTTGTAGGTACACGTGGCTGACTCGACCTGCAAGTGTCTCGGTGAACCGAGGGCTCTTCCTACAGCCTAGTTACCTTGAAAGATTTTTGGAAGCATAATGTAGGGAAGTGACAAAGGCGATGTTGTTAACTGTTTTGTACATAAGGATAGATGGCCAGACAGAAAGATGACTGATTCATAGATAGATAGCTAGACAGAGGACAGATGAAAGATAGATAGATAGGTACATAGATTGATGATAGACATCATAGATAGATGAGAGGAAGATAGGTAGATAGATAGATAGATAGATAGATAGGTAGATAGATAGATAGATAGTTAGATAGATAGACAGACAGACAGACAGATGGGTAGATAGATATAGGTACTATTGATTAACGTAAAGTTATTGCTAATAACGAGGAGAGCAATGGTGAAAGCACATAGCGAAACTACAGACAAAAGAGAAGACAGAAATCTAGTTTAAAAAGTACAGTAAGCAGCCGTAAGATGAAAAAAATCCTACCTTTTGAACAACGTGGATGGAGCTATAGGATATTATGCTCAGTGAAAAAGGCCATGCGGAGAAAGACAAGTAAAAAATGATTTCACTCATGTGTTGAGTATAACAACAAAGAAAAACTGAAGGAAAAAAACAGCAGCAGACTCACAGAACCCAAGAGTGGACTAACAGCTAAAAAAGGGAAAGGGACTAGGCAGGGTGGGTGGGAAGGGTTTGATAAATGTGGGGTGAAAGTAAGGGGGCATTAGGATTAGCATGTATAATGTGTGGGTGGGGGTAGCATGGGGAGGGCTATACAACACAGAGAAGACCAGTATGATTCTACAGCATCTTACTACACGCTGATGGAAAGCGACTGTAACGGGGTGTGTATGGGACATGGTGAAGGGGTCTACAGCATCCAACTATGCTGATGGACAGCTACTGTAATGGTGTTTTTGGGGGAGACGTGGTGTACTTGGTGAACATAATGTTCTTTGCGTGATTGTGGATTAATGAAAACAAAAAAAATTTTTAAAGTGCAACAAGGACATAGCTCTTAATTCTAAGAATAAAAGGACAGGCTCTTCAGGACTCCAGTGAAAAGACACACGGTTAAAAGAAGGGATGAAATCTCAAGACAACCTACGTGCTCCCTTACAGGAGTCTAACTTGAGATCCAAGGACGAAGATGAACTACAAGTTGAGGGGCTGGAAACATAGCTCTCAACGCTACTATTCCATTTCAGATAGACCTCACTCACATCTAAATGCGTAAATGCACTGAAATTCCACCTCCAACTTGACAGCAGAGGGGAGCAGTTTCCCCACAAGCTAGCTGGGCTGCCACCTCAGCAAGTACATGGGCCACTGGCCCAGAAGAACCCCGTGTGTCACCAAAAGGCAGTTCCCTTAACCAGTGACTACACACATACTCTCTGAAGATGGGCCACAAAGCAGGGCCACCGATGTAACATCGGTGCACAGGCAAAAAGACATACTACTGGGCATGTACCTACCACGGACCCCACAGGCCCGCCCGGGTGCTCCCTGCATGGGGCCTCGGATATTCCCTGCAGCTCATGAAGCCGCCACAGCAGGAACGGCCCAGGGTCAGAGCAGCTGGAGGGCACAGGGCTGCACAGTTTCAAGAGCGCAGCCCACCAACCACAATCTCCAAACCCAGCAGACTCGTGCCACCTATGCAGGAGAAGTTCCCACCCAAGGCCACTCCTCTCAAGACCCAAACACACAGCTAACTCACAAAAACAAACACAAGGAATTGAGACTGAGAAGGACACAGAGGAATCAAAGTGCACCTAGGGACAGAACGTTGACAAAAGTGAGAAAACAGATATAGAGAGAGACAAATGATTGATACATAGATTCGACTTATATACATACATATAGATGATAGATTAATTAGATAGATTGTAGATAGATGACAGACCATACATAGATACATGACAGATAGATAGATAGAAAGATAAAATAGATAGGTAAAGAGATAGATAGGTAGGTAGATAGGAAAGCATCATACTAAACTAAGCTATCTTTCACTCAAGATCATGTATGTGCTCCCTTATAGGAGACTCACTTGAGATCCCAGGACACGGACAAATTAAAAGCTGAAGGGGCGGTGACAGGTACCCAAAAAAAGTGAAACTGAGAAACATACAAACAAATGGATTCTGTTTGAGTCCCCAGAGACAGTCAGTAGAAAATAGCCCTAGCTGGCCACCATGAATTTTTTTTTGTTTGGTTACAGCAGTGACCAGAAATAGATTCCGTTGTACAGCAAACTCCTTCTCAATTTTTCTCACCTCAATAACAGAATTGCTGTAATAATATGTGTCTGGGCTTTTGAAATCAGTGCGTTTTATGATGTTCATGAATGTAAAAATGTAATAACCACTTAAGAGTGAAGGTTGGACACTCAAATAAACACGTCACTCCACAACACACATTTGTACAAAACTGCTCCTGTCTAGAAATAGGTGTTCATTTTTATTTGTCCCTCCTCCTATCAGAGGTGATCACACTGATGTCCTTCATACTTGGTGATGAGCAAAGCACCAAGTATACTTTTCTGACTACAACAGGCCCAGAGGAAGGATACTTGAGGTCTTCAGGGAAGACTTAGCCAATTATTGTGGCAAATTAGAGTCAGCAGGCGAGAAGGATGTAAAAGAGGACAAAGGACAGAGATATGGGTTCAAGTCCCTGGACAACAATTTACTGGTTTTGAAAGCACACGCGGCAGACTCGACCTGAAATTGTCTCAGTGTACCCAGTGCTCACCATACGTCCTAGTTACTTGGCAAGATTTTTGGAAGCATAATGTAGGGAAGTGACATAGGCGATGTTGTTAACTGTTCTGAACATAAGGATAGATGGGAAGACAAAAAGATGATTGATTCATAGATACATAGATAGATGAGAGATTATAGATAGATGATAGACACGATAGATAGATGATAGGAAGATAGAGAGATACATAGACAGAAAGATAGAAGGATAGATAGATAGATTGATAGATAGACAGACAGTTACACAGTTTCAGATAGATTAACACAAAGCTATTGCTCATAATCAACAGATCAATGGTGAAAGCACATAGGGAAACTACAAACAAAAAGGAAGAATGAAGTCCAGTTTAAAAAGTGCAGTAAGCAGCCATAAGAAGAAAACAAATCCTACATTTGCAAGGATGTGGATGTAGCTAGATGGTAGCATGCTCAGTGATATATACCAGGTGGAGAAATTCAAGTAGCCAATGATTTCACTCATGTGTGGAGTATAACAACAAAAAAAACTGGAGGAAATAAACAGCAGCAGACTCAGAGAACCCGAGAGTTCAATAACAGTTACCAAAGGGAAAGGGAATGGGCAGTGAGAGTGGGAAGGGAGGGATAAGGGCAGAGAGAAGAAAGGGGACATTAGGATTAACATGTATAATGCGTGGGCTCGGGTTGGCAAAGGGAGGTATGTACAACACAGAGAAGACAAGTAGAGATTCTACAGCGTTTACTACACGCTGATGGACAGCGACTGTAATGGGGTGTTTGTTTGGGGACATGGTGAAGCGGTCTACAGCATACAACAATGCTTATGAACAACGACTGTAAGAGGTTTTGGTGGGGACTTGGTGAAGGTGGGAGAATAGTAAATATGATGTTCTTCACGTGATAGCAGATTAAAGATAAAAAAATGTTTTTAAGTGCAATATGGGCACAGCAATAAAACAGGCTTTGCGAGCTCCAAACAAAAGACACAGGGTTAAAAGAAGGGATGAAAACTCAAGATCACCTAAGTGCTCCCCTATAGGAGACTCACTTGAGATCCAAAGAAAAAGACAAACTACAATCTGAAGGGGTGGGGTCAGCAACCCTACACAAGTGTAACTGAAAAGCAAACAAACAAACAAATGGATTTTGTTTGAGTCCCCAGAGACAGTCAGTAGAAAATAGCCCTATCTAGACACCGTGAATTCTTTTTCTTTGGCTTCAGCAGTGCCCAGCCATAGATTTAGTGGTACAGCAACGTCCTTCTCATTTTTTCTCACCTCAACAACTGAATTGCTGTAAAAATATATGTCTGGGCTTTTGAAATCACTGGATTTTATGATTTTCTTGAAAGTAAAGTAGTAATAACCACCTGAAGAGGATAGTTTGGACACTCAAACAAACACGTAACTCCACAACACTCTCTTTGCTCCCAAATGCTGCTGCCTAGAAATAGGTGTTCTTTTTATTTGTCCCTCCTCCTATCAGAGGTGATAATGCCATTGTCCCTTAAACTTGGTGGTGAGCAAAGCACCAAGTATACTTTTCTGTCTAAACATGCCCAGAGGAACGATAGTTGTGGTCTTCTGGAAGCACTTAGTCAACGAATGTGTCTGAATACAGTCAGCAAGCGAGAAGGAGGTAAAAGAGGACAGAGGACAGAGAGATGGGTGCAAGTCCCTGCACCACCATAAATTACTGGATTTGTAAGCACAAGCGGCTGACTCGACCTGTAAGCATCTCAGTGAAACCAGTGCTCTCCCTAAGGACTAGTTACTTTGCAATATTTTTGGAAGCATAATGTAGGGAAGTGACATAGGCGATGTTGTTAACTGTCCTGTACATAAGGTTAGATGGCCAGACAAAAAGATGATTGATTCATAGATAGATAGATAGATGACAGATGACAGATAGAGAGACGATAGACATGATAGGTAGATAGGAAGATAGATTGATAGATAAATGATAGATAGAAAGATAGAAGGATAGACAGATAGATTGATAGAAAGATACATACAGATACATATTAAATAACACAAAGCTAATGCTCATAACCAGGAGATCAATGGTGAAAGCACACAGCGAATCTACAAACTAAAAGGAAGAATGAAGTCCAGTTTAAAAACTGCCGTTTGCAGCCATAAGAAGAAAACAAATGCTACCATTTGCAATGACGTGGATGGTGTGAGACGGTAGTATGCTCAGTGAAATATTCCAGGCGGAGATAGAGAAGTACAAAATGATTTCACTCATGTGTGGAGTATAACAACAAAGAAACACTGAAAAAAAAAAACAGCAGTAGACTCACAGAACCCGAATGTGGTGTGACAGTTACCAAAGGGAAAAGGACTGAGAAGGGTGGTTGGGAAGGGAGGGATAAGGGTGGGGAGAAAGAAAAGGGAGATTAGGATAAGCATGTATAATGCGTGAGGGCGGGGTCGCAAGGCAAGTGCTGTACAACACAGAGAATACAAGTATGTATTCTACAGCATCTTACTACACGCTGAAGGACAGCGACTGTAATGGGGTGTGTGTGGAGGTACAGCGTGAACGGGTCTACAGCATCCATCTCTGCTAACTGACAGCAACTGTAAGAGGTTTTTGGGAGAGACTTGGTGAAGGGGGGAGTCTAGTAAACATAATGTTCTTCACGTGATTGTAGATTAAAGATAACAAAAACAATTTTTTAAGTGCAATAAGGGCACAGCTCTGAATCGTCAGAATAAAAGGACAGGCTTTGAGTGCTCCAAACAAATGACACAGGGTTAAAAGAAGGGATGAAAACTCAAGACCACCTTCGTGCTCCCTTACTTACAGGAGACTCTCTTGAGATCCAAGGACACAGACAATCTAAAAGCCGAAGGGGTGTGTACAGGTACCCAACACAGTGAAACTGAAAAACAAACAATCCTAGAATGGATTCTGTTTGAGTCCACAGAGACAGTCAGTAGAAAATAGCCCTATCTGGCCAACGTGAATTCTTTTTGTTTGGTTTCAGCATTGTCCAGCCATAGATTTAGTGGTACAGCAAAGTCTTTCTCATTTTCTCTCAACTCAACAATTGAATTGCTGTAAAAGTATACGTCTGGACCTTTGAGATCAGTGGGTTTTATGTAGTTCATGAATGTAAAGAAGTAATAACTATATAAAGAGGGAAGTTTGGACACTGAAATAAACACGTCACTCCACAACACCCTCTTTGCTCCCAAGTGCTCCTGTCTAGCAACTGGTGTTCCTTTTCATTTGTCGTTCCATCCTATCAGCGGTGATCACGCCGATGTCCCTCAAACATTGTGGTGAGCAAAGCACCAAGTTTTCTTTCTGTGGACAACAGGCCCAGAGGAACAATACTTGTGGTCTTCACGGAGCACTTAGTCAATGAATGTCGCTAAATAGAGTCAGCCAGTGAGAAGAAGATAATAGAGCATACAGACACAGGTTCAAGTCCCTGCACAACCATTTACTGGTTTTGTAGGTACACGTGGCTGACTCGACTTACAAGGGTCTCGGTGAACCGAGGGCTCTTCCTAAAGCCTAATTACCTTGAAAGATTTTTGGAAGCATAATGTAGGGAAGTGACAAAGGCGATGTTGTTAACTGTTCTGTACATAAGGATAGATGGGCAGACAAAAGATGATTGATTCATAGATAGATTGCTAGACAGACGACAGATGAAATATAGATAGGTACACAGATTGATGATAGACATAATAGATAGATGAGAGGAAGATAGGTAGATAGATAGATAGATAGATAAATAGATAGATAGATAGATAGATAGATAGTTAGATAGATAGACAGACAGACAGACTAATGGATAGATAGATATAGGTACTATTGATTAACGTAAAGTTATTGCTAATAACGAGGAGAGCAATGGTGAAAGCACATAGCGAAACTACAGACAAAAGAGAAGACAGAAATCTATTTTAAAAAGTACAGTAAGCAGCCGTAAGAAGAAAAAAATCCTACCATTTGAACAACGTGGATGGAGCTAGAGGATATTATGCTCAGTGAAAAAGGCCATGCGGAGAAAGACAAGTAACAAATGATTTCACTCATGTGTTGAGTGTAACAATAAAGAAAAAGTGAAGGAAGAAAACAGCAGCAGACTCACAGAAACCAAGAGTGGACTAACAGCTAACAAAGGGAAAGGGACTAGGCAGGGTGGGTGGGAAGGGTTTGATAAATGTGGGGTGAATGAAAGGGGGCATTACGATTAGCATGTATAATGTGTGGGTGGGGGAAGCATGGGGAGGGCTATACAACACAGAGAAGACCAGTATGATTCTACAGCATCTTACTACACGCTGATGGAAAGCGATTGTAACGGGGTTTGGGTGGGACATGGTGTAGGGTTCTACAGCATCCAACTATGCTGATGGACAGCTACTGTAATGGTGTTTTTGGGGGGGACGTTGTGTACTTGGTGAACATAATGTTCTTTGCGTGATTGTGGATTAATGATAACAAAAAAAATTTTTTAAGTGCAACAAGGACATAGCTCACATTTCTAAGAATAAAAGGACAGGCTCTTCAGGACTCCAATGAAAAGACACAGGGTTAAAAGAAGGGATGAAATCTCAAGACCACCTACGTGCTCCCTTACAGGAGACTAACTTGAGATCCAAGGACGAAGATGAACTACAAGTTGAGGGGCTGGAAACATAGCTCTCAACGCTACTATTCCATTTCAGATAGACCTCACTCACATCTAAATGCGTAAATGCACTGAAATTCCACATCCACCTTGACAGCAGTGGGGAGCAGTTTCCCCACAAGCCAGCTGGGATGCCACCTCAGCAAGTCCATGGGCCACTGGACCAGAAGAACCCCGCGTGTCACCAAAAGGGAGTTCCCTTAACCAGTGACTACACAATACTCTCTGAAGATGGGCCACTAACGAGGGCCACCGAGGTAACATCGTTGCACAGGCAAAAAGACATACTACTGGGCATGTACCTACCACGGACCCCGCAGGCCCGCCAGGGTGCTCCCTGCATGTGGCCTCGAATATTCCCTGCAGCTCATGCAGCCGAGACAGCAGGAACGGCCCATTGGCAGAGCAGCTGGAGGGCACTGGGCTGCACAGTTTCAAGAGCGCAGCCCACCAACCACACTATCCACACCCAGCAGACTCGTGCCACCTACGCAGGAGAAGTTCCCACCCAAGGCCACTCCTCTCAAGATCCAAACACACAGCTAACTCACAAAAACAAACACAAGGAATTGAGACTGAGAAGGACACAGAGGAATCAAAGTGCACCTAGGGACAGAACGTGGACAAAAGTGAGAAAACAGATATATAGAGAGACAAATGGGTGATACATAGATACGACTGATATACATACATATAGAAGATAGATTAATTAGATAGATACACAGATGATAGTAGATAGATGACAGACCAAACATAGATAGATGACAGATAGATAGATAGAAAGATTACATAGATAGGTAAAGAGATAGATAGGTAGGTAGATAGGAAAGCATCATACTAAACTAAGCTATCTTTCACTCAAGATCATGTATGTGCTCCCTTACAGGAGACTCACTTGAGATCCCAGGACATGGACAAATTAAAAGCTGAAGGGGCGGTGACAGGTACCCAAAAAAAGTGAAACTGAGAAACAAACAAACAAACAAATGGATTCTGTTTGAGTCCCCAGAGACAGTCAGTAGAAAACAGCCCTAGCTGGCCACCATGAATTTTTTTTTTTCAGCAGTGCCCAGAAATAGATTCCGTTGTACAGCAAAGTCCTTCTCAATTTTTCTCACCTCAATAACAGAATTGCTGTAATAATATTTGTCTGGGCTTTTGAAATCAGTGCGTTTTATGATGTTCATGAATGTTAAATTGTAATAACCACTTAAGAGTGAATGTTGGACACTCAAATAAACACGTCACTCCACAACACACTTTTGTACAAAACTGCTCCTGTCTAGAAATAGGTGTTCATTTTTATTTGTCCCTCCTCCTATAAGAGGTGATCACACCGATGTCCTTCATACTTGGTGATGAGCAAAGCACCAAGTATAGTTTTCTGACTTCAACAGGCCCAGAGGAAGGATACTTGTGGTCTTCAGGGAAGACTTAGTCAATTATTGTGGCAAATTAGACTCAGCAGGCGAGAAGGAGGTAAAAGAGGACAGAGGAGAGAGATATGGGTTCAATTCCATGGACAACCATTTACTGGTTTTGTAAGCACACACGGCAGACTCGACCTGCAATTGTCTCAGTGTACCCAGTGCTCACCATACGTCCTAGTTACTTGGCAAGATTTTTGTAAGCATAATGTAGGGAAGTGACATAGGCGATGTTGTTAACTCTTCTATACATAAGGATAGATGGGAAGACAAAAAGATGATTGATTCATAGATACATAGATAGATGAGAGATTATAGATAGATGATAGACACGATAGATAGATGATAGGAAGATAGAGAGATACATAGATAGAAAGATAGAAGGACAGATAGATAGATAGATTGATAGATAGACAGACAGTTACACAGATTCAGATACATATCGATTAACACAAAGCTATTGCTCATAACCAGCAGATCAATGGTGAAAGCACATAGGGAAACTACAAACAAAAAGGAAGAATGAAGTCCAGTTTAAAAAGTGCACTAAGCAGCCATAAGAAGAAAACAAATCCTACCATTTGCAAGGATGTGGATGTAGCTAGACGGTAGCATGCTCAGTGATATATACCAGGTGGAGAAAGACAAGTAGCCAATGATTTCACTCATGTGTGGAGTATAACAACAAAGAAAAACTGGATGAAATAAACAGCAGCAGACTCAGAGAACCCGAGAGTTCAATAACAGTTACCAAAGGGAAAGGGAATTGCCAGGATGTGTGGGAAGGGAGGGATAAGGGCAGGGAGAAGAAAGGGGACATTAGGATTAACATGCATAATTCGTGTGCTCGGGGTGCAAACGGAGGGATGTACAACACAGAGAAGACAAGTAGAGATTCTACAGCATTTACTACACGCTGATGGACAGCGACTGAAATGGGGTGTTTGTGGGGGGACATGGTGAAGCAGTCTACAGCATACAACAATGCTTATGGACAACGACTGTAAGAGGTTTTGGTGGTGAGTTGGTGAAGGTGGGAGCCTAGTAAATATGATGTCCTTCACGTGATTGCAGATTAATGATTAAAAAAAATGTTTTTAAGTGCAATATGGGCACAGCAATAAAACAGGCATTGCGAGCTCCAAACAAAAGACACAGGGTTAAAAGAAGGGATGAAAACTCAAGATCACATAAGTGCTCCCCTATAGGAGACTCACTTGAGATCCAAAGACACAGACAAACTACAATCCGAAGGGGTGGGGTCAGCAACCCTACACAAGTGTAACTGAAAAGCAAACAAACAAACAAATGGATTTTGTTTGAGTCCCCAGAGACAGTCAGTAGAAAATAGCCCTATCTAGACACCGTGAATTCTTTCTGTTTGGTTTCAGCAGTGCCAAGCCATAGATTTAGTGGTACAGCAACGTCCTTCTCATTTTTTCTCACCTCAACAACTGAATTGCTGTAAAAATATGTGTCTGGGCTTTTGAAATCAGTGGATTTTATGATGTTCTTGAAAGTAAAGTAGTAATAACCACCTAAAGAGGATAGTTTGGACACTCAAACAAACACGTAACTCCACAACACTCTCTTTGCTCCCAAATGCTGCTGCCTAGAAATAGGTGTTCTTTTTATTTGTCCTACCTCCTATCAGCGGTGATCATGCCATTGTCCCTCATACTTGGTGGTGAGCAAAGCACCAAGTATACTTTTCTGTCTAAACATGCCCAGAGGAACGATAGTTGTGGTCTTCTGGAAGCACTTAGTCAACGAATGTGGCTGAATACAGTCAGCAAGCGAGAAGGAGGTAAAAGAGGACAGAGGACAGAGAGATGGGTGCAAGTCCCTGCACCACCATAAATTACTGGATTTGTAAGCACAAGCGGCTGACTCGACCTCTAAGCATCTCAGTGAAACCAGTGCTCTCCCTAAGGACTAGGTACTTTGCAATATTTTTGGAAGCATAATGTAGGGAAGTGACATAGGCGATGTTGTTAACTGTCCTGTACATAAGGTTAGATGGCCAGACAAAAAGATGATTGATTCATAGATAGATAGATAGATGACAGATGACAGATAGACAGACGATAGACATGATAGGTAGATAGGAAGATAGATTGATAGATAAATGATAGATAGAAAGATAGAAGGATAGACAGATAGATAGATAGAAAGATACATACAGATACATATTAAATAACACAAAGCTATTGCTCATAACCAGGAGATCAATGGTGAAAGCACATAGCGAAACTACAAACTAAACGGAAGAATGAAGTGCAGTTTAAAAACTGCCATTTGCAGCCATAAGAAGAAAACAAATGCTACCATTTGCAATGACGTGGATGGAGCGAGACGGTAGCATGCTCAGTGAAATATTCCAGTCGGAGAAAGACAAGTACCAAACGATTTCACTCATGTGTGGAGTATAACAACAAAGAACCACTGAAAAAAAAAAAACAGCAGCAGACTCACAGAACCCGAATGTGGAGTAACAGTTACCAAAGGGAAAGGGATTGAGAAGTGTGGTTGGGAAGGGAGGGATAAGGGTGGGGAGAAAGAAAAGGGAGATTAGGATAAGCATATATAATGCGTGAGGGCGGGGTCGCATGGCGAGTGCTGTACAACACAGAGAAGACAAGTAGATATTCTACAGCATCTTACTACACGCTGAAGGACAGCGACTGTAATGGGGTGTGTGTGGGGGTACATCGTGAACGGGTCTACAGCATCCATCTCTGCTAACTGACAGCAACTGTAAGAGGTTTTTGGGAGGGACTTGGTGAAGGGGGGAGTCTAGTAAACATAATGTTCTTCACGTGAATGTAGATTAATGATAACAAAAACAATTTTTTAAGTGCAATAAGGGCACAGCTCTGAATCGTCAGAATAAAAGGACAGGTTTTGAGTGCTCCAAACAAATGACACAGGGTTAAAAGAAGGGATGAAAACTCAAGACCACCTTCGTGCTCCCTTACAGGAGACTCTCTTGAGATCCAAGGACACAGACAATCTAAAAGCCGAAGGGGTGTGTACAGGTACCCAACACAGTGAAACTGAAAAACAAACAATCCTAGAATGGATTCTGTTTGAGTCCACAGAGACAGTCACTAGAAAATAGCCCTAGCTGGCCAACGTGAATTCTTTTTGTTTGGTTTCAGCATTGCCCAGAAATAGATTCCGTTGTACAGCAAAGTCCTTCTCAATTTTTCTCACCTCAATTACAGAATTGCTGTAATAATATGTGTCTGGGCTTTTGAAGTCAGTGCGTTTTATGATGTTCATGAATCTAAAAATGTAATAACCACTTAAGAGTGAAGGTTGGACACTCAAATAAACACGTCACTCCTCAACACACTTTTGTACAAAACTGCTCCTGTCTAGAAATAGGTGTTCATTTTTATTTGTCCCTCCTCCTATCAGAGGTGATCACACCGATGTCCTTCATACTTGGTGATGAGCAAAGCACCAAGTATACATTTCTGACTACAACAGGCCCAGAGGAAGGATACTTGTGGTATTCAGGGAAGACTTAGTCAATTATTGTGGCAAATTAGAGTCAGCAGGCGAGAAGGAGGTAAAAGAGGAGAGAGGACAGAGATATGGGTTCAAGTCCCTGGACAACCATTTACTGGTTTTGTAAGCACACGCGGCAGACTCGACCTGCAATTGTCTCAGTGTACCCAGTGCTCACCATACGTCCTAGTTACTTGCAAGATTTTTGGAAGCATAATGTAGGGAAGTGACATAGGCGATGTTGTTAACTGTTCTGTACATAAGGATAGATGGGAAGACAACAAGATGATTGATTCATAGATACATAGATAGAAGAGAGATTATAGATAGATGATAGACACGATAGATAGATGATCAGAAGATAGAGAGATCCATAGACAGAAAGATAGAAGGATAGATAGATAGATAGATAGATAGATAGATAGATAGATAGATAGATAGGCAGACAGTTACACAGATTCAGATAGATATCGATTAACACAAAGCTATTGCTCATAACCAACTGATCAATGGTGAAAGCACATAGGGAAACTACAAACAAAAAGGAAGAATGAAGTCCAGTTTAAAAAGTGCAGTAAGCAGCCATAAGAAGAAAACAAATCCTACCATTTGCAAGGATGTGGATGTAGCTAGACGGTAGCATGCTCAGTGATATATAACAGGTGGAGAAAGACAAGTAGCCAATGATATCACTCATGTGTGGAGTATAACAACAAAGAAAAACTGGAGGAAATAAACAGCAGCAGACTCACAGAACCCGAGAGTTCAATAACAGTTACCAAAGGGAAAGGGAATGGGCAGGTTGTGTGGGAAGGGAGGGATAAGGGCAGGGAGAAGAAAGGGGACATTAGGATTAACATGTATAATGCGTGGGCTCGGGGGGGCAAAGGGAGGGATGTACAACACAGAGAAGACAAGTAGAGATTCTACAGCGTTTACTACACGCTGAAGGACAGCGACTGTAATGGGGTGTTTGTTTAGGGACATGGTGAAGCGGTCTACAGCATACAACAATGCTTATGAACAACGACTGTAAGAGGTTTTGGTGGGGACTTGGTGAAGGTGGGAGCCTAGTAAATATGATGTTCTTCACGTGATAGCAGATTAATGACAAAAAAATGTTTTTAAGTGCAATATGGGCACAGCAATAAAACAGGCTTTGCGAGCTCCAAACAAAAGACACAGGGTTAAAAGAAGGGATGAAAACTCAAGATCACTTAAGTGCTACCCTATAGGAGACTCACTTGAGATCCAAAGACACAGACAAACTACAATCCGAAGGGGTGGGGACAGCAACCCTACACAAGTGTAACTGAAAAGCAAACAAACAAACAAATGGATTTTGTTTGAGTCCCCAGAGACAGTCAGTAGAAAATAGCCCTATCTAGACACTGTGAATTCTTTTTTTTGGTTTCAGCAGTGCCCAGCCATAGATTTAGTGGTATAGCAACGTCCTTCTCATTTTTTCTCACCTCAACAACTGAATTGCTGTAATAATATGTGTCTGGGCTTTTGAAATCAGTGGATTTTATGATGTTCTTGAATGTAAAGTAGTAATAACCACCTAAAGAGGATAGTTTGGACACTCAAACAAACACGTAACTCCACAACACTGTCTTTGCTCCCAAATGCTGGTGCCTAGAAATAGGTGTTCTTTTTATTTGTCCCTCCTCCTATCAGCGGTGATCATGCCATTGTCCCTCAAACTTGGTGGTGAGCAAAGCACCAAGTATACTTTTCTGTCTAAACAGGCCCAGAGGAAGGATAGTTGTGGTCTTCTGGAAGCACTTAGTCAACGAATGTGGCTGAATACAGTCAGCAAGCGAGAAGGAGATAAAAGAGGACAGAGGACAGAGAGATGGGTGCAAGTCCCTGCACCACCATAAATTACTGGATTTGTAAGCACAAGCGGCTGACTCGACCAGCAAGTGTCTCAGTGAACCCAGTGCTCTCCCTAAGGACAAGTTACTTTGCAATATTTTTGGAAGCATAATGTAGGGAAGTGACATAGGCGATGTTGTTAACTGTCCTGTACATAAGGATAGATGGCCAGACAAAAAGATGATTGATTCATAGATAGATAGATAGATGACAGATGACAGATAGACAGACGATAGACATGAAAGGTAGATAGGAAGATAGATTGATAGACAGATAGATGATAGATAGATAGATAGATAGATAGATAGAAAGATAGATAAATAGAAAGATATAAGGACAGAAAAATAGATAGATAGAAAGATACATACAGATACATATTAAATAACACAAAGCTATTGCTCATAACCAGGAGATCAATGGTGAAAGCACATAGCGAAACTACAAACTAAACGGAAGAATGAAGTGCAGTTTAAAAACTGCCATTTGCAGCCATAAGAAGAAAACAAATGCTACCATTTGCAATGACGTGGATGGAGCGAGACGGTAGCATGCTCAGTGAAATATTCCAGGCGGAGAAAGACAAGTACCAAACGATTTCACTCATGTGTGGAGTATAACAACAAAGAACCACTGAAAAAAAAAACAGCAGCAGACTCACAGAACCCGAATGTGGAGTAACAGTTACCAAAGGGAAAGGGACTGAGAAGTGTGGTTGGGAAGGGAGTGATAAGGGTGGGGAGAAAGAAAAGGGAGATTAGGATAAGCATATATAATGCGTGAGGGCGGGGTCGCATGGCGAGTGCTGTACAACACAGAGAAGACAAGTAGATATTCTACAGCATCTTACTACACGCTGAAGGACAGCGACTGTAATGGGGTGTGTGTGGGGGTACATCGTGAACGGGTCTACAGCATCCATCTCTGCTAACTGACAGCAACTGTAAGAGGTTTTTGGGAGGGACTTGGTGAAGGGGGGAGTCTAGTAAACATAATGTTCTTCACGTGATTGTAGATTAATGATAACAAAAACAATTTTTTAAGTGCAATAAGGGCACAGCTCTGAATCGTCAGAATAAAAGGACAGGCTTTGAGTGCTCCAAACAAATGACACAGGGTTGAAAGAAGGGATGAAAACTCAAGACCACCTTCGTGCTCCCTTACGTACAGGAGACTCTCTTGAGATCCAAGGACACAGACAATCTAAAAGCCGAAGGGGTGTGTACAGGTACCCAACACAGTGAAACTGAAAAACAAACAATCCTAGAATGGATTCTGTTTGAGTCCACAGAGACAGTCAGTAGAAAATAGCCCTATCTGGCAAACGTGAATTCTTTTTGTTTGGTTTCAGCATTGCCAAGCCATAGATTTAGTGGGACAGCAACGTCTTTCTCATTTTCTCTCAACTCAACAATTGAATTGCTGTAAAAGTGTACGTCTGGTCCTTTGAAATCAGTGGGTTTTATGTAGTTCATGAATGTAAAGAAGTAATAACTATATAAAGAGGGAAGTTTGGACACTGAAATAAACACGTCACTCCACAACACACTCCTTGCTAGCAACCGCTCCTGTCTAGCAACTGGTGTTCCTTTTCATTTGTCGTTCCATCCTATCAGCGGTGATCACGCCGATGTCCCTCAAACATTGTGGTGAGCAAAGCACCACGTTTTCTTTCTGTGGACAACAGGCCCAGAGGAACAATACTTGTGGTCTTCACGGAGCTCTTAGTCAATGAATGTGGCTAAATAGAGTCAGACAGTGAGAAAAAGATAATAGAGGATACAGACACAGGTTCAAGTCCCTGCACAACCATTTACTGGTTTTGTAGGTTCACGTGGCTGACTCGACCTGCAAGTGCTTCGGTGAACCGAGTGCTCTTCCTACAGCCTAGTTACCTTGAAAGATTTTTGGAAGCATAATGTAGGGAAGTGACAAAGGCGATGTTGTTACCTGTTCTGTACATAAGGATAGATGGCCAGACAGAAAGATTTTTGATTCATAGATAGATAGCTAGAGAGACGACAGATGAAAGATAGATAGATAGGTACATAGATTGATGATAGACATCATTGATAGATGATAGGAAGATAGATAGATAGATAGATAGATAGATAGATAGATAGATAGATAGATAGACAGACAGACAGATGGATAGATAGATTTAGGTACATATTGATTAACGTAAAGTTATTGCTAATAACGAGGAGAGCAATGGTGAAAGCACATAGCGAAACTACAGACAAAAGAGAAGACAGAAATCTAGTTTAAAAAGTACAGTAAGCAGCCGTAAGAAGAAAAAAATCCTACCATTTGAACAACGTGGATGGAGCTAGAGGATATTATGCTCAGTGAAAAAGGCCATGCGGAGAAAGACAAGTACCAAATGATTTCACTCATGTGTTGAGTATAACAACAAAGAAAAACTGAAGGAAAAAAACAGCAGCAGACTCACAGAACCCAAGAGTAGACTAACAGCTACCAAAGGGAAAGGGACTAGGCAGGGTGGGTGGGAAGGGTTTGATAAATGTAGGCCCGCCAGGGTGCTCCCTGCATGGTGCCTCGGATATTCCCTGCAGCTCATGCAGCCGCCACAGCAGGAACAGCCCAGGGGCAGAGCAGCTGGAGGGCACTGGGCTGCACAGTTTCAAGATCGCAGCCCACCAACCACACTATCCACACCCAGCAGACTCGTGCCACCTACGAAAGAGAAGTTCCCACCCAAGGCCACTCCTCTCAAGACCCAAACACACAGCTAACTCACAAAAACAAACACAAGGAATTGAGACTGAGAAGGACACAGAGGAATCAAAGTGCACCTAGGGACAGAACGTGGACAAAAGTGAGAAAACAGATATAGAGAGAGACAAAGGATTGATACATAGATTCGACTGATATACATACATATAGATGATAGATTAATTAGATAGATACACAGATGATAGTAGATAGATGACAGACCATACATAGATAGATGACAGATAGATAGATAGAAAGATTACATAGACAGTTAAAGAGATAGATAGGTAGGTACATAGGAGAGCATCATACTAAACTAAGCTATCTTTCACTCAAGATCATGTATGTGCTCCCTTACAGGAGACTCACTTGAGATCCCAGGACACGGACAAATTAAAAGCTGAAGGGGCGGTGACAGGTACCCAAAAAAAGTGAAACTGAGAAACAAACAAACAAACAAATGGATTTTGTTTGAGTCCCCAGAGACAGTCAGTAGAAAATAGCCCTAGCTGGCCACCATGAATTTTTTTTGTTTGGTTTCAGCAGTGCCCAGAAATAGATTCCGTTGTACAGCAAAGTCCTTCTCAATTTTTCTCACCTCAATAACAGAATTGCTGTAATAATATGCGTCTGGTCTTTTGAAATCAGTGCGTTTTATGATGTTCATGAATGTAAAAAAGTAATAACCACTTAAGAGTGAATGTTGGACACTCAAGTAAACACGTCACTCCACAACACAATTTTGTACAAAACTGCTCCTGTCTAGAAATAGGTGTTCATTTTTATTTGTCCCTCCTCCTATCAGAGGTGATCACTCCTACGTCCTTCATACTTGGTGATGAGCAAAGCACCAAGTATACTTTTCTGACTACAACAGGCCCAGAGGAAGGATACTTGTGGTCTTCGGGGAAGACTTAGTCAATTATTGTGGCAAATTAGAGTCAGCAGGCGAGAAGGAGTAAAAGAGGACAGAGGACAGAGATATGGGTTCAAGTCCCTGGACAACCATTTACTGGTTTTGTAAGCACACGCGGCAGACTCGACCTGCAATTGTCTCAGTGTACACAGTGCTCTACATACGTCCTAGTTACTTGGCAAGATTTTTGGAAGCATAATGTAGGGAAGTGACATAGGCGATGTTGTTATCTGTTCTGTACATAAGGATAGATGGGAAGACAAAAAGATGATTGATTCATAGTTACATAGATAGATGAGAGATTATAGATAGATGATAGACACGATAGATAGATAATAGGAAGATAGATAGAGAGATACATAGATAGAAAGATAGAAGGATAGATAGATAGATTGATAGATAGACAGTCAGTTACACAGATTCAGATACATATCGATTAACACAAAGCTATTGCTCATAACCAACAGATCAATGGTGAAAGCACATAGGGAAACTACAAACAAAAAGGAAGAATGAAGTCCAGTTTAAAAAGTGCAGTAAGCAGACATAAGAAGAAAACAAATCCTACCATTTGCAAGGATGTGGATGTAGCTAGACGGTAGCATGCTCAGTGATATATACCAGGTGGAGAAAGACAAGTAGCAAATGATTTCACTCATGTGTGGAGTATAACAACAAAGAAAAACTGGAGGAAATAAACAGCATCAGACTCACAGAACCCGAGAGTTCAATAACAGTTAACAAAGGGAAAGGGAATGGGCAGGGTGTGTGGGAAGGGAGGGATAAGGGCAGGGAGAAGAAAGGGGACATTAGGATTAACATGTATAATGCGTGGGCTCGGGGGGGCAAAGGGAGGGATGTACAACACAGAGAAGACAAGTAGAAATTCTACAGCATTTACTACACGCTGATGGACAGCAACTGTAATGGGGTGTTTGTGGGAGGACATGGTGAAGCTGTCTACAGCATACAACAATGCTTATGGACAACGACTGTAAGAGGTTTTGGTGGGGAGTTGGTGAAGGTGGGAGCCTAGTAAATATGATGTTCTTCACGTGATTGCAGATTAATGATTAAAAAAAATGTTTTTAAGTGCAATATGGGCACAGCAATAAAACAGGCTTTGTGAGCTCCAAACAAAAGACACAGGGTTAAAAGAAGGGATGAAAACTCAAGATCACCTAAGTGCTCCCCTATAGGAGACTCACTTGAGATCCAAAGACACAGACAAACTACAATCCGAAGGAGTGGGGACAGCAACCATACGCAAGTGTAACCGAAAAGCAAACAAACAAATGGATTTTGTTTGAGTCCCCAGAGACAGTCAGTAGAAAATAGCCCTATCTAGACACCGTGAATTCTTTTTGTTTGGTTTCAGCAGTGCCCAGCCATAGATTTAGTGGTACAGCAAAGTCCTTCTCATTTTTTCTCACCTCAACAACTGAATTGCTGTAATAATATGTGTCTGGGCTTTTGAAATCAGTGGATTTTATGATGTTCTTGAAAGTAAAGTAGTAATAACCAACTAAAGAGGATAGTTTGGACACTCAAACAAACACGTAACTCCACAACACTCTCTTTGCTCCCAAATGCTGCTGCCTAGAAAGAGGTGTTCTTTTTATTTGTCCCTCCTCCTATCAGCGGTGATCATGCCATTGTCCCTCAAACTTGGTGGTGAGCAAAGCACCAAGTATACTTTTCTGTCTAAACAGGCCCAGAGGAAGGATAGTTGTGGTCTTCTGGAAGCACTTAGTCAACGAATGTGGCTGAATACAGTCAGCAAGCGAGAATGAGGTAAAAGATGACAGAGGACAGAGAGATGGGTGCATGTCCCTGCACCACCATAAATTACTGGATTTGTAAGCACAAGCGGCTGACTCGACCTGCAAGGGTCTCAGTGAACCCAGTGCTCTCCCTAAGGACTAGTTACTTTGCAATATTTTTGGAAGCATAATGTAGGGAAGTGACATAGGCGATGTTGTTAACTGTCCTGGTCATAAGGATAGATGGCCAGACAAAAAGATGATTGATTCATAGATAGATAGATAGATGACAGATGACAGATAGACAGACCATAGTCATGATAGTTAGATAGGAAGACAGATTGATAGACAGATAGGTGATAGATAGATAGATAGAAACATAGATAAATAGAAAGATATAAGGATAGACAGATAGATAGATAGACAGATATATAGACAGAAAGATACATACAGATACATATTAAATAACACAAAGCTATTGCTCATAACCAGGAGATCAATGGTGAAAGCACATAGCGAAACTACAAACTAAAAGGAAGAAAGAAGTCCAGTTTAAAAACTGCCGTTTGCAGCCATAAGAAGAAAACAAATGCTACCATTTGCAATGACGTGGATGGAGCGAGACGGTAGTATGCTCAGTGAAATATTCCAGGCGGAGAAAGACAATTACCAAATGATTTCACTCATGTGTGGATTATAACAACAAAGAAACACTGAAAAAAAAAACAGCAGCAGACTCACAGAACCCGAATGTGGAGTAACAGTTACCAAAGGGAAAAGGACTGAGAAAGGTGGTTGGGAAGGGAGGGATAAGGGTGGGGAGAAAGAAAAGGGAAATTAGGATAAGCATGTATAATGCGGGATGGCGGGGTCGCATGGTGAGTGCTTTACAACTCAGAGAAGACAAGTAGATATTCTTCAGCATCTTACTACACGCTGAAGGACAGCGACTGAAATGGGGTGTGTGTGGGAGTACATCGTGAACGGGTCTACAGCATCCATCTCTGCTAACTAACAGCAACTGTAAGAAATTTTTGGGAGGGACTTGGTGAAGGGGGGAGTCTAGTAAACATAATGTTCTTCACGTGATTGTAGATTAATGATAACAAAAACAATTTTTTAAGTGCAGTAAGGGCACAGCTCTGAATCGTCAGAATAAAAGGACAGGCTTTGAGTGCTCCAAACAAATGACACAGGGTTTAAAGAAGGGATGAAAACTCAAGACCACCTTCGTGCTCCCTTACAGGAGACTCTCTTGAGATCCAAGGACACAGACAATCTAAAAGCCGAAGGGGTGTGTACATGTACCCAACACAGTGAAACTGAAAAACAAACAATCCTAGAATGGATTCTGTTTGAGTCCACAGAGACAGTCAGTAGAAAATAGCCCTATCTGGCAAACGTGAATTCTTTTTGTTTGGTTTCAGCATTGCCCAGCCATAGATTTAGTGGGACAGCATCGTCTTTCTCATTTTCTCTCAACTCAACAATTGAATTGCTGTAAAAGTATACGTCTGGACCTTTGAGATCAGTGGGTTTTATGAAGTTCATGAATGTAAAGATGTAATAACTATATAAAGAGGGAAGTTTGGACACTGAAATAAACACGTCACTCCACAACACACTCTTTGCTCCCAACTGCTCCTGTCCAGCAACTGGTGTTCCTTTTCATTTGTCGTTCCATCCTATCAGCGGTGATCACGCGATTTCCCTCAAACATGGTGGTGAGCAAAGCACCAAGTTTTCTTTCTGTGGACAACAGGCCCAGACTAACAATACTTGTGGTCTTCACGGCGCACATAGTCAATGAATGTGGCTAAATAGAGTCAGACAGTGAGAAGAATATAATAGAGGATACAGACACAGGTTCAAGTCCCTGCACAACCATTTACTGCTTTTGTAGGTACACGTGGCTGACTCGACCTGCAAGTGTCTCTGTGAACCGAGTGCTCTTCCTACAGTCTAGTTACCTTGAAAGATTTTTGGAAGCATAATTTAGGGAAGTGACAAAGGCGATGTTGTTAACTGTTCTGTACATAAGGATAGATTGCCAGACAGATAGATGATTGATTCGTAGATAGATAGATAGACAGACGACAGATGAAAGATAGATAGATAGTTACATAGATTGATGATAGACATCTTAGATAGATGATAGGAAGATAGTTAGATAGATAGATAGATAGATAGACAGATGGATAGATAGATATAGGTACATATTGATTAACGTAAAGTTATTGCTAATAACGAGGAGAGCAATGGTGAAAGCACATAGTGAAACTACAGACAAAAGGGAAGACAGAAATCTAGTTTAAAAAGTACAGTAAGCAGCCGTAAGAAGAAAAAAATCCTAATATTTGAACAACGTGGATGGAGATAGAGGTTATTATGCTCAGTGAAAAAGGCCATGCGGAGAAAGACAAGTACCAAATGATTTCACTCATGTGTTGAGTATAACAACATAGAAAAACTGAAGGAAAATAACAGCAGCAGACTCACAGAACCCAAGAGTGGACTAACAGTTACCAAAGGGAAAGGGACTAGGCAGGGTGGTTGGGAAGGGTTTGATAAATGTGGGGAGAAAGAAGGGGGCATTAGGATTAGCATGTATAATGTGTGGGTGGGGGGAGCATGGGTAGGGCTGTACAACACAGAGAAGACCAGTAGGGATTCTACAGCATCTTACTACACACTGATGGAAAGCGACTGTAACGGGGTGTGGGGGGGACATGGTGAAGGGGTCTACAGCATCCAACTATGCTGATGGACAGCTACTGTAATGGGGTTTTTGGGGGGGACGTGGTGTACTTGGTGAACATAATGTTCTTTGCGTGATTGTGGATTAATGATAACAAAAAAAAATTTTAAAGTGCAATAAGGACATAGATATCAATTCTCAAAATAAAAGGACAGGCTCTTCAGGACTCCAATGAAAAGACACAGGGTTAAAAGAAGGGATGAAATCTCAAGACCACCTACGTGCTCCCTTACAGGAGACTAACTTGAGATCCAAGGACGAAGATGAACTACAAGTTGAGGGGGTGGAAAAATAGCTCTCAACGCTACTATTCCATTTCAGATAGACCTCACTCACATCAAAATGCTTAAATGCACTGAAATTCCACCTCCACCTTGACAGCAGAATGGAGCAGTTTCCCCACAAGCTAGCTGGGCTGCCACCTCAGCAAGTCCATGGGCCAATGGCCCAGAAGAACCCCGTGTGTCACCAAAAGGCAGTTCCCTTAACCAGTGACTACACACATACTCTCTGAAGATGGGCCACCAAGCAGGGCTACCGAGGTAACATAGGTGCACAGGCAAAAAGACATACTACTGGACATGTACCTACCACGGACCCCGCAGGTATTACAGGGTGCTCCCTGCATGGGGCCTCGGATATTCCCTGCAGCTCATGCAGCCGCCACAGCAGGAACGGCCCAGGGGTAGAGCAGCTGGAGGGCACTGGGCTGCACAGTTTCAAGAGCGCAGCCCACCAACCACGCTATCCACACACAGCAGACTCGTGCCACCTACGCAGGAGAAGTTTCCACCCAAGGCCACTCCTCTCAAGACCCAAACACACAGCTAACTCACAAAAACAAACACAAGGAATTGAGACTGAGAAGGACACAGAGGAATCAAAGTGCACCTAGGGACAGAACGTGGACAAAAGTGAGAAAACAGATATAGAGTGACACAAATGATTGATACATAGATTCGACTGATATACATACATATAGATGATAGATTAATTAGATAGATACACAGATGATAGTAGATAGATGACAGACCATACATAGATAGATGACAGATAGATAGATAGAAAGATTACATAGATAGGTAAAGAGATAGATAGGTAGGTAGATAGGAAAGCATCATACTAAACTAAGCTATCTTTCACTCAAGATCATGTATGTGCTCCCTTACAGGAGACTCACTTGAGATCCCAGGACACGGACAAATTAAAAGCTGAAGGGGCGGTGACAGGTACCCAAAAAAAGTGAAACTGAGAAACAAACAAACAAACAAATGGATTTTGTTTGAGTCCCCAGAGACAGTCAGTAGAAAATAGCCCTAGCTGGCCACCATGAATTTTTTTTGTTTGGTTTCAGCAGTGCCCAGAAATAGATTCTGTTGTACAGCAAAGTCCTTCTCAATTTTTCTCACCTCAATAACAGAATTGCTGTAATAATATGCGTCTGGGCTTTTGAAATCAGTGCGTTTTATGATGTTCATGAATGTAAAAAAGTAAAAACCACTTAAGAGTGAAGGTTGGACACTCAAGTAAACACGTCACTCCACAACACACTCTTTGTTCAAAACTGCTCCTGTCTAGAAATAGGTGTTCATTTTTATTTGTCCCTCCTCCTATCAGAGGTGATCACGCCGATGTCCTTCATACTTGGTGATGAGCAAAGCACCAAGTATACTTTTCTGACTACAACAGGCCCAGAGGAAGGATACTTGTGGTCTTCAGGGAAGACTTAGTCAATTATTGTGGCAAATTAGAGTCAGCAGGCGAGAAGGAGGTAAAAGAGGACAGAGGACAGAGATATGGGTTCAAGTCCCTGGACAACCATTTACTGGTTTTGTAAGCACACGCGGCAGACTCGACCTGCAATTGTCTCAGTGTACACAGTGCTCTACATACGTCCTAGTTACTTGGCAAGATTTTTGGAAGCATAATGTAGGGAAGTGACATAGGCGATGTTGTTAACTGTTCTGAACATAAGGATAGAGGGGAAGACAAAAAGATGATTAATTCATAGATACATAGATAGATGAGAGATTATAGATAGATGATAGACACGATACATAGATGATAGGAAGATAGATAGAGAGATACATAGATAGAAAGATAGAAGGATAGATAGATAGATTGATAGATAGACAGACAGTTACACAGATTCAGATATATATCGATTAACACAAAGCTATTGCTATTAACCAACAGATGAATGGTTGAAGCACATAGCGAAACTACAAACGAATAAGAAGAATAAAATCCAGTTTAAAAAGTGCAGTAAGCAGCCATAAGAAGAAAACCAATCCTGCCATTTCCAATGACGTGGATGGAGCTAGACAGTAGTATTATCAGAAAAATAGGTCAGGCGGGGAAAGACAATATCAAATGATATCACTCATGTGTGGAGTATAACAACAAAGAAAAACTGAAGGAAAAAAACATCAGGATACTCACAGAACCCGAGAGTTGTCTAAAAGTTGTCAAAGGGAAAAGGACTGGGCAGGGAGGTTCTGAATGGAGGGATAAGTGCGAGGAGAAAGAATTTGTTCATTAGGATTACCATGTATATTGCGAGGGGTCGCGCGGGACATGGGGAGTGCTGTACAACACAGAGAAGACTAGTAGAGGTTATATAGCATCTTTCTACTCCATGATTGACAGCGACTGTATCGGTGTCTTTGAAGGGTAACATGCTGAAGGGGTTTAAAGCATCCTAATATGCTGATGGACAGCGACTTTAAGAGGTTTTTGCTGGTGGACTTGGTTAAGGGGGAGCATAGTAAACATAATGTTCTTCACGTGATTGTAGATTAAAGATAACAAAAAAAAATTTTTAAGTGCAATAAGGGCACAGCTATGAATCATCAGAATAAAAGGTCAGGCTCTGAGTGCTGCAAACAAAAGACACAGGGTTAAAAGAACGGATGAAACCTCAAGAAATCTATGTGCTTCCTAACAGGAGACTCACTTGAGATCCAAGGACACAGACAAACTACAAGCTGAAAGTGTGGGAACAAGTACCCTACACGAGTGAAACTGAAAAACAAACAATCAAACAAATGCATTCTGTTTGAGCCCCCAGAGACAGTCAGTAGAAAATAGCACTATCTGGGTACCATGAATTCTTTTTGTTTGTTTTCAGCAAGGCCCAGCCATAGATTTAGTGGTGGAGCAACGTCCTTCTCATTTTCTCTCCCCTCAACAACTGAGTTGCTGTAATAATAAGAATCTGGGCCTTTGAAATCTGTGGGTTTTATGATCTTCACGAATGTGAAGTAATACCTACCTAAAGAGGGAAGTTTGGACACTCAAATAAACATGTCACTCCACAATACACTCTTAGCTCCCAACTGCTCCTGTCTAGAAATTGCTGTTCCTTTTCATTTGACCCTCCATCCTATCAGTGGTGTTCACATAGATGTCCTTCAAACATGGTGGTGAGCAAAGCAACAAGTTTACGTTTCTGTCGAACACAGGCCCAGAGGAAGGATACTTGTGGTCTTCAGGGAGTACTAAGTGAATGAATGTGGCTAAATACAGACAGGAAGTGAGAATTAGATGATAGAGGACAGAGGATAGAGACACGGGATCAAGACCCTGCACAACCATTTCCTGGTTTTGTAGGTACACTCGGCCGACACGACCTGCAAGTGTCTCGGTGAACCCAGTGCTCTCCCTACAGCGTAGTTACCTTGCAGGATTTTTGGAAGCATAATGTAGGAAAGTGACATAGGATATGAGGTTAACTGTTCTGTACACAAGGACAGATGGGCAGACAGAAAGATGATTGATTGATTGATTGATTGATTGATAGACAGACAGATAGATACATATAGGTTCATATCGATTAACACAAAGCTATTGCTCATAACCATGAGAGCAATGGTTGAAGCACATAGCAAAACTACAAACGAAAAAGAAGAATAAAATCCAGTTTAGAAAGTGCAGTAAGCAGCCATAAGAAGAAAACAAATCCTGCCATTTCCAATGACGTGGATGGAGCTAGACAGTAGTATTTTCAGAAAAATAGGTCAGGCGGGGAAAGACAATATCAAATGATATCACTCATGTGTGGAGTATAACAACAAAGAAAAACTGAAGGAAAAAAACATCAGGATACTCACAGAACCCGAGAGTTGACTAAAAGTTTCCAAAGGGAAAAGGACTGGGCAGGGTGGTTCTGAATGGAGGGATAAGTGCAGGGAGAAAGGATGGGGGCATTAGGATTACCATGTATATTGCGTGGGGTCTCTCGGGACATGGGGAGTGCTGTACAACACAGAGAAGACTAGTAGAGGTTATATAGCATCTTTCTACTCCATGATTGACAGCGACTGTATCGGTGTCTTTGAAGGGTTACATGCTGAAGGGGTTTAAAGCATCCAAATCTGCTGATGGACAGCGACTTTAAGAGGTTTTTGCTGGTTTACTTGGTTAAGGGGGAGCATAGTAAACATAATGTTCTTCACGTGATTGTAGATTAATGATAACAAAAAAAATTTTTTTAAGTGCAATAAGGGCACTGCTCTGAATCATCAGAATAAAAGGTCAGGCTCTGAGTGCTGCAAACAAAAGACACAGGGTTAGAAAAACGGATGAAAACTCAAGAAACCTATGTGCTTCCTAACAGGAGACTCACATGAGATCCAAGGACACAGACAAACTACTAGCTGAAGGTGTGGGGACAAGTACCCTACACGATTGAAACTGAAAAACAAACAAACAAATGGATTCTGTTTGAGCCCCCAGAGGCAGTCAGTAGAAAATAGCACTATCTGGCCACCGTGAATTCTTTTTGTTTGTTTTCAGCAAGGCCCAGCCATAGATTTAGTGGTGGAGCAACGTCCTTCTCATTTTCTCTCCCCTCAACAACTGAGTTGCTGTAATAATAAGAATCTGGGCCTTTGAAATCTGTGGGTTTTATGATCTTCACGAATGTGAAGTAATAACTACCTAAAGAGGGAAGTTTGGACACTCAAATAAACATGTCACTCCACAATACACTCTTAGCTCCCAACTGCTCCTGTCTAGAAATTGCTGTTCCTTTTTATTTGACCCTCCATCCTATCAGTGGTGTTCACATAGATGTCCTTCAAACATGGTGGTGAGCAAAGCAACAAGTTTACGTTTCTGTCGAACACAGGCCCAGAGGAAGGATACTTGTGGTCTTCAGGGAGTACTAAGTGAATGAATGTGGCTAAATACAGACAGGAAGTGAGAATTAGATGAAAGAGGACAGAGGATAGAGACACGGGTTCAAGTCCCTGCACAACCATTTCCTGGTTTTGTAGGTACACTCGGCAGACACGACCTGCAAGTGTCTCGGTGAACCCAGTGCTCTCCCTACAGCGTAGTTACCTTGCAGGATTTTTGGAAGCATAATGTAGGAAAGTGACATAGGATATGAGGTTAACTGTTCTGTACACAAGGACAGATGGGCAGACAGAAAGATGATTGATTGATTGATTGATTGATTGATAGACAGACAGATAGATACATATAGGTTCATATCGATTAACACAAAGCTATTGCTCATAACCATGAGAGCAATGGTTGAAGCACATAGCGAAACTACAAACGAAAAAGAAGAATAAAATCCAGTTTAGAAAGTGCAGTAAGCAGCCATAAGAAGAAAACAAATCCTGCCATTTCCAATGACGTGGATGGAGCTAGACAGTAGTATTTTCAGAAAAATAGGTCAGGCGGGGAAAGACAATATCAAATGATATCACTCATGTGTGGAGTATAACAACAAAGAAAAACTGAAGGAAAAAAACATCAGGATACTCACAGAACCCGAGAGTTGACTAAAAGTTTCCAAAGGGAAAAGGACTGGGCAGGGTGGTTCTGAATGGAGGGATAAGTGCAGGGAGAAAGGATGGGGGCATTAGGATTACCATGTATATTGCGTGGGGTCTCTCGGGACATGGGGAGTGCTGTACAACACAGAGAAGACTAGTAGAGGTTATATAGCATCTTTCTACTCCATGATTGACAGCGACTGTATCGGTGTCTTTGAAGGGTTACATGCTGAAGGGGTTTAAAGCATCCAAATCTGCTGATGGACAGCGACTTTAAGAGGTTTTTGCTGGTTTACTTGGTTAAGGGGGAGCATAGTAAACATAATGTTCTTCACGTGATTGTAGATTAATGATAACAAAAAAAATTTTTTTAAGTGCAATAAGGGCACTGCTCTGAATCATCAGAATAAAAGGTCAGGCTCTGAGTGCTGCAAACAAAAGACACAGGGTTAGAAAAACGGATGAAAACTCAAGAAACCTATGTGCTTCCTAACAGGAGACTCACATGAGATCCAAGGACACAGACAAACTACTAGCTGAAGGTGTGGGGACAAGTACCCTACACGATTGAAACTGAAAAACAAACAAACAAATGGATTCTGTTTGAGCCCCCAGAGGCAGTCAGTAGAAAATAGCACTATCTGGCCACCGTGAATTCTTTTTGTTTGTTTTCAGCAAGGCCCAGCCATAGATTTAGTGGTGGAGCAACGTCCTTCTCATTTTCTCTCCCCTCAACAACTGAGTTGCTGTAATAATAAGAATCTGGGCCTTTGAAATCTGTGGGTTTTATGATCTTCACGAATGTGAAGTAATAACTACCTAAAGAGGGAAGTTTGGACACTCAAATAAACATGTCACTCCACAATACACTCTTAGCTCCCAACTGCTCCTGTCTAGAAATTGCTGTTCCTTTTTATTTGACCCTCCATCCTATCAGTGGTGTTCACATAGATGTCCTTCAAACATGGTGGTGAGCAAAGCAACAAGTTTACGTTTCTGTCGAACACAGGCCCAGAGGAAGGATACTTGTGGTCTTCAGGGAGTACTAAGTGAATGAATGTGGCTAAATACAGACAGGAAGTGAGAATTAGATGAAAGAGGACAGAGGATAGAGACACGGGTTCAAGTCCCTGCACAACCATTTCCTGGTTTTGTAGGTACACTCGGCAGACACGACCTGCAAGTGTCTCGGTGAACCCAGTGCTCTCCCTACAGCGTAGTTACCTTGCAGGATTTTTGGAAGCATAATGTAGGAAAGTGACATAGGATATGAGGTTAACTGTTCTGTACACAAGGACAGATGGGCAGACAGAAAGATGATTGATTGATTGATTGATTGATTGATTGATAGACAGACAGATAGATACATATAGGTTCATATCGATTAACACAAAGCTATTGCTCATAACCATGAGAGCAATGGTTGAAGCACATAGCGAAACTACAAACGAAAAAGAAGAATAAAATCCAGTTTAGAAAGTGCAGTAAGCAGCCATAAGAAGAAAACAAATCCTGCCATTTCCAATGACGTGGATGGAGCTAGACAGTAGTATTTTCAGAAAAATAGGTCAGGCGGGGAAAGACAATATCAAATGATATCACTCATGTGTGGAGTATAACAACAAAGAAAAACTGAAGGAAAAAAACATCAGGATACTCACAGAACCCGAGAGTTGACTAAAAGTTTCCAAAGGGAAAAGGACTGGGCAGGGTGGTTCTGAATGGAGGGATAAGTGCAGGGAGAAAGGATGGGGGCATTAGGATTACCATGTATATTGCGTGGGGTCTCTCGGGACATGGGGAGTGCTGTACAACACAGAGAAGACTAGTAGAGGTTATATAGCATCTTTCTACTCCATGATTGACAGCGACTGTATCGGTGTCTTTTAAGGGTTACATGCTGAAGGGGTTTAAAGCATACAACTCTGCTGATGGACAGCGAATTTAAGAGGTTTTTGCTGGTTTACTTGGTTAAGGGGGAGCATAGTAAACATAATGTTCTTCACGTGATTGTAGATTAATGATAACAAAAAAATTTTTTTAAGTGCATTAAGGGCACTGCTCTGAATCATCAGAATAAAAGGTCAGGCTCTGAGTGCTGCAAACAAAAGACACAGGGTTAGAAAAACGGATGAAAACTCAAGAAACCTACGTGCTTCCTAACAGGAGACTCACATGAGATCCAAGGACACAGACAAACTACTAGCTGAAGGTGTGGGGACAAGTACCCTACACGATTGAAACTGAAAAACAAACAAACAAATGGATTCTGTTTGAGCCCCCAGAGGCAGTCAGTAGAAAATAGCACTATCTGGCCACCGTGAATTCTTTTTGTTTGTTTTCAGCAAGGCCCAGCCATAGATTTAGTGGTGGAGCAACGTCCTTCTCATTTTCTCTCCCCTCAACAACTGAGTTGCTGTAATAATAAGAATCTGGGCCTTTGAAATCTGTGGGTTTTATGATCTTCACGAATGTGAAGTAATAACTACCTAAAGAGGGAAGTTTGGACACTCAAATAAACATGTCACTCCACAATACACTCTTAGCTCCCAACTGCTCCTGTCTAGAAATTGCTGTTCCTTTTTATTTGACCCTCCATCCTATCAGTGGTGTTCACATAGATGTCCTTCAAACATGGTGGTGAGCAAAGCAACAAGTTTACGTTTCTGTCGAACACAGGCCCAGAGGAAGGATACTTGTGGTCTTCAGGGAGTACTAAGTGAATGAATGTGGCTAAATACAGACAGGAAGTGAGAATTAGATGAAAGAGGACAGAGGATAGAGACACGGGTTCAAGTCCCTGCACAACCATTTCCTGGTTTTGTAGGTACACTCAGCCGACACGACCTGCAAGTGTCTCGGTGAACCCAGTGCTCTCCCTACAGCGTAGTTACCTTGCAGGATTTTTGGAAGCATAATGTAGGAAAGTGACATAGGATATGAGGTTAACTGTCCTGTACACAAGGACAGATGGGCAGACAGAAAGATGATTGATTGATTGATTGATTGATAGACAGACAGGTAGATACATATAGGTTCATATCGATTAACACAAACCTATTGCTCATAACCATGAGAGCAATGGTTGAAGCACATAGCGAAACTACAAACGAAAAAGAAGAATAAAATCCAGTTTAAAAAGTGCAGTAAGCAGCCATAAGAAGAAAACAAATCCTGCCATTTCCATTGACGTGGATGGAGCTAGACAGTAGTATTTTCAGAAAAATAGGTCAGGCGGGGAAAGACAATATCAAATGATATCACTCATGTGTGGAGTATAACAACAAAGAAAAACTGAAGGAAAAAAACATCAGGATACTCACAGAACTCGAGAGTTGACTAAAAGTTTCCAAAGGGAAAAGGACTGGGCAGGGTGGTTCTGAATGGAGGGATAAGTGCAGGGAGAAAGGATGGGGGCATTAGGATTACCATGTATATTGCGTGGGGTCTCTCGGGACATGGGGAGTGCTGTACAACACAGAGAAGACTAGTAGAGGTTATATAGCATCTTTCTACTCCATGATTGACAGCGACTGTATCGGTGTCTTTGAAGGGTTACATGCTGAAGGGGTTTAAAGCATCCAACTCTGCTGATGGACAGCGACT
The DNA here is from genome assembly GCF_030020395.1 of Manis pentadactyla. Taxonomy (NCBI): domain Eukaryota; kingdom Metazoa; phylum Chordata; class Mammalia; order Pholidota; family Manidae; genus Manis; species Manis pentadactyla. The sequence continues at coordinate 2,978,124 of NW_026644696.1, read as the reverse complement.
TTAAGAGGTTTTTGCTGGTTTACTTGGTTAAGGGGGAGCATAGTAAACATAATGTTCTTCACGTGATTGTAGATTACTGATAACAAAAAAATTTTTTTAAGTGCAATAAGGGCACTGCTCTGAATCATCAGAATAAAAGGTAAGGCTCTGAGTGCTGCAAACAAAAGACACAGGGTTAGAAGAACGGATGAAAACTCAAGAAACCTACGTGCTTCCTAACAGGAGACTCACTTGAGATCCAAGGACACAAACAAACTACTAGCTGAAGGTGTGGGGACAAGTACCCTACACGAGTGAAACTGAAAAACAAACAATCAAACAAATGGATTCTGTTTGAGCCCCCAGAGGCAGTCAGTAGAAAATAGCACTATCTGGCCACCGTGAATTCTTTTTGTTTGTTTTCAGCAAGGCCCAGCCATAGATTTAGTGGTGGAGCAACGTCCTTCTCATTTTCTCTCCCCTCAACAACTGAGTTGCTGTAATAATAAGAATCTGGGCCTTTGAAATCTGTGGGTTTTATGATCTTCACGAATGTGAAGTAATAACTACCTAAAGAGGGAAGTTTGGACACTCAAATAAACATGTCACACCACAATACACTCTTAGCTCCCAACTGCTCCTGTCTAGAAATTGCTGTTCCTTTTTATTTGACCCTCCATCCTATCAGTGGTGTTCACATAGATGTCCTTCAAACATGGTGGTGAGCAAAGCAACAAGTTTACGTTTCTGTCGAACACAGGCCCAGAGGAAGGATACTTGGGGTCTTCAGGGAGTACTAAGTGAATGAATGTGGCTAAATACAGACAGGAAGTGAGAATTAGATGAAAGAGGACAGAGGATAGGGACACGGGTTCAAGTCCCTGCACAACCATTTCCTGGTTTTGTAGGTACACTCGGCCGACACGACCTGCAAGTGTCTCGGTGAACCCAGTTCTCTCCCTACAGCGTAGTTACCTTGCAGGATTTTTGGAAGCATAATGTAGGAAAGTGACATAGGATATGAGGTTAACTGTTCTGTACACAAGGACAGATGGGCAGACAGAAAGATGATTGATTGATTGATTGATTGATTGATAGACAGACAGATAGATACATATAGGTTCATATCGATTAACACAAAGCTATTGCTCATAACCATGAGAGCAATGGTTGAAGCACATAGCGAAACTACAAACGAAAAAGAAGAATAAAATCCAGTTTAAAAAGTGCAGTAAGCAGCCATAAGAAGAAAACAAATCCTGCCATTTCCAATGACGTGGATGGAGCTAGACAGTATTATTTTCAGAAAAATAGGTCAGGCGGGGAAAGACAATATCAAATGATATCACTCATGTGTGGAGTATAACAACAAAGAAAAACTGAAGGAAAAAACATCCGGATACTCACAGAACCCGAGAGTTGACTAAAAGTTTCCAAAGGGAAAAGGACTGGGCAGGGTGGTTCTGAATGGAGGGATAAGTGCAGGGAGAAAGGATGGGGGCATTAGGATTACCATGTATATTGCGTGGGGACTCTCGGGACATGGGGAGTGCTGTACATTACAGAGAAGACTAGTAGAGGTTATATAGCATCTTTCTACTCCATGATTGACAGCGACTGTATCGGTGTCTTTGAAGGGTTACATGCTGAAGGGGTTTAAAGCATCCAACTCTGCTGATGGACAGCGACTTTAAGAGGTTTTTGCTGGTTTACTTGGTTAAGGGGGAGCATAGTAAACATAATGTTCTTCACGTGATTGTAGATTAATGATAACAAAAAAATTTTTTTACGTGCATTAAGGGCACTGCTCTGAATCATCAGAATAAAAGGTCAGGCTCTGAGTGCTGCAAACAAAAGACACAGGGTTAGAAAAACTAATGAAAACTCAAGAAACCTACGTGCTTCCTAACAGGAGACTCACATGAGATCCAAGGACACAGACAAACTACTAGCTGAAGGTGTGGGGACAAGTACCCTACACGATTGAAACTGAAAAACAAACAAACAAATGGATTCTGTTTGAGCCCCCAGAGGCAGTCAGCAGAAAATAGCACTATCTGGTCACCGTGAATTCTTTTTGTTTGTTTTCAGCAAGGCCCAGCCATAGATTTAGTGGTGGAGCAACGTCCTTCTCATTTTCTCTCCCCTCAACAACTGAGTTGCTGTAATAATAAGAATCTGGGCCTTTGAAATCTGTGGGTTTTATGATCTTCACGAATGTGAAGTAATAACTACCTAAAGAGGGAAGTTTGGACACTCAAATAAACATGTCACTCCACAATACACTCTTAGCTCCCAACTGCTCCAGTCTAGAAATTGCTGTTCCTTTTTATTTGACCCTCCATCCTATCAGTGGTGTTCACATAGATGTCCTTCAAACATGGTGGTGAGCAAAGCAACAAGTTTACGTTTCTGTCGAACACAGGCCCAGAGGAAGGATACTTGTGGTCTTCAGGGAGTACTAAGTGAATGAATGTGGCTAAATACAGACAGGAAGTGAGAATTAGATGAAAGAGGACAGAGGATAGAGACACGGGTTCAAGTCCCTGCACAACCATTTCCTGGTTTTGTAGGTACACTCGGCCGACACGACCTGCAAGTGTCTCGGTGAACCCAGTGCTCTCCCTACAGCGTAGTTACCTTGCAGGATTTTTGGAAGCATAATGTAGGAAAGTGACATAGGATATGAGGTTAACTGTCCTGTACACAAGGACAGATGGGCAGACAGAAAGATGATTGATTGATTGATTGATTGATTGATTGACAGACAGGTAGATACATATAGGTTCATATCGATTAACACAAAGCTATTGCTCATAACCATGAGAGCAATGTTGAAGCACATAGCGAAACTACAAACGAAAAAGAAGAATAAAATCCAGTTTAGAAAGTGCAGTAAGCAGCCATAAGAAGAAAACAAATCCTGCCATTTCCATTGACGTGGATGGAGCTAGACAGTAGTATTTTCAGAAAAATAGGTCAGGCGGGGAAAGACAATATCAAATGATATCACTCATGTGTGGAGTATAACAACAAAGAAAAACTGAAGGAAAAAAACATCAGGATACTCACAGAACCCGAGAGTTGACTAAAAGTTTCCAAAGGGAAAAGGACTGGGCAGGGTGGTTCTGAATGGAGGGATAAGTGCAGGGAGAAAGGATGGGGGCATTAGGATTACCATGTATATTGCGTGGGGACTCTCGGGACATGGGGAGTGCTGTACAACACAGAGAAGACTAGTAGAGGTTATATAGCATCTTTCTACTCCATGATTGACAGCGACTGTATCGGTGTCTTTGAAGGGTTACATGCTGAAGGGGTTTAAAGCATCCAACTCTGCTGATGGACAGCGACTTTAAGAGGTTTTTGCTGGTTTACTTGGTTAAGGGGGAGTATAGTAAACATAATGTTCTTCACGTGATTGTAGATTAATGATAAAAAAAAAATTTTTTTAAGTGCATTAAGGGCACTGCTCTGAATCATCAGAATAAAAGGTCAGGCTCTGAGTGCTGCAAACAAAAGACACAGGGTTAGAAAAACGGATGAAAACTCAAGAAACCTACGTGCTTCCTAACAGGAGACTCACATGAGATCCAAGGACACAGACAAACTACTAGCTGAAGGTGTGGGGACAAGTACCCTACACGATTGAAACTGAAAAACAAACAAACAAATGGATTCTGTTTGAGCCCCCAGAGGCAGTCAGTAGAAAATAGCACTATCTGGCCACCGTGAATTCTTTTTGTTTGTTTTCAGCAAGGCCCAGCCATAGATTTAGTGGTGGAGCAACGTCCTTCTCATTTTCTCTCCCCTCAACAACTGAGTTGCTGTAATAATAAGAATCTGGGCCTTTGAAATCTGTGGGTTTTATGATCTTCACGAATGTGAAGTAATAACTACCTAAAGAGGGAAGTTTGGACACTCAAATAAACATGTCACTCCACAATACACTCTTAGCTCCCAACTGCTCCTGTCTAGAAATTGCTGTTCCTTTTTATTTGACCCTCCATCCTCTCAGTGGTGTTCACATAGATGTCCTTCAAACATGGTGGTGAGCAAAGCAACAAGTTTACGTTTCTGTCGAACACAGGCCCAGAGGAAGGATACTTGTGGTCTTCAGGGAGTACTAAGTGAATGAATGTGGCTAAATACAGACAGGAAGTGAGAATTAGATGAAAGAGGACAGAGGATAGAGACACGGGTTCAAGTCCCTGCACAACCATTTCCTGGTTTTGTAGGTACACTCGGCCGACACGACCTGCAAGTGTCTCGGTGAACCCAGTGCTCTCCCTACAGCGTAGTTACCTTGCAGGATTTTTGGAAGCATAATGTAGGAAAGTGACATAGGATATGAGGTTAACTGTCCTGTACACAAGGACAGATGGGCAGACAGAAAGATGATTGATTGATTGATAGACAGACAGGTAGATACATATAGGTTCATAACGATTAACACAAAGCTATTGCTCATAACCATGAGAGCAATGGTTGAAGCACATAGCGAAACTACAAACGAAAAAGAAGAATAAAATCCAGTTTAAAAAGTGCAGTAAGCAGCCATAAGAAGAAAACAAATCCTGCCATTTCCATTGACGTGGATGGAGCTAGACAATAGTATTTTCAGAAAAATAGGTCAGGCGGGGAAAGACAATATCAAATGATATCACTCATGTGTGGAGTATAACAACAAAGAAAAACTGAAGGAAAAAAACATCAGGATACTCACAGAACCCGAGAGTTGACTAAAAGTTTCCAAAGGGAAAAGGACTGGGCAGGGTGGTTCTGAATGGAGGGATAAGTGCAGGGAGAAAGGATGGGGGCATTAGGATTACCATGTATATTGCGTGGGGTCTCTCGGGACATGGGGAGTGCTGTACAACACAGAGAAGACTAGTAGAGGTTATATAGCATCTTTCTACTCCATGATTGACAGCGACTGTATCGGTGACTTTGAAGGGTTACATGCTGAAGGGGTTTAAAGCATCCAACTCTGCTGATGGACAGCGACTTTAAGAGGTTTTTGCTGGTTTACTTGCTTAAGGGGGAGCATAGTAAACATAATGTTCTTCACGTGATTGTAGATTAATGATAACAAAAAAAATTTTTTAAGTGCAATAAGGGCACTGCTCTGAATCATCAGAATAAAAGGTCAGGCTCTGAGTGCTGCAAACAAAAGACACAGGGTTAGAAGAACGGATGAAAACTCAAGAAACCTACGTGCTTCCTAACAGGAGACTCACTTGAGATCCAAGGACACAAACAAACTACTAGCTGAAGGTGTGGGGACAAGTACCCTACACGAGTGAAACTGAAAAACAAACAATCAAACAAATGGATTCTGTTTGATCCCCCAGAGGCAGTCAGTAGAAAATAGCACTATCTGGCCACCGTGAATTCTTTTTGTTTGTTTTCAGCAAGGCCCAGCCATAGATTTAGTGGTGGAGCAACGTCCTTCTCATTTTCTCTCCCCTCAACAACTGAGTTGCTGTAATAATAAGAAACTGGGCCTTTGAAATCTGTGGGTTTTATGATCTTCACGAATGTGAAGTAATAACTACCTAAAGAGGGAAGTTTGGACACTAAAATAAACATGTCACTCCACAATACACTCTTAGCTCCCAACTGCTCCTGTCTAGAAATTGCTGTTCCTTTTTATTTGACCCTCCATCCTATCAGTGGTGTTCACATAGATGTCCTTCAAACATGGTGGTGAGCAAAGCAACAAGTTTACGTTTCTGTCGAACACAGGCCCAGAGGAAGGATACTTGGGGTCTTCAGGGAGTACTAAGTGAATGAATGTGGCTAAATACAGACAAGAAGTGAGAATTAGATGAAAGAGGACAGAGGATAGAGACACGGGTTCAAGTCCCTGCACAACCATTTCCTGGTTTTGTAGGTACACTCGGCCGACACGACCTGCAAGTGTCTCGGTGAACCCAGTGCTCTCCCTACAGCGTAGTTACCTTGCAGGATTTTTGGAAGCATAATGTAGGAAAGTGACATAGGATATGAGGTTAACTGTTCTGTACACAAGGACAGATGGGCAGACAGAAAGATGATTGATTGATTGATTGATTGATTGATAGACAGACAGATAGATACATATAGGTTCATATCGATTAACACAAAGCTATTGCTCATAACCATGAGAGCAATGGTTGAAGCACATAGCGAAACTACAAACGAAAAAGAAGAATAAAATCCAGTTTAAAAAGTGCAGTAAGCAGCCATAAGAAGAAAACAAATCCTGCCATTTCCAATGACGTGGATGGAGCTAGACAGTATTATTTTCAGAAAAATAGGTCAGGCGGGGAAAGACAATATCAAATGATATCACTCATGTGTGGAGTATAACAACAAAGAAAAACTGAAGGAAAAAAACATCAGGATACTCACAGAACCCGAGTGTTGACTAAAAGTTTCCAAAGGGAAAAGGACTGGGCAGGGTGGTTCTGAATGGAGGGATAAGTTCAGGGAGAAAGGATGGGGGCATTAGGATTACCATGTATATTGCGTGGGGACTCTCGGGACATGGGGAGTGCTGTACAACACAGAGAAGACTAGTAGAGGTTATATAGCATCTTTCTACTCCATGATTGACAGCGACTGTATCGGTGTCTTTGAAGGGTTACATGCTGAAGGGGTTTAAAGCATCCAACTCTGCTGATGGACAGCGACTTTAAGAGGTTTTTGCTGGTTTACTTGGTTAAGGGGGAGCATAGTAAACATAATGTTCTTCACGTGATTGTAGATTAATGATAAAAAAAAATTTTTTTAAGTGCATTAAGGGCACTGCTCTGAATCATCAGAATAAAAGGTCAGGCTCTGAGTGCTGCAAACAAAAGACACAGGGTTAGAAAAACGGATGAAAACTCAAGAAACCTACGTGCTTCCTAACAGTAGACTCACATGAGATCCAAGGACACAGACAAACTACTAGCTGAAGGTGTGGGGACAAGTACCCTACACGATTGAAACTGAAAAACAAACAAACAAATGGATTCTGTTTGAGCCCCCAGAGGCAGTCAGTAGAAAATAGCACTATCTGGCCACCGTGAATTCTTTTTGTTTGTTTTCAGCAAGGCCCAGCCATAGATTTAGTGGTGGAGCAACGTCCTTCTCATTTTCTCTCCCCTCAACAACTGAGTTGCTGTAATAATAAGAATCTGGGCCTTTGAAATCTGTGGGTTTTATGATCTTCACGAATGTGAAGTAATAACTACCTAAAGAGGGAAGTTTGGACACTCAAATAAACATGTCACTCCACAATACACTCTTAGCTCCCAACTGCTCCTGTCTAGAAATTGCTGTTCCTTTTTATTTGACCCTCCATCCTATCAGTGGTGTTCACATAGATGTCCTTCAAACATGGTGGTGAGCAAAGCAACAAGTTTACGTTTCTGTTGAACACAGGCCCAGAGGAAGGATACTTGTGGTCTTCAGGGAGTACTAAGTGAATGAATGTGGCTAAATACAGACAGGAAGTGAGAATTAGATGAAAGAGGACAGAGGATAGAGACACGGGTTCAAGTCCCTGCACAACCATTTCCTGGTTTTGTAGGTACACTCGGCCGACACGACCTGCAAGTGTCTCGGTGAACCCAGTGCTCTCCCTACAGCGTAGTTACCTTGCAGGATTTTTGGAAGCATAATGTAGGAAAGTGACATAGGATATGAGGTTAACTGTTCTGTACAGAAGGACAGATGGGCAGACAGAAAGATGATTGATTGATTGATTGATTGATTGATAGACAGACAGATAGATACATATAGGTTCATATCGATTAACACAAAGCTATTGCTCATAACCATGAGAGCAATGGTTGAAGCACATAGCGAAACTACAAACGAAAAAGAAGAATAAAATCCAGTTTAAAAAGTGCAGTAAGCAGCCATAAGAAGAAAACAAATCCTGCCATTTCCAATGACGTGGATGGAGCTAGACAGTAGTATTTTCAGAAAAATAGGTCAGGCGTTTAAAGACAATATCAAATGATATCACTCATGTGTGGAGAATAACAACAAAGAAAAACTGAAGGAAAAAACATCCGGATACTCACAGAACCCGAGAGTTGACTAAAAGTTGCAAAGGGAAAAGGACTGGGCAGGGTGGTTCTGAATGGAGGGATAAGTGCAGGGAGAAAGGATGGAGGCATTAGGATTACCATGTATATTGCGTGGGGTCGCTCGGGACATGGGAAGTTCTGTACAACACAGAGAAGACTAGTAGAGGTTATTTAGCATCTTTCTACTCCATGATTGACAGCGACTGTATCGGTGTCTTTGAAGGGTTACATGCTGAAGGGGTTTAAAGCATCCAACTATGCTGATGGACAGCGACTTTAAGAGGTTTTTGCTGGTGGACTTGGTTAAGGGGGAGCATAGTAAACATAATGTTCTACACGTGATTGTAGATTAATGATAACATAAAAATTTTTTTAAGTGCAATAAGGGCACTGCTCTGAATCATCAGAATAAAAGGTCAGGCTCTGAGTGCTGCAAACAAAAGACACAGGGTTAGAAGAACGGATGAAAACTCAAGAAACCTACGTGCTTCCTAACAGGAGACTCACTTGAGATCCAAGGACACAGACAAACTACAAGCTGAAGGGGCGGGGACAGGTACCCCATACAAATGAAACTGAGAAACAAAGAAAGAAATGGATACTGTTTTGGACCCCTGAGAGAGTCAGTAGAAAATAGCCCTATCTAGCTACCGTGAATTCTTTTTGTTTGGTTTCAGCAGTGCTCAGGCATAGATTTAGTGGTGCAGCAACTTCCTTCTCATTTCCTCTCACCTCAACAAATGAATTGCTGTAATAATATGCTTCTGGGCATTTATAATCATTGCTTTTTATGATGTTCACGAATGTAAAGAAGTAATAACCACCTAAAGAGGGAAGATTGGGCACTCAAATAAACACTTCACTCCACAACAAACTCTTTGTTCCCAACTGCTCCTGTCCAGAAATAGGTGTTAATTCATATTTGTTCCTACACCTATCAGCAGTGATCACGCCAATGTCCCTCAAACATGGTGGTGTGCAAAGGGCCAAGTACACTTTTCTGTCGACAACAGGCCCAGACGAAGGATACTTGTGGTCTTCAGGGATCACTTACTCACTGAATGTGGCTAAATAAAGTCAACAAGCGAGCACGAAGTATAAGAGGACAGAGGACAAAGATACGGGTTAAAGTCCTTTCACCTCCATTTACTGGTTTTGTAAGCACACTCTGCTGACTCTACCTGAAAGCGTATCGGTGAACACAGTGCTCTCCTTATGGCTTAGTTACCTTGCAAGATTTCTGGAAGCATAATGTAGGGAAGAGACATAGGCTATGTTGTTAACTGTTCTGAACATAAGGATAGATGGGCAGACAAAAAGATGATTGTTTCATAGATAGATAGGTAGACAGACGACAGGTGAAAGAGAGATAGATAGGTACAAAGATTAATAGATGATAGACATCATAGATAGATGATAGGAAGATAGATAGAGAGATACATAGATAGATACATAGATACATAGATATATACATACATAGATACATAGATAGACAGACAGACCTTCAGATAGATAGATACAGATACATGTCAATTGACACAAAGCTATTGTTCATAACCAGGAGTTGAATTGTGAATAACATAGCTAAACTACAAACAAAAAGGAAGAATGAAATCCAGTTTAAAAAGTGCAGTAAGCAGCCTTAAGAAGAAAACAAATACTACGATTTGCAATGACGTGGATGGAGCAAGACGGTAGTATGTTCAGAAAAATAGGGCAGGCGGATAAAGGCAAGTACCAAGTGATTTCACTCATGTGTGGAGTATAACAACAAAGAAAAACTGAAGTAAAAAAACAGCAGCAGACTCACAGAACCCGAGAGTTGACTAAAAGTAACCAAAGGAAAAAGGACTGGGCAGGGTGAGTCTGAAGGGAGGGATAAGTGTGGGGAGAAAGAATGGGGGCATTAAGTTTAGCATGTATAATGCGCGGGGTCGGGTGTGCATGGGGAGTACTGTACAACACAGAGAAGACTAGTAGAGATCATATAGCATCTTACTACTCACTGATGGACAGTGACTGTAACGGGGACTTTTGGGGGGGACATGGTGAAGGGGTCTACAGCATCCAACTACGCTGATCGACAGTGACTGAACAGGTTTTTCGGGGGGACTTATTGAAGGGGGGAGCATAGTAAACATAATGTTCTTCACGTGATTGTAGATTAAAGATAAAAAATATTCTTTAAGTGCAATAAGTGCACAGCTCTGAATCATCAGAATAAAAGGTGAGGCACTGAGTGCTGCAAACAAAAGACACAGGGATAAAAGAAGGGATGAAAACTCAAGACACCTACGTGATTACTTACAGGAGAGTCACTTGAGATCCAAGGACACAGACAAACTACAAGCTGAAGGTGCGTTGACAAGTACCATACACAAGTGAAACGGAAAATCAAACAATCAAGCAAATGGATTCTGTTTGAGTACCCAGAGACAGTCAGCAGAAAATATCCCTATCTGGCCACCGTGAAATCTTTTTGTTTGGTTTCAACAGTTCCCAGCCATAGATTTAGTGGTGCAGCAACATACTTCTCATTTTCTCTCACCTCAACAACTGAGTTGCTATAATAATAAGCATCTGGGCCTTTGAAATCAGTGGATTTTATGATGTTCACGAATGTGAAAATCTAATAACCACCTAAAGAGGGAAGTTTGGACACTCAAGTAAACACGTCACTCCACAATACACTGTTAGCTCCCAACTGCTCCTGTCTAGAAATTGGTGTTCCTTTTTATTTGAACCTCGGTCCTATCGGCGGTGATCACGCTGATGTCCTTCAAACATGGTGGTGAGCGAAGCAACAAGTTGACTTTTCTGTCGACAACAGGCCCAGAGGAATGATACTTGAGATCTTCAGGGAGCCCTTTTTCAATGAATGTGGCTAAATACGGACAGCAAGTTAGAAGGAGATGAAAGAGGACAGAGGATAGAGACACTTGTCCAAGTCCCAGCACAACTATTTCCTGGTTTTGTAGGTACACGAGGCCGACTCAAACTGCAAGTGTCTCGGTGAACCCAGTGCTCCCTCTGCAGACTAGATACTTTGCAGGATTTTTTGTAGCATAGTGTGGGAAAGTGATATAGGGTATATGGTTAACTGTTCTGCACACATGGACAGACGGACAGACAATAGGATAATTGATTGAGTGATTGATTAATAGATAGACAGAGATAGATAGATATAGGTACATATCGATTAGCACAAAGCTACTGCTCATAACAAGGAGAGCAATGGTGAAAGCACATTGCAAAACTACAAACAAAAAAGAAGAATGAAATCCAGTTTAAAAAGTTCAGAAAGCAGCCATAAGAAGAAAACAAATCCTATCATTTGCAATAACGTGGATGGAGCTAGAGGGTATTATGCTCAGTCAAATAGGCCAGGCGGAGAAATACATGTACCAAATGATTTCACTCATGTGTGGAGTATGATAACAAGAAAAACTGAAGGAAAAGACCGCAGCAGACTCACAGAACCCGAGAGTGGACCTACAGTTACCAAAGAGAAAGGGACTGTGTAGGGTTTGTGGGAAGGGAGTAATAAGTGCGGGGAAAAGAATGGGCACATTAGGATTAGCATGTATAATGTGTAGGGTGGGGTGTCATGGGTACGGCTGTACAACACAGAGAAGACATGTAGTGATTCTACAGCATCTAAGTACATGCTGACGGAGAGCGGCTGTAACTGGGATTTGGGGTGACTTGGTGAAGAGGGTAGACAGAATAACATAATTTTCTGCATGTGATTGTATATTAATGAGAAAAAAAAGAATTTCAAAGTGCAGTAAGAGCACAGCTCTCAAATATGAGAATAAAAGTACAGCCTTTGAGTGCTCCAATCAAAAGACACAGGGTTAGAAGAACTGATGAAAACTCAAGACCTCCTACGTGCTCCCTTACTGGAGACTCACTTGAGATCCAAGGACACAGACAAACTACAAGCTGAAGGGGCGGGGACAGGTACCCTACACAAGTGAAACTGAGAAACAAAGAAAGAAATGGATTCTGTTTTGGACCCCAGAGAGAGTCAGTAGAAAATAGCCCTATCTAGCCACCGTGAATTCTTTTTGTTTGGTTTCAGCAGTGCTCAGGCATAGATTTAGTGGTGCAGCAAGTTCCTTCTCATTTCCTCTCACCTCAACAAAGGAATTGCTGTAATAATATGCGTCTGGGCATTTATAATCATTGCTTTTTATGATGTTCACGAATGTAAAGAAGTAATAACCACCTAAAGAGGGAAGTTTGGGCACTCAAATAAACACTTCACTCCACAACACACTCTTTGTTCCCAACTGCTCCTGTCCAGAAATAGGTGTTAATTCATATTTGTTCCTACACCTATCAGCAGTGATCACGCCAATGTCCCTCAAACATGGTGGTGTGCAAAGGGCCAAGTACACTTTTCTGTCGACAACAGGCCCAGACGAAGGATACTTGTGGTCTTCAGGGATCACTTACTCACTGAATGTGGCTAAATAAAGTCAACAAGCGAGCAGGAAATATAAGAGGACAGAGGACAAAGATACGGGTTAAAGTCCTTTCACCTCCATTTACTGGTTTTGTAAGCACACTCTGCTGACTCTACCTGAAAGCGTATCGGTGAACACAGTGCTCTCCTTATGGATTAGTTACCTTGAAAGATTTCTGGAAGCATAATGTAGGGAAGAGACATAGGCTATGTTGTTAACTGTTCTGTACATAAGGATAGATGGGCAGACAAAAAGATGATTGTTTCATAGATAGATAGGTAGACAGACGACAGGTGAAAGAGAGATAGGTACATAGATTAATAGATGATAGACATCATAGATAGATGATAGGAAGATAGATAGATAGATAGATACATAGATAGATACATAGATACATAGATATATACATACATAGATACATAGATAGACAGACAGACCTTCAGATAGATAGATACAGATACATGTCGATTGACACAAAGCTATTGTTCATAACCAGGAGTTGAATGGTGAATAACATAGCTAAACTACAAACAAAAAGGAAGAATGAAATCCAGTTTAAAAAGTGCAGTAAGCAGCCTTAAGAAGAAAACAAATACTACCATTTGCACTGACGTGGATGGAGCAAGACGGTAGTATGTTCAGAAAAATAGGGCAGGCGGATAAAGGCAAGTACCAAGTGATTTCACTCATGTGTGGAGTATAACAACAAAGAAAAACTGAAGTAAAAAAACAGCAGCAGACTCACAGAACCCGAGAGTTGTCTAAAAGTAACCAAAGGAAAAAGGACTGGGCAGGGTGAGTCTGAAGGGAGGGATAAGTGTGGGGAGAAAGAATGGGGGCATTAAGTTCAGCATGTATAATGCGCGGGGTCGGGTGTGCATGGGGAGTACTGTACAACACAGAGAAGACTAGTAGAGATCATATAGCATCTTACTACTCACTGATGGACAGTGACTGTAACGGGGACTTTTGAGGGGGACATGGTGAAGGGGTCTACAGCATCCAACTACGCTGATCGACAGTGACTGAAGAGGTTTTTCGGGGGGACTTGGTGAAGGGGGAAGCATAGTAAACATAATGTTCTTCACGTGATTGTAGATTAATGATAAAAAATATTCTTTAAGTGCAATAAGTGCACAGCTCTGAATCATCAGAATAAAAGGTCAGGCACTGAGTGCTGCAAACAAAAGACACAGGGATAAAAGAAGGGATGAAAACTCAAGACACCTACGTGCTTACTTACAGGAGACTCACTTGAGATCCAAGGACACAGACAAACTACAAGCCGAAGGTGTGTGGACAAGTACCCTACACGAGTGAAACGGAAAATCAAACAATCAAGCAAATGGATTCTGTTTGAGTCCCCAGAGACAGTCAGCATAAAATAGCCCTATCTGGCCACCGTGAATTCTTTTTGTTTGGTTTCAACAGTTCCCAGCCATAGATTTAGTAGTGCAGCAACATACTTCTCATTTTCTCTCACCTCAACAACTGAGTTGCTGTAATAATAAGCATCTGGGCCATTGAAATCAGAGGATTTTATGATGTTCACGAATGTGAAAATCTAATAACCACCAAAAGAGGGAAGTTTGGACTTTCAAATAAACACGTCACTCCACAATACACTGTTAGCTCCCAACTGCTCCTGTCTAGAAATTGGTGTTCCTTTTTATTTGACCCTCCATCCTATCGGCGGTGATCACGCTGATATCCTTCAAACATGGTGGTGAGCGAAGCAACAAGTTGACTTTTCTGTCGACAACAGGCCCAGAGGAATGATACTTGAGATCTTCAGGGAGCCCTTAGTCAATGAATGTGGCAAAATACAGACAGCAAGTTAGAAGGAGATGAAAGAGGACAGAGGATAGAGACACGGGTTCAAGTCCAAGCACAACCATTCCCTGGTTTTGTAGGTACACGCGGCCGACTCGAACTGCAATGTCTCGGTGAACCCAGTGCTCCCTCTGCAGCCTAGATACTTTGCAGGATTTTTGGGAGCATAGTGTAGGAAAGTGATATAGGGTATATGGTTAACTGTTCTGCACACATGGACAGACGGACAGACAATAGGATAATTGAATGAGTGATTGATTAATAGATAGACAGAGATAGATAGATATAGGTACATATCGATTAGCACAAAGCTACTGCTCATAACAAGGAGAGCAATGGTGAAAGCACATTGCAAAACTACAAACAAAAAAGAAGAATGAAATCAAGTTTAAAAAGTGCAGTAAGCAGCCATAAGAAGAAAACAAATCCTGTCATTTGCAATAACGTGGATGGAGCTAGAGGGTATTATGCTCAGTCAAATAGGACAGGCGGAGAAATACATGTACCAAATGATTTCACTCAAGTGTGGAGTATGATAACAAAGAAAAACTGAAGGAAAAGACAGCAGCAGACTCACAGAACCCGAGAGTGGACCTACAGTTACCAAAGAGAAATGGACTGGGTAAGGTTTGTGGGAAGGGAGTAATAAGTGCGGGGAGAAAGAATGGGGGCATTAGGGTTAGCATGTATAATGTGTAGGGTGGGGTGTCATGGGTAGGGCTGTACAACACAGAGAAGACATGTAGTGATTCTACAGCATCTAAGTACATGCTGACGGAGAGCGGCAGTAACTGGGATTTGGGGTGACTTGGTGAAGAGGGTTGACAGAATAACATAATTTTCTGCATGTGATTGTATATTAATGAGAACAAAAAGAATTTCCAAGTGCAGTAGGAGCACAGCTCTCAAATATCAGAATAAAAGTACAGCCTTTGAGTGCTCCAATCAAAAGACACAGGGTTAGAAGAACTGATGAAAACTCAAGACCACCTACGTGCTCCCTAACTGGAGACTCACTTGAGATCCAAGGACACAGACAAACTACAAGCTGAAGGGGCGGGGACAGGTACCCTACACAAGTGAAAATGAGAAACAAAGAAAGAAATGGATTCTGTTTTGGACCCCAGAGAGAGTCAGTAGAAAATAGCCCTATCTAGCCACCGTGAATTCTTTTTGTTTGGTTTCAGCAGTGCTCAGGCATAGATTTAGTGGTGCAGCAACTTCCTTCTCATTTCCTCTCACCTCAACAAATGAATTGCTGTAATAATATGCGTCTGGGCATTTATAATCATTGCTTTTTATGATGTTCACGAATGTAAAGAAGTAATAACCACCTAAAGAGGGAAGTTTGGGCACTCAAATAAACACTTCACTCCACAACACACTCTTTATTCCCAACTGCTCCTGTCCAGAAATAGGTGTTAATTCATACTTGTCCCTCCACCTATCAGCAGTGATCACGCCAATGTCCCTCAAACATGGTGGTGTGCAAAGGGCCAAGTACACTTTTCTGTCGACAACAGGCCCAGACGAAGGATACTTGTGGTCTTCAGGGATCACTTACTCACTGAATGTGGCTAAATAAAGTCAACAAGCGAGCAGGAAGTATAAGAGGACAGAGGACAAAGATACGGGTTCAAGTCCTTTCACCTCCATTTACTGGTTTTGTAAGCACACTCTGCTGACTCTACCTGAAAGCGTATCGGTGAACACAGTGCTCTCCTAATGGATTAGTTACCTTGCAAGTTTTCTGGAAGCATAATGTAGGGAAGAGACATAGGCTATGTTGTTAATTGTTCTGTACATAAGGATAGATGGGCAGACAAAAAGATGATTGTTTCATAGATAGATAGGTAGACAGACGACTGGTGAAAGAGGGATAGATAGGTACATAGATTAATAGATGATAGACATCATAGATAGATGATAGGAAGATAGATAGATACATAGATAGATACATAGATACATAGATATATACATACATAGATACATAGATAGACAGACAGACCTTCAGATAGATAGATACAGATACATGTCGATTGACACAAAGCTATTGTTCATAACCAGGAGTTGAATGGTGAATAACATAGCTAAACTACAAACAAAAAGGAAGAATGAAATCCAGTTTAAAAAGTGCAGTAAGCAGCCTTAAGAAGAAAACAAATACTACCATTTGCACTGACGTGGATGGAGCAAAACGGTAGTATGTTCAGAAAAATAGGGCAGGCGGATAAAGGCAAGTACCAAGTGATTTCACTCATGTGTGGAGTATAACAATAAAGAAAAACTGAAGTAAAAAAACAGCAGCAGACTCACAGAACCCGAGAGTTGACTAAATGTAACCAAAGGAAAAAGGACTGGGGAGGGTGAGTCTGAAGGGAGGGATAAGTGTGGGGAGAAAGAATGGGGGCATTAAGTTTAGCATGTATAATGCGCGGGGTCGGGTGTGCATGGGGAGTACTGTACAACACAGAGAAGACTAGTAGAGATCATATAGCATCTTACTACTCACTGATGGACAGTGACTGTAACGGGGACTTTTGAGGGGGACATGGTGAAGGGGTCTACAGCATCCAACTACGCTGATCGACAGTGACTGAAGAGGTTTTTCGGGGGGACTTGGTGAAGGGGGAAGCATAGTAAACATAATGTTCTTCACGTGATTGTAGATTAATGATAAAAAATATTCTTTAAGTGCAATAAGTGCACAGCTCTGAATCATCAGAATAAAAGGTCAGGCACTGAGTGCTGCAAACAAAAGACACAGGGATAAAAGAAGGGATGAAAACTCATGACACCTACGTGCTTACTTACAGGAGACTCACTTGAGATCCAAGGACACAGACAAACTACAAGCCGAAGGTGTGTGGACAAGTACCCTACACGAGTGAAACGGAAAATCAAACAATCAAGCAAATGGATTCTGTTTGAGTCCCCAGAGACAGTCAGCAGAAAATAGCCCTATCTGGCCACCGTGAATTCTTTTTGTTTGTTTTCAACAGTTCCCAGCCATAGATTTAGTGGTGCAGCAGCATACATCTCATTTTCTCTCACCTCAACAACTGAGTTGCTGTAATAATAAGCATCTGGGCCTTTGAAATCAGTGGATTTTATGATGTTCACGAATGTGAAAATCTAATAACCACCTAAAGAGGGAAGTTTGGACACTCAAATAAACACGTCACTCCACAATACACTGTTAGCTCCCAACTGCTCCTGTCTAGAAATTGGTGTTCCTTTTTATTTGAACCTCCGTCCTATCGGCGGTGATCACGCTGATGTCCTTCAAACATAGTGGTGAGCGAAGCAACAAGTTGACTTTTCTGTCGACAACAGGCCCAGAGGAATGATACTTGAGATCTTCAGGGAGCCCTTAGTCAATGAATGTGGCTAAATACAGACAGCAAGTTAGAAGGAGATGAAAGAGGACAGAGGATATAGACACGGGTTCAAGTCCAAGCACAACCATTCCCTGGTTTTGTAGGTACACGCGGCCGTCTCGAACTGCAAGTGTCTCGGTGAACCCAGTGCTCCCTCTGCAGCCTAGATACTTTGAAGTATTTTTGGGAGCATAGAGTAGGAAAGTGATATAGGGTATATGGTTAACTGTTCTGTACACATGGACAGATGGACAGACAAAAGGATGATTGATTGAGTGATTGATAAATAGATAGACAGACAGATAGATAGATATAGGTACATATCGACTAGAACAAAGCTACTGCTCAAAACAAGAAGAGCAATGGTGAAAGCACATTGCAAAACTATAAACAAAAAAGAAGAATAAAATCCAGTTTAAAAAGTGCAGTAAGCAGCCGTAAGAAGAAAACAAATCCTATCATTTGCAATAACGTGGATGGAGCTCGAGGGTATTATGCTCAGTCAAATAGGCCAGGCGGAGAAATACATGTACCAAATGATTTCACTCATGTGTGGAATATGATAACAAAGAAAAACTGAAGGAAAAGACAGCAGCAGACTCACAGAACACGAGAGTGGACCTACAGTTACCAAAGAGAAAGGGACTGGGTAGGGTTTGTGGGAAGGGAGTAATAAGTGCGGGGAAAAGAATGGGGGCATTAGGATTAGCATGTATAATGTGTAGGGTGGGGTGTCATGGGTAGAGCTGTACAACACAGAGAAGACATGTAGTGATTCTACAGCATCTTAGTACATGCTGACGGAGAGCGGCTATAACTGGGATTTGGGGTGACTTGGTGAAGAGGGTAGACAGAATAACATAATTTTCTGCATGTGATTGTATATTAATGAGAACAAAAAGAATTTCAAAGTGCAGTAAGAGCACAGCTCTCAAATACGAGAATAAAAGTACAGCCTTTGAGTGCTCCAATCAAAAGACACAGGGTTAGAAGAACTGATGAAAACTCAAGACCACCTACGTGCTCCCTTACTGGAGACTCACTTGAGATCCAAAGACACAGACAAACTACAAGCTGAAGGGGCGGGGACAGGTACCCTACACAAGTGAAACTGAGAAACAAAGAAAGAAATGGATTCTGTTTTGGACCCCAGAGAGAGTCAGTAGAAAATAGCCCTATCTAGCCACCGTGAATTCTTTTTGTTTGGTTTCAGCAGTGCTCAGGCATAGATTTAGTGGTGCAGCAACTTCCTTCTCATTTCCTCTCACCTCAACAAATGAATTGCTGTAATAATATGCGTCTGGGCATTTATAATCATTGCTTTTTATGATGTTCACGAATGTAAAGAAGTAATAACCACCTAAAGAGGGAAGTTTAGACACTCAAATAAACACTTCACTCCACAACACACTCTTTGTTCCCAACTGCTCCTGTCCAGAAATAGGAGTTAATTCATACTTGTCCCTCCACCTATCAGCAGTGATCACGCCAATGTCCCTCAAACATGGTGGTGTGCAAAGGGCCAAGTACACTTTTCTGTCGACAACAGGCCCAGACGAAGGATACTTGTGGTCTTCAGGGATCACTTACTCACTGAATGTGGCTAAATAAGGTAAACAAGCGAGCAGGAAGTATAAGAGGACAGAGGACAAAGATACGGGTTCAAGTCCTTTCACCTCCATTTACTGGTTTTGTAAGCACACTCTGCTGACTCTACCTGAAAGCGTATCGGTGAACACAGTGCTCTCCTTATGGATTAGTTACCTTGCAAGTTTTCTGGAAGCATAATGTAGTGAAGAGACATAGGCTATGTTGTTAATTGTTCTGTACATAAGGATAGATGGGCAGACAAAAAGATGATTGTTTCATAGATAGATAGGTAGACAGACGACAGGTGAAAGAGAGATAGATAGGTACATAGATTAATAGATGATAGACATCATAGATAGATGATAGGAAGATAGATAGATAGATACATAGATACATAGATACATAGATATATACATACATAGATACATAGATAGACAGACAGACCTTCAGATAGATAGATACAGATACATGTCGATTGACACAAAGCTATTGTTCATAACCAGGAGTTGAATGGTGAATAACATAGCTAAACTACAAACAAAAAGGAAGAATGAAATCCAGTTTAAAAAGTGCAGTAAGCAGCCTTAAGAAGAAAACAAATACTACCATTTGCACAGACGTGGATGGAGCAAGACGGTAGTATGTTCAGAAAAATAGTTCAGGCGGATAAAGGCAAGTACCAAGTGATTTCACTCATGTGTGGAGTATAACAACAAAGAAAAACTGAAGTAAAAAAACAGCAGCAGACTCACAGATCCCGAGAGTTGTCTAAAAGTAACCAAAGGAAAAAGGACTGGGCAGGGTGAGTCTGAAGGGAGGGATAAGTGTGGGGAGAAAGAATGGGGGCATTAAGTTTAGCATGTATAATGCGCGGGGTCGGGTGTGCATGGGGAGTACTGTACAACACAGAGAAGACTAGTAGAGATCATATAGCATCTTACTACTCACTGATGGACAGTGACTGTAACGGGGACTTTTGAGGGGGACATGGTGAAGGGGTCTACAGCATCCAACTACGCTGAACGACAGTGACTGAAGAGGTTTTTCGGGGGGACTTGGTGAAGGGGGAAGCATAGTAAACATAATGTTCTTCACGTGATTGTAGATTAATGATAAAAAATATTCTTTAAGTGCAATAAGTGCACAGCTCTGAATCATCAGAATAAAAGGTCAGGCACTGAGTGCTGCAAACAAAAGACACAGGGATAAAAGAAGGGATGAAAACTCAAGACACCTACGTGCTTACTTACAGGAGACTCACTTGAGATCCAAGGACACAGACAAACTACAAGCCGAAGGTGTGTGGACAAGTACCCTACACGAGTGAAACGGAAAATCAAACAATCAAGCAAATGGATTCTGTTTGAGTCCCCAGAGACAGTCAGCAGAAAATAGCCCTATCTGGCCACCGTGAATTCTTTTTGTTTGGTTTCAACAGTTCCTAGCCATAGATTTAGTGGTGCAGCAGCATACATCTCATTTTCTCTCACCTCAACAACTGAGTTGCTGTAATAATAAGCATCTGGGCCTTTGAAATCAGTGGATTTTATGATGTTCACGAATGTGAAAATCTAATAACCACCTAAAGAGGGAAGTTTGGACACTCAAATATACACGTCACTCCACAATACACTGTTAGCTCCCAACTGCTCCTGTCTAGAAATTGGTGTTCCTTTTTATTTGTACCTCCGTCCTATCGGCGGTGATCACGCTGATGTCCTTCAAAGATAGTGGTGAGCGAAGCAACAAGTTGACTTTTCTGTCGACAACAGGCCCAGAGGAATGATACTTGAGATCTTCAGGGAGCCCTTAGTCAATGAATGTGGCAAAATACAGACAGCAAGTTAGAAGGAGATGAAAGAGGACAGAGGATATAGACACGGGTTCAAGTCCAAGCACAACCATTCCCTGGTTTTGTAGGTACACGCGGCCGACTCGAACTGCAAGTGTCTCGGTGAACCCAGTGCTCCCTCTGCAGCCTAGATACTTTGAAGGATTTTTGGGAGCATAGTGTAGGAAAGTGATATAGGGTATATGGTTAACTGTTCTGTACACATGGACAGATGGACAGACAAAAGGATGATTGATTGAGTGATTGATAAATAGATAGACAGAGAGATAGATAGATATAGGTACATATCGATTAGCACAAAGCTACTGCTCAAAACAAGGAGAGCAATGGTGAAAGCACATTGCAAAACTATAAACAATAAAGAAGAATGAAATCCAGTTTAAAAAGTGCAGTAAGCAGCCGTAAGAAGAAAACAAATCCTATCATTTGCAATAACGTGGATGGAGCTAGAGGGTATTATGCTCAGTTAAATAGGCCAGGCGGAGAAATACATGTACCAAATGATTTCACTCATGTGTGGAATATGATAACAAAGAAAAACAGAAGGAAAAGACAGCAGCAGACTCACAGAACCCGAGAGTGGACCTACAGTTACCAAAGAGAAAGGGACTGTGTAGGGTTTGTGGGAAGGGAGTAATTAGTGCGGGGAAAAGAATGGGGGCATTAGGATTAGCATGTTTAATGTGTAGGGTGGGGGGTCATGGGTAGGGCTGTACAACACAGAGAAGACATGTAGTGATTCTACAGCATCTAAGTACATGCTGACGGAGAGCGGCTGTAACTGGGATTTGGGGTGACTTGGTGAAGAGGGTAGACAGAATAAAATAATTTTCTGCATGTGATTGTATATTAATGAGAACAAAAAGAATTTCAAAGTGCAGTAAGAGCACAGCTCTCAAATACGAGAATAAAAGTACAGCCTTTGAGTGCTCCAATCAAAAGACACAGGGTTAGAAGAACTGATGAAAACTCAAGACCACCTACGTGCTCCCTTACTGGAGACTCACTTGAGATCCAAAGACACAGACAAACTACAAGCTGAAGGGGCGGGGACAGGTACCCTACACAAGTGAAACTTAGAAACAAAGAAAGAAATGGATTCTGTTTTGGACCCCAGAGAGAGTCAGTAGAAAATAGCCCTATCTAGCCACCGTGAATTCTTTTTGTTTGGTTTCAGCAGTGCTCAGGCATAGATTTAGTGGTGCAGCAACTTCCTTCTCATTTCCTCTCACCTCAACAAATGAATTGCTGTAATAATATGCGTCTGGGCATTTATAATCATTGCTTTTTATGATGTTCACGAATGTAAAGAAGTAATAACCACCTAAAGAGGGAAGTTTGGACACTCAAATAAACACTTCACTCCACAACACACTCTTTGTTCCCAACTGCTCCTGTCCAGAAATAGGTGTTAATTCATATTTGTCCTTCCACCTATCAGCAGTGATCACGCCAATGTCCCTCAAACATGGTGGTGTGCAAAGGTCCAAGTACACATTTTTCTCGACAACAGGCCCAGACGAAGGATACTTGTGGTCTTCAGGGATCACTTACACATAGAATGTGGCTAAATAAAGTCAACAAGTGAGCAGAAAGTATAAGAGGACAGAGGACAAAGATACGGGTTCAAGTCCTTTCACCTCCATTTACTGGTTTTGTAAGCACACTCTGCTGACTCTACCTGAAAGCGTATCGGTGAACACAGTGCTCTCCTTATGGCTTAGTTACCTTGCAAGGTTTCTGGAAGCATAATGTAGGGAAGAGACATAGGCTATGTTGTTAACTGTTCTGTACATAAGGATAGATGGGCAGACAAAAATATGATTGTTTCATAGACAGATAGGTAGATAGACGACAGGTGAAAGAGAGATAGATAGGTACATAGATTAATAGATGATAGACATCATGGATAGATGATAGGAAGATAGGTAGATAGATACATAGATAGACACATAGATAGAAAGATATATACATACATAGATACATAGATAGACAGACAGACCTTTAGATAGATAGATACCGATACATGTCGATTGACACAAAGCTATTGTTCATAACCAGGAGTTGAATGGTGAATAACATAGCTAAATTACAACAAAAAGGAGGAATGAAATCCAGTTTAAAAAGTGCAGTAAGCAGCCTTAAGAAGAAAACAAACACTACCATTTGCAATGACGTGGATGGAGCAAGACGGTAGTATGTTCAGAAAAATAGGGCAAGCGGATAAAGGCAAATACCAAGTGATTTCACTCATGTGTGGAGTATAACAACAAAGAAAAACTGAAGTAAAAAAAGAGCAGCAGACTCACAGAACCCGAGAGTTGACTAAAAGTAACCAAAGGAAAAAGGACTGGGCAGGGTGAGTCTGAAGGGAGGGATAAGTGTGGGGAGAAAGAATGGGGGCATTAAGTTTAGCATGTATAAAGCGCGGGGTCGGGTGTGCATGGGGAGTACTGTACAACACAGAGAATACTAGTAGAGATCATATAGCATCTTACTACTCACTGATGGACAGTGACATTAACGGGGACTTTTGGAGGGGGAAAAGTTGAAGGTGTCTACAGCATCCAACTACGCGGATAGACAGTGACTGAAGAGGTTTTTCGGGGGGACTTGGTGAAGGGGGGAGCATAGTAAACATAATGTTCTTCACGTGATTGTAGATTAATGATAAAAAATATTCTTTAAGTGCAATAAGTGCACAGCTCTGAATCATCAGAATAAAAGGTCAGGCACTGAGTGCTGCAAACAAAAGACACAGTGATAAAAGAAGGGATGAAAACTCAAGACACCTACGTGCTTACTTACAGGAGACTCACTTGAGATCCAAGGACACACACAAACTACAAGCCGAAGGTGTGTGGACAAGTACCCTACACGAGTGAAATGGAAAATCAAACAATCAAGCAAATGGATTCTGTTTGAGTCCCCAGAGACAGTCAGCAGAAAATAGCCCTATCTGGCCACCGTGAATTCTTTTTGTTTGGTTTCAACAGTTCCCAGCCATAGATTTAGTGGTGCAGCAACATACTTCTCATTTTCTCTCACCTCAACATCTGAGTTGCTGTAATAATAAGCATCTGGGCCTTTGAAATCAGTGGATTTTATGATGTTCACGAATGTGAAAATCTAATAACCACCTAAAGAGGGAAGTTTGGACACTCAAATAAACACGTCACTCCACAATACACTCTTAGCTCCCAACTGCTCCTGTCTAGAAATTGGTGTTCCTTTTTATTTGACCCTCCGTCCTATCGGCGGTGATCATGCTGATGTCCTTCAAACATGGTGGTGAGCGAAGCAACAAGTTGACTTTTCTGTCGACAACAGGCCCAGAGGAATGATACTTGAGATCTTCAGGGAGCACTTAGTCAATGAATGTGGCTAAATACAGACAGCAAGTTAGAAGGAGATGAAAGAGGACAGAGGATAGAGACACGGGTTCAAGTCCCAGCACAACCATTCCCTGGTTTTGTAGGTACACGTGGCCGACTCAAACTGCAAGTGTCTCGGTGAACCCAGTGTTCCCTCTGCAGCCTAGATACTTTGCAGGATTTTGGGGAGCATAGTGTAGGAAAGTGATATAGGGTATATGGTTAACTGTTCTGCACACATGGACAGATGGACAGACAAAAGGATGATTGATTGAGTGATTGATAAATAGATAGACAGAAAGAAAGTTAGATATAGGTACATATCGATTAGCACAAAGCTACTGCTCAAAACAAGGAGAGCAATGGTGAAAGCACATTGAAAAACTACAAACAAAAAAGAAGAATGAAATCCAGTTTAAAAAGTGCAGTAAGCAGCCATAAGAAGAAAACGAATCCAATCATTTGCAATAACGAGGATGGAGCTCGAGGGTATTACGCTCAGTCAAATAGTCCAGGCGTAGAAATACATGTACCAAATGATTTCACTCATGTGTGGAGTATGATAACCAAGAAAAACTGAAGGAATAGACAGCAGCAGACTCACAGAACCCGAGAGTGGACCTACAGTTACCAAAGAGAAAGGGACTGGGTAGGGTTTGTGGGAAGGGAGTAATAAGTGCGGGGAAAAAGAATGGGGGCATTAGGATTAGCATGTATAATGTGTAGGGCGGGGTGTCATGGGTAGGGCTGTACAACACAGAGAAGACATGTAGTGATTCTACAGCATCTTAGTACATGCTGACGGAGAGCGGCTGTAACTGGGATTTGGGGTGACTTGGTGAAGAGGGTAGACAGAATAACATAATTTTCTGCATGTGATTGTATATTAATGAGAACAAAAAGAATTTCAAAGTGCAGTAAGAGCACAGCTCTCAAATATCAGAATAAAAGTACAGCCTTTGAGTGCTCCAATCAAAAGACACAGGGTTAGAAGAACTGATGAAAACTCAAGACCACCTACGTGCTCCCTTACTGGAGACTCACTTGAGATCCAAGGACACAGACAAACTACAAGCTGAAGGGGCGGGGACAGGTACCCTACACAAGTGAAACTGAGAAACAAAGAAAGAAATGGATTCTGTTTTGGACCCCAGAGAGAGTCAGTAGAAAATAGCCCTATCTAGCCACCGTGAATTCTTTTTGTTTGGTTTCAGCAGTGCTCAGGCATAGATTTAGTGGTGCAGCAACTTCCTTCTCATTTGCTCTCACCTCAACAAATGAATTGCTGTAATAATATGCGTCTGGTCATTTATAATCATTGCTTTTCATGATGTTCACGAATGTAAAGAAGTAATAACCACCTAAAGAGGGAAGTTTGGACACTCAAATAAACACTTCACTCCACAACACACTCTTTGTTCCCAACTGCTCCTGTCCAGAAATAGGTGTTAATTCATATTTGTCAGTCCACCTATCAGCAGTGATCACGCCAATGTCCCTCAAACATGGTGGTGTGCAAAGTGCCAAGTACACTTTTCTGTCGACAACAGGCCCAGACGAAGGATACTTGTGGTCTTCAGGGATCACTTACTCACTGAATGTGGCTAAATAAAGTCAACAAGCGAGCAGGAAGTATAAGAGGACAGAGGACAAAGATACGGGTTCAAGTCCTTTCACCTCCATTTACTGGTTTGGTAAGCACACTCTGCTGACTCTACCTGAAAGCGTATCGGTGAACACAGTGCTCTCCTTATGGCTTAGTTACCTTGCAAGGTTTCTGGAAGCATAATGTAGGGAAGAGACATAGGCTATGTTGTTAACTGTTCTGTACATAAGGATAGATGGGCAGACAATAAGAAGATTGTTTCATAGATAGATAGGTAGACAGAAGACAGGTGAAAGAGAGATAGATAGGTACATAGATTAATAGATGATAGACATCATAGATAGATGATAGGAAGTTAGATAGATAGATACATAGATAGATACATAGATACATAGATATATACATACATAGATACATAGATAGACAGACAGACCTTTAGATAGATAGATAGAGATGCATGTCGATTGACACAAAGCTATTGTTCATAACCAGGAGTTGAATGGTGAATAACATAGCTAAACTACAAACAAAAAGGAAGAATGAAATAAAGTTTAAAAAGTGCAGTAAGCAGCCTTAAGAAGAAAACAAACACTACCATTTGCAATGACGTGGATGGAGCAAGACGGTAGTATGTTCAGAAAAATAGGGCAGGCGGATAAAGGCAAGTACCAAGTGATTTCACTCATGTGTGGAGTATAAAAACAAAGAAAAACTGAAGTAAAAAAACAGCAGCAGACTCACAGAACCCGAGAGTTGACTAAAAGTAACCAAAGGAAAAAGGACTGGGCAGGGTGAGTCTGAAGGGAGGGATAAGTGTGGGGAGAAAGAATGGGGCCATTAAGTTTAGCATGTATAATGCGAGGGGTCAGGTGTGCATGGGGAGTACTGTACAACACAGAGAAGACTAGTAGAGATCATATAGCATCTTACTACTCACTGATGGACAGTGACTGTAACGGGGACTTTTGGGGGGGACATATGAAGGGGTCTACAGCATCCAACTACGCGGATCGACAGAGAATGAAGAGGTTTTTCGGGGGGACTTGGTGAAGGGGGGAGCATAGTAAACATAATGTTCTTCACGTGATTGTAGATTAATGATAAAAAATATTCTTTAAGTGCAATACGTGCACAGCTCTGAATCATCAGAATAAAAGGTCAGGCACTGAGTGCTGCAAACAAAAGACACAGGGATAAAAGAAGGGATGAAAACTCAAGACACCTACGTTCTTACTTACAGGAGACTCACTTGAGATCCAAGGACACAGACAAACTACAAGCAAAAGGTGTGTGGACAAGTACCCTACACGAGTGAAACGGAAAATCAAACAATCAAGCAAATGGATTCTGTTTGAGTCCCCAGAGACAGTCAGCAGAAAATAGCCCTATCTGGCCACCGTGAATTCTTTTTGTTTGGTTTCAACAGTTCCCAGCCATAGATTTAGTCTTGCAGCAACATACTTCTCATTTTCTCTCACCTCAACATCTGAGTTGCTGTAATAATAAGCATCTGGGCCTTTGAAATCAGTGGATTTTATGATGTTCACGAATGTGAAAATCTAATAACCACCTAAAGAGGGAAGTTTGGACACTCAAATAAACACGTCACTCCACAATACACTGTTAGCTCCCAACTGCTCCTGTCTAGAAATTGGTGTTCCTTTTTATTTGACCCTCCGTCCTATCGGCGGTGATCACGCTGATGTCCTTCAAACATGGTGGTGAGCGAAGCAACATGTTGACTTTTCTGTCGACAACAGGCCCAGAGGAATGATACTTGAGATCTTCAGGGAGCCCTTAGTCAATGAATGTGGCTAAATACAGACAGCAAGTTAGAAGGAAATGAAAGAGGACAGAGGATAGAGACACGGGTTCAAGTCCCAGCACAACCATTCCCTGGTTTTGTAGGTACACGCGGCCGACTCGAACTGCAAGTGTCTCGGTGAACCCAGTGTTCCCTCTGCAGCCTAGATACTTTGCAGGATTTTGGGGAGCATAGTGTAGGAAAGTGATATAGGGTATATGGTTAACTGTTCTGCACACATGGACAGATGGACAGACAAAAGGATGATTGATTGAGTGATTGATAAATAGATAGACAGAAAGAAAGATAGATATAGGTACATATCGATTAGCACAAAGCTACTGCTCAAAACATGGAGAGCAATGGTGAAAGCACATTGCAAAACTACAAACAAAAAAGAAGAATGAAATCCAGTTTAAAAAGTGCAGTAAGCAGCCATAAGAAGAAAACGAATCCAATCATTTGCAATAACGTGGATGGAGCTCGAGGGTATTACGCTCAGTCAAATAGTCCAGGCGGAGAAATACATGTACCAAATGATTTCACTCATGTGTGGAGCATGATAACAAAGAAAAACTGAAGAAATAGACAGCAGCAGACTCACAGAACCCGAGAGTGGACCTACAGTTACCAAAGAGAAAGGGACTGGGTAGGGTTTGTGGGAAGGGAGTAATAAGTGCGGGGAAAAAGAATGGGGGCATTAGGATTAGCATGTATAATGTGTAGGGTGGGGTGTCATGGGTAGGGCTGTACAACACAGAGAAGACATGTAGTGATTCTACAGCATCTTAGTACATGCTGACGGAGAGCGGCTGTAACTGGGATTTGGGGTGACTTGGTGAAGAGGGTAGACAGAATAACATAATTTTCTGCATGTGATTGTATATTAATGAGAACAAAAAGAATTTCAAAGTGCAGTAAGAGCACAGCTCTCAAATATCAGAATAAAAGTACAGCCTTTGAGTGCTCCAATCAAAAGACACAGGGTTAGAAGAACTGATGAAAACTCAAGACCACCTACGTGCTCCCTTACTGGAGACTCACTTGAGATCCAAGGACACAGACAAACTACAAGCTGAAGGGGCGGGGACAGGTACCCTACACAAGTGAAACTGAGAAACAAAGAAAGAAATGGATTCTGTTTTGGACCCCAGAGAGAGTCAGTAGAAAATAGCCCTATCTAGCCACCGTGAATTCTTTTTGTTTGGTTTCAGCAGTGCTCAGGCATAGATTTAGTGGTGCAGCAACTTCCTTCTCATTTGCTCTCACCTCAACAAATGAATTGCTGTAATAATATGCGTCTGGGCATTTATAATCATTGCTTTTCATGATGTTCACGAATGTTAAGAAGTAATAACCACCTAAAGAGGGAAGTTTGGACACTCAAATAAACACTTCACTCCACAACACACTCTTTGTTCCCAACTGCTCCTGTCCAGAAATAGGTGTTAATTCATATTTGTCCCTCCACCTATCAGCAGTGATCACGCCAATGTCCCTCAAACATGGTGGTGTGCAAAGGGCCAAGTACACATTTCTGTCGACAACAGGCCCAGACGAAGGATACTTGTTGTCTTCAGGGATCACTTACTCACTGAATGTGGCTAAATAAAGTCAACAAGCGAGCAGGAAGTATAAGAGGACAGAGGACAAAGATACGGGTTCAAGTCCTTTCACCTCCATTTACTGGTTTGGTAAGCACACTCTGCTGACTCTACCTGAAAGCGTATAGGTGAACACAGTGCTCTCCTTATGGCTTAGTTACCTTGCAAGGTTTCTGGAAGCATAATGTAGGGAAGAGACATAGGCTATGTTGTTAACTGTTCTGTACATAAGGATAGATGGGCAGACAAAAAGATGATTGTTTCATAGATAGATAGGTAGACAGACGACAGGTGAAAGAGAGATAGATAGGTACATAGATTAATAGATGATAGACATCATAGATAGATGATAGGAAGTTAGATAGATAGATACATAGATAGATACATAGATACATAGATATATACATACATAGATACATAGATAGACAGACAGACCTTTAGATAGATAGATACAGATGCATGTCGATTGACACAAAGCTATTGTTCATAACCAGGAGTTGAATGGTGAATAACATAGCTAAACTACAAACAAAAAGGAAGAATGAAATAAAGTTTAAAAAGTGCAGTAAGCAGCCTTAAGAAGAAAACAAACACTACCATTTGCAATGACGTGGATGGAGCAAGACGGTAGTATGTTCAGAAAAATAGGGCAGGCGGATAAAGGCAAGTACCAAGTGATTTCACTCATGTGTGGAGTATAACAACAAAGAAAAACTGAAGTAAAAAAACAGCAGCAGACTCTCAGAACCCGAGAGTTGACTAAAAGTAACCAAAGGAAAAAGGACTGGGCAGGGTGAGTCTGAAGGGAGGGATAAGTGTGGGGAGAAAGAATGGGGCCATTAAGTTTAGCATGTATAATGCGAGGGGTCAGGTGTGCATGGGGAGTACTGTACAACACAGAGAAGACTAGTAGAGATCATATAGCATCTTACTACTCACTGATGGACAGTGACTGTAACGGGGACTTTTGGGGGGGACATATGAAGGGGTCTACAGCATCCAACTACGCGGATCGACAGAGAATGAAGAGGTTTTTCGGGGGGACTTGGTGAAGGGGGGAGCATAGTAAACATAATGTTCTTCACGTGATTGTAGATTAATGATAAAAAATATTCTTTAAGTGCAATACGTGCACAGCTCTGAATCATCAGAATAAAAGGTCAGGCACTGAGTGCTGCAAACAAAAGACACAGGGATAAAAGAAGGGATGAAAACTCAAGACACCTACGTGCTTACTTACAGGAGACTCACTTGAGATCCAAGGACACAGACAAACTACAAGCCGAAGGTGTGTGGACAAGTACCCTACACGAGTGAAACGGAAAATCAAACAATCAAGCAAATGGATTCTGTTTGAGTCCCCAGAGACAGTCAGCAGAAATTAGCCCTATCTGGCCACCGTGAATTCTTTTTGTTTGGTTTCAACAGTTCCCAGCCATAGATTTAGTGGTGCAGCAACATACTTCTCATTTTCTCTCACCTCAACATCTGAGTTGCTGTAATAATAAGCATCTGGGCCTTTGAAATCAGTGGATTTTATGATGTTCACGAATGTGAAAATCTAATAACCACCTAAAGAGGGAAGTTTGGACACTCAAATAAACACGTCACTCCACAATACACTGTTAGCTCCCAACTGCTCCTGTCTAGAAATTGGTGTTCCTTTTTATTTGACCCTCCGTCCTATCGGCGGTGATCACGCTGATGTCCTTCAAACATGGTGGTGAGCGAAGCAACATGTTGACTTTTCTGTCGACAACAGGCCCAGAGGAATGATACTTGAGATCTTCAGGGAGCCCTTAGTCAATGAATGTGGCTAAATACAGACAGCAAGTTAGAAGGAAATGAAAGAGGACAGAGGATAGAGACACGGGTTCAAGTCCCAGCACAACCATTCCCTGGTTTTGTAGGTACACGCGGCCGACTCGAACTGCAAGTGTCTCGGTGAACCCAGTGTTCCCTCTGCAGCCTAGATACTTTGCAGGATTTTGGGGAGCATAGTGTAGGAAAGTGATATAGGGTATATGGTTAACTGTTCTGCACACATGGACAGATGGACAGACAAAAGGATGATTGATTGAGTGATTGATAAATAGATAGACAGAAAGAAAGATAGATATAGGTACATATCGATTAGCACAAAGCTACTGCTCAAAACATGGAGAGCAATGGTGAAAGCACATTGCAAAACTACAAACAAAAAAGAAGAATGAAATCCAGTTTAAAAAGTGCAGTAAGCAGCCATAAGAAGAAAACGAATCCAATCATTTGCAATAACGTGGATGGAGCTCGAGGGTATTACGCTCAGTCAAATAGTCCAGGCGGAGAAATACATGTACCAAATGATTTCACTCATGTGTGGAGCATGATAACAAAGAAAAACTGAAGAAATAGACAGCAGCAGACTCACAGAACCCGAGAGTGGACCTACAGTTACCAAAGAGAAAGGGACTGGGTAGGGTTTGTGGGAAGGGAGTAATAAGTGCGGGGAAAAAGAATGGGGGCATTAGGATTAGCATGTATAATGTGTAGGGTGGGGTGTCATGGGTAGGGCTGTACAACACAGAGAAGACATGTAGTGATTCTACAGCATCTTAGTACATGCTGACGGAGAGCGGCTGTAACTGGGATTTGGGGTGACTTGGTGAAGAGGGTAGACAGAATAACATAATTTTCTGCATGTGATTGTATATTAATGAGAACAAAAAGAATTTCAAAGTGCAGTAAGAGCACAGCTCTCAAATATCAGAATAAAAGTACAGCCTTTGAGTGCTCCAATCAAAAGACACAGGGTTAGAAGAACTGATGAAAACTCAAGACCACCTACGTGCTCCCTTACTGGAGACTCACTTGAGATCCAAGGACACAGACAAACTACAAGCTGAAGGGGCGGGGACAGGTACCCTACACAAGTGAAACTGAGAAACAAAGAAAGAAATGGATTCTGTTTTGGACCCCAGAGAGAGTCAGTAGAAAATAGCCCTATCTAGCCACCGTGAATTCTTTTTGTTTGGTTTCAGCAGTGCTCAGGCATAGATTTAGTGGTGCAGCAACTTCCTTCTCATTTGCTCTCACCTCAACAAATGAATTGCTGTAATAATATGCGTCTGGGCATTTATAATCATTGCTTTTCATGATGTTCACGAATGTTAAGAAGTAATAACCACCTAAAGAGGGAAGTTTGGACACTCAAATAAACACTTCACTCCACAACACACTCTTTGTTCCCAACTGCTCCTGTCCAGAAATAGGTGTTAATTCATATTTGTCCCTCCACCTATCAGCAGTGATCACGCCAATGTCCCTCAAACATGGTGGTGTGCAAAGGGCCAAGTACACATTTCTGTCGACAACAGGCCCAGACGAAGGATACTTGTGGTCTTCAGGGATCACTTACTCACTGAATGTGGCTAAATAAAGTCAACAAGCGAGCAGGAAGTATAAGAGGACAGAGGACAAAGATACGGGTTCAAGTCCTTTCACCTCCATTTACTGGTTTGGTAAGCACACTCTGCTGACTCTACCTGAAAGCGTATAGGTGAACACAGTGCTCTCCTTATGGCTTAGTTACCTTGCAAGGATTCTGGAAGCATAATGTAGGGAAGAGACATAGGCTATGTTGTTAACTGTTCTGTACATAAGGATAGATGGGCAGACAATAAGATGATTGTTTCATAGATAGATAGGTAGACAGACGACAGGTGAAAGAGAGATAGATAGGTACATAGATTAATAGATGATAGACATCATAGATAGATGATAGGAAGTTAGATAGATAGATACATAGATAGATACATAGATACATAGATATATACATACATAGATACATAGATAGACAGACAGACCTTTAGATAGATAGATACAGATGCATGTCGATTGACACAAAGCTATTGTTCATAACCAGGAGTTGAATGGTGAATAACATAGCTAAACTACAAACAAAAAGGAAGAATGAAATCCAGTTTAAAAAGTGCAGTAAGCAGCCTTAAGAAGAAAACAAACACTACCATTTGCAATGACGTGGATGGAGCAAGACGGTAGTATGTTCAGAAAAATAGGGCAGGCGGATAAAGGCAAGTACCAAGTGATTTCACTCATGTGTGGAGTATAACAACAAAGAAAAACTGAAGTAAAAAAACAGCAGCAGACTCACAGAACCCGACAGTTGACTAAAAGTAACCAAAGGAAAAAGGACTGGGCAGGGTGAGTATGAAGGGAGGGATAAGTGTGGGGAGAAAGAATGGGGACATTAAGTTTAGCATGTATAATGCGCGGGGTCGGGTGTGCATGGGGAGTACTGTACAACACAGAGAAGACTAGTAGAGATCATATAGCATCTTACTACTCACTGATGGACAGTGACCTTAACGGGGACTTTTGGGTGGGACATGTTGAAGGGGTCTACAGCATCCAACTACGTGGATCGACAGTGACTGAAGAGGTTTTTCGGGGGGACTTGGTGAAGGGGAGCATAGTAAACATAATGTTCTTCACGTGATTGTAGATTAATGATAAAAAATATTCTTTAAGTGCAATAAGTGCACAGCTCTGAATCATCAGAATAAAAGGTCAGGCACTGAGTGCTGCAAACAAAAGACACAGGGATAAAAGAAGGGATGAAAACTCAAGACACCTACGTGCTTACTTACAGGAGACTCACTTGAGATCCAAGGACACAGACAAACTACAAGCCGAAGGTGTGTGGACAAGTACCCTACACGAGTGAAACGGAAAATCAAACAATCAAGCAAATGGATTCTGTTTGAGTCCCCAGAGACAGTCAGCAGAAAATAGCCCTATCTGGCCACCGTGAATTCTTTTTGTTTGGTTTCAACAGTTCCCAGCCATAGATTTAGTCTTGCAGCAACATACTTCTCATTTTCTCTCACCTCAACATCTGAGTTGCTGTAATAATAAGCATCTGGGCCTTTGAAATCAGTGGATTTTATGATGTTCACGAATGTGAAAATCTAATAACCACCTAAAGAGGGAAGTTTGGACACTCAAATAAACACTTCACTCCACAACACACTCTTTGTTCCCAACTGCTCCTGTCCAGAAATAGGTGTTCCTTTATATTTGTCCCTGCACCTATCAGCAGTGATCACGCCGATGTCCCTCAAACATGGTGGTGTGCAAAGAACCAAGTACACTTTACTTTCGACAACCGGAAAAGACGAAGGATACTTGTGGTCTACAGGGATCACTTACTCACTGAATGTGGCTAAATAAAGTCACCAAGCGAGCAGAAAGCATAAGAGGACGGAGGACAGAGATACGGGTTCAAGTCCTTTCACCTCCATTTACTGGTTTTGTAAGCACACGCGGCTGACTCTACATGAAACTGTATCGGTGAACACAGTGCTCTATTTATGGCTTAGTTACCATGCAAGATTTCTGGAAGCATAGTGTAGGGAAGAGACATAGGCTATGTTGTTAACTGTTCTGTACAGAAGGATAGATGGGAAGAAAAAAAGATGATTGATTCATAGATAGATAGGTACACAGATTACAGCTGAAAGATAGATAGATAGGTACATAGATTGATAGATGATAGACATCATAGATAGATGATAGGAAGATAGATAGATAGATAGATAGATAGATAGATACATACATACATACATACATACATACATACCTATATAGACAGACAGACGATTAGATAGATAGATACAGATACATATCGATTGACACAAAGCTATTGTTCATAACCAGGAGTTGAATGGTGAATAACATCGCTAAACTACAAACAAAAAGGAAGAATGATATCCATTTTAAAAAGTGAGGTAAGCAGCCTTAAGAAGGAAACAAATCCGGCCATTTGCAATGTCCTGGATGGAGCTAGACGGTAGTATGTTCAGAGAAATAGGCCAGGCGGAGAAAGACAAGTACCAAGTGTTTTCACTCATGTGTGGAGTATAACAACAAAGAAAAACTGAAGGAAAAAAACAGCAGCAGACTCACAGAACCCGAGAGTTGACTAAAAGTTACCAAAGGGAAAAGGACTGGGCAGGTTGGTTCTGAAGGGAGGGATAAGTTTGAGGAGAAAGAATGGGGGCATTAGTTTTAGAATGTATAATGCTTGGGGTCGAGGGGGCATGGGGAGTGCTGTACGACACAGAGAAGGCTAGTAGAGATCATATAGCATCTTAATACTCACTGATGGACAGCGACTGTAACGGGGTCTGTTGGGAGGGACATGGTGAAGGGGTCTACAGCATCCAACTACGCAGATCGACAGCGACTGAAGAGGTTTTTCAGGGGTACTTGGTGAAGGGGGGAGCATAGTAAACATAATGTTCTTCAAGTGATTTTAGCTTAATGATAAAAAAATTCTTTAAGTGCAATAAGTGCACAGATATGAATCATCAGAAAAAAAGTTCAGGCACTGTGTGCAGCAAACAAAAGACACAGGGTTAAAAGAAGGGATGAAAACTCAAGACACCTACGTGCTTACTTACAGGAGACTCACTTGTAATCCAAGGACACAGACAAACTACAAGCTGAATGTGTGTGGACAAGTACTCTACACGAGTGAAACTGAAAAACAAACAATCAAAAAAATGGATTCTGTTTGAGTCCCCTGGGACAGTCAGAAGAAAATAGCCCTATCTGGCCACCGTGAATTCCTTTGTTTGGTTTCAGCCGTTCCCAGCCATTGATTTAGTGGTGCAGCAACATACTTCTCATTTTCTCTCACCTCTACAACTGAGTTGCTGTAATAATAAGCATCTGGGCCTTTGAAATCAGTGGGTTTTATGATGTTCATGAATGTGAAGATCTAATAACTACCTAAAGAGGGAAGTTTGGACACTCAAATAAACACGTCACCCCTCAATACACTCTTAGCTCCCAACTGCTAGTGTCTATAAATTGGTGTTCCTTTTTATTTGACCCTCCGTCCTGTCGGCGTTGATCACGCTAATGTCCTTCAAACATGGTGGTGATCAAAGAACAAGTTTACTTTTCCGCGACAACAGGCTCAGAGGAATGATACTTGTGGTCTTCAGGGAGCACTTAGTCAAAGAATGTGGCTAAATACAGACAGTAAGTTAGAAGGAGATGAAGAGGACAGAGGATAGAGACACGGGTTCAAGTCCCGGCACAACCATTTCCTGGTTTTGTAGGTACACGCGGCCGACTCGACCTGCAAGTGTCTCGGTGAACCCAGTGGTCTCTCTACAGCCTAGATACTTTGCAGGAATTTTGGAAGCATAGTGTACGGAAGTGATATAGGATATATGGTTAACTGTTCTCTACACAAGGACAGATGGGCAGACAAAAAGATGATTGATTGATTGATTGATTGATAAATAGATAGACAGACAGATAGATAGATATAGGTACATATCGATTAACACAAAGCTACTGCTCATAACCAGGAGAGCAATGGTGAAAGCACATAGGGAAACTACAAACAAAAAGGAAGAATGAAATCCAGTTTAAAAAGTGCAGCAGGCAGCCATAAGAAGAAAACAAATCCTATCATTTGCAATAACGTGGATGGAGCTAGAGGGTATTATGCTCAGTCAAATATTCAAGGAGGAGAAATACATGTACCAAATGATTTCACTCATGTGTGGAGTATGATAACAAAGAAAAACTGAAGGAAAAGACAGCAGCAGACTCACAGAACCCGAGAGTGGACTAACAGTTATCAAAGAGAAAGCGCCTGCGGAGGGTTTGTGGGAAGGGAGTAATAAGTGCGGGGAAAAAGAATGGGGGCATTAGGATTAGCATGTATAGTGTGTAACTTGGGGGATCATTTGTACGGCTGCATATCACAGAGAAAATATGTAGTGATTCTACAGCATCTTAGAACACGCTGACGGACAGCGACTGTAACTGGCTTTTGCCGGGGACTTGGTGAAAGGTGTAGACTGGAATACATAATGTTCTGCATGTGATTGTATATTAATGAGAACAAAAAGAATTTCAAAGTGCAGTAAGAGCACAGCTCTCAAATATCAGAATAAAAGTACAGGCTTTGAGTGCTCCAATCAAAAGACCCAGTGTTAGAAGAACTGATGAAAACTCAAGACCTCCTACGTGCTCCCTTACTGGAGACTCACTTGAGATCCAAGGACACAGACAAACTACAAGCTGAAGGGGCGGGGACAGATTACCTATACAAGTGAAAATAACAAACAAACAAACAAATGAATTCTGTTTGAGTCCCCAGAGAGAGTCAGTAGAAAATAGCCCTATCTAGCCACCGTGAATTCTTTTGTTTGATTTCAGCAGTGCTCAGGCATAGATTTAGTGGTGCAGCAAGTTCCTTCTCATTTCCTCTCACCTCAACAAATGAATTGCTGTAATAATATGCGTCTGGGCATTTATAATCATTGCTTTTTATGATGTTCACGAATGTAAAGAAGTAATAACCACCTAAGGAGGGAAGTTTGGACACTCAAATAAACACTTCACTCGACAATACACTCTTTGTTCCCAACTGCTCCTGTCCAGAAATAGGTGTTCCTTTTTTATTTGTCCCTGCACCTATCAGCAGTGATCCCGCCGATGTCCCTCAAACATGGCGGTGTGCAAAGTACCAAGTACACTTTTCTTTCGACCACCGGACCAGACGAAGGATACTTGTTGTCTTCAGGGATCACTTACTCACTGAATGTGGCTAAATAAAGTCACCAAACGAGCAGGAAGTATAAGAGGACAGAGGACAGAGATACAGGTTCAAGTCCTTTCACCTCCATTTACTGGTTTTGTAAGCACACGCGGCTGACTCTACATGAAACTGTATCGGTGAACACAGTGCTCACCTTATGGCTTAGTTACCATGCAAGATTTCTGGAAGCATAGTGTAGGGAAGAGACATATGCTATGTTGTTAACTGTTCTGTACAGAAGGATAGATGGGAAGAAAAAAAGATGATTGATTCATAGATAGATAGGTACACAGATGACAGCTGAAAGATAGATAGATAGGTACATAGATTGATAGATGATAGACATCATAGATAGATGATAGGAAGATAGATAGATAGATAGATAGATAGAAAGATAGATAGATAGATAGATACATACATACATACATACGTACATACATATATAGACAGACAGACGATTAGATAGATAGATACAGATACATATCGATTGACACAAAGCTATTGTTCATAACCAGGAGTTGAATGGTGAATAACGTAGCTAAACTACAAACAAAAAGGAAGAATGAAATCCATTTTAAAAAGTGCAGTAAGCAGCCTTAAGAAGAAAACAAATCCGGCCATTTGCAATGTCCTGGATGGAGCTTGACGGTAGTATGTTCAGAGAAATAGGCCAGGCGGAGAAAGACAAGTACCAAGTGTTTTCACTCATGTGTAGAGTATAACAACAAAGAAAAACTGAAGGAAAAATACAGCAGCAGACTCACAGAACCCGAGAGTTGACTAAAAGTTACCAAAGGGAAAAGGACTGGGCAGGATGGTTCTGAAGGGAGGGATAAGTTTGAGGAGAAAGAATGGGGGCATTAGTTTTAGAATGTATAATGCTTGGGGTCGAGGGGGCATGGGGAGTGCTGTACGACACAGAGAAGGCTAGTAGAGATCATATAGCATCTTAATACTCACTGATGGACAGCGAATGTAACGGGGTCTGTTGGGAGGGACATGGTGAAAGGGTCTACAGCATCCAACTACGCAGA
Source organism: Manis pentadactyla (assembly GCF_030020395.1). Lineage (NCBI taxonomy): Eukaryota > Metazoa > Chordata > Mammalia > Pholidota > Manidae > Manis > Manis pentadactyla. The sequence goes on along the minus strand of NW_026644696.1, from coordinate 2,938,904 downwards.
TCGACAGCGACTGAAGAGGTTTTTCAGGGGTACTTGGTGAAGGGGGGAGCATAGTAAACATAATGTTCTTCAAGTGATTTTAGCTTAATGATAAAAAAAATCCTTTAAGTGCAATAAGTGCACAGCTCTGAATCATCAGAATAAAAGGTCAGGCACTGAGTGCAGGAAACTAAAGACACAGGGTTAAAAGAAGGGATGAAAACTCAAGACACCTACGTGCTTACTTACAGGAGACTCACTTGAGATAGAAGGACACAGACAAACTACAAGCCGAAGGTGTGTGGACAAGTACTCTACACGAGTGAAACTGAAAAACGAACAATCAAACAAATGGATTCTGTTTGAGTTCCCTGGGACAGTCAGAAGAAAATAGCCCTATCTGGCCACCGTGAATTCTTTTTGTTTGGTTTCAGCCGTTCCCAGCCATTGATTTAGTGGTGCAGCAACATACTTCTCATTTTCTCTCACCTCTACAACTGAGTTGCTGTAATAATAAGCATCTGGGCCTTTGAAATCAGTGGGTTTTATGATGTTCACGAATGTGAAGATCTAATAACTACCTAAAGAGGGAAGTTTGGACACTCAAATAAACACGTCACCCCTCAATACACTCTTAGCTCCCAACTGCTAGTGTCTAGAAATTGGTGTTCCTTTTTATTTGACCCACCGTCCTGTCGGCGTTGATCACGCTGATGTCCTTCAAACATGGTGGTGAGCAAAGAACAAGTTTACTTTTCCGCGACAACAGGCGCAGAGGAATGATACTTGTGGTCTTCAGGGAGCACTTAGTCAAAGAATGTGGCTAAATACAGACAGTAAGTTAGAAGGAGATGAAGAGGACAGAGGATAGAGACACGGGTTCAAGTCCCGGCACAACCATTTCCTGGTTTTGTAGGTACACGCGGCCGACTCGACCTGCAAGTGTCTCGGTGAACCCAGTGGTCTCTCTACAGCCTAGATACTTTGCAGGATTTTTGGAAGCATAGTGTACGAAAATGATATAGGATATATGGTTAACTGTTCTGTACACAAGGACAGATGGGCAGACAAAAAGATGATTGATTGATTGATTGATTGATAAATAGATAGACAGACAGATAGATAGATATAGGTACATATCGATTAACACAAAGCTACTGCTCATAACCAGGAGAGCAATGGTGAAAGCACATAGCGAAACTACAAACAAAAAAGAAGAATGAAATCCAGTTTAAAAAGTGCAGCAGGCAGCCATAAGAAGAAAACAAATCCTATCATTTGCAATAACGTGGATGGAGCTAGAGGGTATTATGCTCAGTCAAATATTCAAGGAGGAGAAATACATGTACCAAATGATTTCACTCATGTGTGGAGTATGATAACAAAGAAAAACTGAAGGAAAAGACAGCAGCAGACTCACAGAACCCGAGAGTGGACTAACAGTTATCAAAGAGAAAGCGCCTGCGGAGGGTTTGTGGGAAGGGAGTAATAAGTGCGGGGAAAAAGAATGGGGGCATTAGGATTAGCATGTATAGTGTGTAACTTGGGGGATCATTTGTACGGCTGCATATCACAGAGAAAATATGTAGTGATTCTACAGCATCTTAGAACACGCTGACGGACAGCGACTGTAACTGGCTTTTGCCGGGGACTTGGTGAAAGGTGTAGACTGGAATACATAATGTTCTGCATGTGATTGTATATTAATGAGAACAAAAAGAATTTCAAAGTGCAGTAAGAGCACAGCTCTCAAATATCAGAATAAAAGTACAGGCTTTGAGTGCTCCAATCAAAAGACCCAGTGTTAGAAGAACTGATGAAAACTCAAGACCTCCTACGTGCTCCCTTACTGGAGACTCACTTGAGATCCAAGGACACAGACAAACTACAAGCTGAAGGGGCGGGGACAGATTACCTATACAAGTGAAAATAACAAACAAACAAACAAATGAATTCTGTTTGAGTCCCCAGAGAGAGTCAGTAGAAAATAGCCCTATCTAGCCACCGTGAATTCTTTTGTTTGATTTCAGCAGTGCTCAGGCATAGATTTAGTGGTGCAGCAAGTTCCTTCTCATTTCCTCTCACCTCAACAAATGAATTGCTGTAATAATATGCGTCTGGGCATTTATAATCATTGCTTTTTATGATGTTCACGAATGTAAAGAAGTAATAACCACCTAAGGAGGGAAGTTTGGACACTCAAATAAACACTTCACTCGACAATACACTCTTTGTTCCCAACTGCTCCTGTCCAGAAATAGGTGTTCCTTTTTTATTTGTCCCTGCACCTATCAGCAGTGATCCCGCCGATGTCCCTCAAACATGGCGGTGTGCAAAGTACCAAGTACACTTTTCTTTCGACCACCGGACCAGACGAAGGATACTTGTTGTCTTCAGGGATCACTTACTCACTGAATGTGGCTAAATAAAGTCACCAAACGAGCAGGAAGTATAAGAGGACAGAGGACAGAGATACAGGTTCAAGTCCTTTCACCTCCATTTACTGGTTTTGTAAGCACACGCGGCTGACTCTACATGAAACTGTATCGGTGAACACAGTGCTCACCTTATGGCTTAGTTACCATGCAAGATTTCTGGAAGCATAGTGTAGGGAAGAGACATATGCTATGTTGTTAACTGTTCTGTACAGAAGGATAGATGGGAAGAAAAAAAGATGATTGATTCATAGATAGATAGGTACACAGATGACAGCTGAAAGATAGATAGATAGGTACATAGATTGATAGATGATAGACATCATAGATAGATGATAGGAAGATAGATAGATAGATAGATAGATAGAAAGATAGATAGATAGATAGATACATACATACATACATACGTACATACATATATAGACAGACAGACGATTAGATAGATAGATACAGATACATATCGATTGACACAAAGCTATTGTTCATAACCAGGAGTTGAATGGTGAATAACGTAGCTAAACTACAAACAAAAAGGAAGAATGAAATCCATTTTAAAAAGTGCAGTAAGCAGCCTTAAGAAGAAAACAAATCCGGCCATTTGCAATGTCCTGGATGGAGCTTGACGGTAGTATGTTCAGAGAAATAGGCCAGGCGGAGAAAGACAAGTACCAAGTGTTTTCACTCATGTGTAGAGTATAACAACAAAGAAAAACTGAAGGAAAAATACAGCAGCAGACTCACAGAACCCGAGAGTTGACTAAAAGTTACCAAAGGGAAAAGGACTGGGCAGGATGGTTCTGAAGGGAGGGATAAGTTTGAGGAGAAAGAATGGGGGCATTAGTTTTAGAATGTATAATGCTTGGGGTCGAGGGGGCATGGGGAGTGCTGTACGACACAGAGAAGGCTAGTAGAGATCATATAGCATCTTAATACTCACTGATGGACAGCGAATGTAACGGGGTCTGTTGGGAGGGACATGGTGAAAGGGTCTACAGCATCCAACTACGCAGATCGACAGCGACTGAAGAGGTTTTTCAGGGGTACTTGGTGAAGGGGGGAGCATAGTAAACATAATGTTCTTCAAGTGATTTTAGCTTAATGATAAAAAAAATCCTTTAAGTGCAATAAGTGCACAGCTCTGAATCATCAGAATAAAAGGTCAGGCACTGAGTGCAGGAAACTAAAGACACAGGGTTAAAAGAAGGGATGAAAACTCAAGACACCTACGTGCTTACTTACAGGAGACTCACTTGAGATAGAAGGACACAGACAAACTACAAGCCGAAGGTGTGTGGACAAGTACTCTACACGAGTGAAACTGAAAAACGAACAATCAAACAAATGGATTCTGTTTGAGTTCCCTGGGACAGTCAGAAGAAAATAGCCCTATCTGGCCACCGTGAATTCTTTTTGTTTGGTTTCAGCCGTTCCCAGCCATTGATTTAGTGGTGCAGCAACATACTTCTCATTTTCTCTCACCTCTACAACTGAGTTGCTGTAATAATAAGCATCTGGGCCTTTGAAATCAGTGGGTTTTATGATGTTCACGAATGTGAAGATCTAATAACTACCTAAAGAGGGAAGTTTGGACACTCAAATAAACACGTCACCCCTCAATACACTCTTAGCTCCCAACTGCTAGTGTCTAGAAATTGGTGTTCCTTTTTATTTGACCCACCGTCCTGTCGGCGTTGATCACGCTGATGTCCTTCAAACATGGTGGTGAGCAAAGAACAAGTTTACTTTTCCGCGACAACAGGCGCAGAGGAATGATACTTGTGGTCTTCAGGGAGCACTTAGTCAAAGAATGTGGCTAAATACAGACAGTAAGTTAGAAGGAGATGAAGAGGACAGAGGATAGAGACACGGGTTCAAGTCCCGGCACAACCATTTCCTGGTTTTGTAGGTACACGCGGCCGACTCGACCTGCAAGTGTCTCGGTGAACCCAGTGGTCTCTCTACAGCCTAGATACTTTGCAGGATTTTTGGAAGCATAGTGTACGAAAATGATATAGGATATATGGTTAACTGTTCTGTACACAAGGACAGATGGGCAGACAAAAAGATGATTGATTGATTGATTGATTGATAAATAGATAGACAGACAGATAGATAGATATAGGTACATATCGATTAACACAAAGCTACTGCTCATAACCAGGAGAGCAATGGTGAAAGCACATAGCGAAACTACAAACAAAAAAGAAGAATGAAATCCAGTTTAAAAAGTGCAGCAGGCAGCCATAAGAAGAAAACAAATCCTATCATTTGCAATAACGTGGATGGAGCTAGAGGGTATTATGCTCAGTCAAATATTCAAGGAGGAGAAATACATGTACCAAATGATTTCACTCATGTGTGGAGTATGATAACAAAGAAAAACTGAAGGAAAAGACAGCAGCAGACTCACAGAACCCGAGAGTGGACTAACAGTTATCAAAGAGAAAGCGCCTGCGGAGGGTTTGTGGGAAGGGAGTAATAAGTGCGGGGAAAAAGAATGGGGGCATTAGGATTAGCATGTATAGTGTGTAACTTGGGGGATCATTTGTACGGCTGCATATCACAGAGAAAATATGTAGTGATTCTACAGCATCTTAGAACACGCTGACGGACAGCGACTGTAACTGGCTTTTGCCGGGGACTTGGTGAAAGGTGTAGACTGGAATACATAATGTTCTGCATGTGATTGTATATTAATGAGAACAAAAAGAATTTCAAAGTGCAGTAAGAGCACAGCTCTCAAATATCAGAATAAAAGTACAGGCTTTGAGTGCTCCAATCAAAAGACCCAGTGTTAGAAGAACTGATGAAAACTCAAGACCTCCTACGTGCTCCCTTACTGGAGACTCACTTGAGATCCAAGGACACAGACAAACTACAAGCTGAAGGGGCGGGGACAGATTACCTATACAAGTGAAAATAACAAACAAACAAACAAATGAATTCTGTTTGAGTCCCCAGAGAGAGTCAGTAGAAAATAGCCCTATCTAGCCACCGTGAATTCTTTTGTTTGATTTCAGCAGTGCTCAGGCATAGATTTAGTGGTGCAGCAAGTTCCTTCTCATTTCCTCTCACCTCAACAAATGAATTGCTGTAATAATATGCGTCTGGGCATTTATAATCATTGCTTTTTATGATGTTCACGAATGTAAAGAAGTAATAACCACCTAAGGAGGGAAGTTTGGACACTCAAATAAACACTTCACTCGACAATACACTCTTTGTTCCCAACTGCTCCTGTCCAGAAATAGGTGTTCCTTTTTTATTTGTCCCTGCACCTATCAGCAGTGATCCCGCCGATGTCCCTCAAACATGGCGGTGTGCAAAGTACCAAGTACACTTTTCTTTCGACCACCGGACCAGACGAAGGATACTTGTTGTCTTCAGGGATCACTTACTCACTGAATGTGGCTAAATAAAGTCACCAAACGAGCAGGAAGTATAAGAGGACAGAGGACAGAGATACAGGTTCAAGTCCTTTCACCTCCATTTACTGGTTTTGTAAGCACACGCGGCTGACTCTACATGAAACTGTATCGGTGAACACAGTGCTCACCTTATGGCTTAGTTACCATGCAAGATTTCTGGAAGCATAGTGTAGGGAAGAGACATATGCTATGTTGTTAACTGTTCTGTACAGAAGGATAGATGGGAAGAAAAAAAGATGATTGATTCATAGATAGATAGGTACACAGATGACAGCTGAAAGATAGATAGATAGGTACATAGATTGATAGATGATAGACATCATAGATAGATGATAGGAAGATAGATAGATAGATAGATAGATAGAAAGATAGATAGATAGATAGATACATACATACATACATACGTACATACATATATAGACAGACAGACGATTAGATAGATAGATACAGATACATATCGATTGACACAAAGCTATTGTTCATAACCAGGAGTTGAATGGTGAATAACGTAGCTAAACTACAAACAAAAAGGAAGAATGAAATCCATTTTAAAAAGTGCAGTAAGCAGCCTTAAGAAGAAAACAAATCCGGCCATTTGCAATGTCCTGGATGGAGCTTGACGGTAGTATGTTCAGAGAAATAGGCCAGGCGGAGAAAGACAAGTACCAAGTGTTTTCACTCATGTGTAGAGTATAACAACAAAGAAAAACTGAAGGAAAAATACAGCAGCAGACTCACAGAACCCGAGAGTTGACTAAAAGTTACCAAAGGGAAAAGGACTGGGCAGGATGGTTCTGAAGGGAGGGATAAGTTTGAGGAGAAAGAATGGGGGCATTAGTTTTAGAATGTATAATGCTTGGGGTCGAGGGGGCATGGGGAGTGCTGTACGACACAGAGAAGGCTAGTAGAGATCATATAGCATCTTAATACTCACTGATGGACAGCGAATGTAACGGGGTCTGTTGGGAGGGACATGGTGAAAGGGTCTACAGCATCCAACTACGCAGATCGACAGCGACTGAAGAGGTTTTTCAGGGGTACTTGGTGAAGGGGGGAGCATAGTAAACATAATGTTCTTCAAGTGATTTTAGCTTAATGATAAAAAAAATCCTTTAAGTGCAATAAGTGCACAGCTCTGAATCATCAGAATAAAAGGTCAGGCACTGAGTGCAGGAAACTAAAGACACAGGGTTAAAAGAAGGGATGAAAACTCAAGACACCTACGTGCTTACTTACAGGAGACTCACTTGAGATAGAAGGACACAGACAAACTACAAGCCGAAGGTGTGTGGACAAGTACTCTACACGAGTGAAACTGAAAAACGAACAATCAAACAAATGGATTCTGTTTGAGTTCCCTGGGACAGTCAGAAGAAAATAGCCCTATCTGGCCACCGTGAATTCTTTTTGTTTGGTTTCAGCCGTTCCCAGCCATTGATTTAGTGGTGCAGCAACATACTTCTCATTTTCTCTCACCTCTACAACTGAGTTGCTGTAATAATAAGCATCTGGGCCTTTGAAATCAGTGGGTTTTATGATGTTCACGAATGTGAAGATCTAATAACTACCTAAAGAGGGAAGTTTGGACACTCAAATAAACACGTCACCCCTCAATACACTCTTAGCTCCCAACTGCTAGTGTCTAGAAATTGGTGTTCCTTTTTATTTGACCCACCGTCCTGTCGGCGTTGATCACGCTGATGTCCTTCAAACATGGTGGTGAGCAAAGAACAAGTTTACTTTTCCGCGACAACAGGCGCAGAGGAATGATACTTGTGGTCTTCAGGGAGCACTTAGTCAAAGAATGTGGCTAAATACAGACAGTAAGTTAGAAGGAGATGAAGAGGACAGAGGATAGAGACACGGGTTCAAGTCCCGGCACAACCATTTCCTGGTTTTGTAGGTACACGCGGCCGACTCGACCTGCAAGTGTCTCGGTGAACCCAGTGGTCTCTCTACAGCCTAGATACTTTGCAGGATTTTTGGAAGCATAGTGTACGAAAATGATATAGGATATATGGTTAACTGTTCTGTACACAAGGACAGATGGGCAGACAAAAAGATGATTGATTGATTGATTGATTGATAAATAGATAGACAGACAGATAGATAGATATAGGTACATATCGATTAACACAAAGCTACTGCTCATAACCAGGAGAGCAATGGTGAAAGCACATAGCGAAACTACAAACAAAAAAGAAGAATGAAATCCAGTTTAAAAAGTGCAGCAGGCAGCCATAAGAAGAAAACAAATCCTATCATTTGCAATAACGTGGATGGAGCTAGAGGGTATTATGCTCAGTCAAATATTCAAGGAGGAGAAATACATGTACCAAATGATTTCACTCATGTGTGGAGTATGATAACAAAGAAAAACTGAAGGAAAAGACAGCAGCAGACTCACAGAACCCGAGAGTGGACTAACAGTTATCAAAGAAAAAGTGCCTGTGGAGGGTTTGTGGGAAGGGAGTAATAAGGGCGGGGAAAAAGAATGGGGGCATTAGGATTAGCACGTATAGTGTGTAACTTGGGGGTTCATTTGTACGGCTGCATATCACAGAGAAAATATGTAGTGATTCTACAGCATCTTAGAACACGCTGACGGACAGCGACTGTAACTGGCTTTTGCCGGGGACTTGGTGAAGGGTGTAGACTGGAATACATAATGTTCTGCATGTGATTGTATATTAATGAGAACAAAAAGAATTTCAAAGTGCAGTAAGAGCACAGCTCTCAAATATCAAAATAAAAGTACAGGCTTTGAGTGCTCCAATCAAAAGACCCAGTGTTAGAAGAACTGATGAAAACTCAAGACCTCCTACGTGCTCCCTTACTGGAGACTCACTTGAGATCCAAGGACACAGACAAACTACAAGCTGAAGGGGCGGGGACAGATTACCTATACAAGTGAAAATAACAAACAAACAAACAAATGAATTCTGTTTGAGTCCCCAGAGAGAGTCAGTAGAAAATAGCCCTATCTAGCCACCGTGAATTCATTTGTTTGATTTCAGCAGTGCTCAGGCATAGATTTAGTGGTGCAGCAAGTTCCTTCTCATTTCCTCTCACCTCAACAAATGAATTGCTGTAATAATATGCGTCTGGGCATTTATAATCATTGCTTTTTATGATGTTCACGAATGTAAAGAAGTAATAACCACCTAAGGAGGGAAGTTTGGACACTCAAATAAACACTTCACTCGACAACACACTCTTTGTTCCCAACTGCTCCTGTCCAGAAATAGGTGTTCCTTTATATTTGTCCCTGCACCTATCAGCAGTGATCACGCCGATGTCCCTCAAACGTGGTGGTGTGCAAAGGACCAAGTACACTTTACTTTCGACAACCGGAAAAGACGAAGGATACTTGTGGTCTACAGGGATCACTTACTCACTGAATGTGGCTAAATAAAGTCACCAAGCGAGCAGAAAGCATAAGAGGACGGAGGACAGAGATACAGGTTCAAGTCCTTTCACCTCCATTTACTGGTTTTGTAAGCACACGCGGCTGACTCTACATGAAAGTGTATCGGTGAACATAGTGCTCTATTTATGGCTTAGTTACCATGCAAGATTTCTGGAAGCATAGTGTAGGGAAGAGACATAGGCTATGTTGTTAACTGTTCTGTACAGAAGGATAGATGGGAAGAAAAAAAGATGATTGATTCATAGATAGATAGGTACACAGATGACAGATGAAAGATAGATAGATAGGTACATAGATTGATAGATGATAGACATCATAGATAGATGATAGGAAGATAGATAGATAGATAGATAGATACATACATACATACATACATACATACATACCTATATAGACAGACAGACGATTAGATAGATAGATACAGATACATATCGATTGACACAAAGCTATTGTTCATAACCAGGAGTTGAATGGTGAATAACATCGCTAAACTACAAACAAAAAGGAAGAATGATATCCATTTTAAAAAGTGCAGTAAGCAGCCTTAAGAAGGAAACAAATCCGGCCATTTGCAATGTCCTGGATGGAGCTAGACGGTAGTATGTTCAGAGAAATAGGCCAGGCGGAGAAAGACAAGTACCAAGTGTTTTCACTCATGTGTGGAGTATAACAACAAAGAAAAACTGAAGGAAAAAAACAGCAGCAGACTCACAGAACCCGAGAGTTGACTAAAAGTTACCAAAGGGAAAAGGACTGGGCAGGGTGGTTCTGAAGGGAGGGATAAGTTTGAGGAGAAAGAATGGGGGCATTAGTTTTAGAATGTATAATGCTTGGGGTCGAGGGGGCATGGGGAGTGCTGTACGACACAGAGAAGGCTAGTAGAGATCATATAGCATCTTAATACTCACTGATGGACAGCGACTGTAACGGGGTCTGTTGGGAGGGACATGGTGAAGGGGTCTACAGCATCCAACTACGCAGATCGACAGCGACTGAATAGGTTTTTCAGGGGTACTTGGTGAAGGGGGGTGCATAGTAAACATAATGTTCTTCAAGTGATTTTAGCTTAATGATAAAAAAATTCTTTAAGTGCAATAAGTGCACAGATCTGAATCATCAGAAAAAAAGTTCAGGCACTGAGTGCAGCAAACAAAAGACACAGGGTTAAAAGAAGGGATGAAAACTCAAGACACCTACGTGCTTACTTACAGGAGACTCACTTGTAATCCAAGGACACAGACAAACTACAAGCTGAATGTGTGTGGACAAGTACTCTACACGAGTGAAACTGAAAAACAAACAATCAAACAAATGGATTCTGTTTGAGTCCCCTGGGACAGTCAGAAGAAAATAGCCCTATCTGGCCATCGTGAATTCCTTTGTTTGGTTTCAGCCGTTCCCAGCCATTGATTTAGTGGTGCAGCAACATACTTCTCATTTTCTCTCACCTCTACAACTGAGTTGCTGTAATAATAAGCATCTGGGCCTTTGAAATCAGTGGGTTTTATGATGTTCATGAATGTGAAGATCTAATAACTACCTAAAGAGGGAAGTTTGGACACTCAAATAAACACGTCACCCCTCAATACACTCTTAGCTCCCAACTGCTAGTGTCTATAAATTGGTGTTCCTTTTTATTTGACCCTCCGTCCTGTCGGCGTTGATCACGCTAATGTCCTTCAAACATGGTGGTGATCAAAGAACAAGTTTACTTTTCCGCGACAACAGGCTCAGAGGAATGATACTTGTGGTCTTCAGGGAGCACTTAGTCAAAGAATGTGGCTAAATACAGACAGTAAGTTAGAAGGAGATGAAGAGGACAGAGGATAGAGACACGGGTTCAACTCCCGGCACAACCATTTCCTGGTTTTGTAGGTACACGCGGCCGACTCGACCTGCAAGTGTCTCGGTGAACCCAGTGGTCTCTCTACAGCCTAGATATTTTGCAGGAATTTTGGAAGCATAGTGTACGTAAGTGATATAGGATATATGGTTAACTGTTCTCTACACAAGGACAGATGGGCAGACAAAAAGATGATTGATTGATTGATTGATTGATAAATAGATAGACAGACAGATAGATAGATATAGGTACATATCGATTAACACAAAGCTACTGCTCATAACCAGGAGAGCAATGGTGAAAGCACATAGGGAAACTACAAACAAAAAGGAAGAATGAAATCCAGTTTAAAAAGTGCAGCAGGCAGCCATAAGAAGAAAACAAATCCTATCATTTGCAATAACGTGGATGGAGCTAGAGGGTATTATGCTCAGTCAAATATTCAAGGAGGAGAAATACATGTACCAAATGATTTCACTCATGTGTGGAGTATGATAACAAAGAAAAACTGAAGGAAAAGACAGCAGCAGACTCACAGAACCCGAGAGTGGACTAACAGTTATCAAAGAGAAAGCGCCTGCGGAGGGTTTGTGGGAAGGGAGTAATAAGTGCGGGGAAAAAGAATGGGGGCATTAGGATTAGCATGTATAGTGTGTAACTTGGGGGATCATTTGTACGGCTGCATATCACAGAGAAAATATGTAGTGATTCTACAGCATCTTAGAACACGCTGACGGACAGCGACTGTAACTGGCTTTTGCCGGGGACTTGGTGAAAGGTGTAGACTGGAATACATAATGTTCTGCATGTGATTGTATATTAATGAGAACAAAAAGAATTTCAAAGTGCAGTAAGAGCACAGCTCTCAAATATCAGAATAAAAGTACAGGCTTTGAGTGCTCCAATCAAAAGACCCAGTGTTAGAAGAACTGATGAAAACTCAAGACCTCCTACGTGCTCCCTTACTGGAGACTCACTTGAGATCCAAGGACACAGACAAACTACAAGCTGAAGGGGCGGGGACAGATTACCTATACAAGTGAAAATAACAAACAAACAAACAAATGAATTCTGTTTGAGTCCCCAGAGAGAGTCAGTAGAAAATAGCCCTATCTAGCCACCGTGAATTCTTTTGTTTGATTTCAGCAGTGCTCAGGCATAGATTTAGTGGTGCAGCAAGTTCCTTCTCATTTCCTCTCACCTCAACAAATGAATTGCTGTAATAATATGCGTCTGGGCATTTATAATCATTGCTTTTTATGATGTTCACGAATGTAAAGAAGTAATAACCACCTAAGGAGGGAAGTTTGGACACTCAAATAAACACTTCACTCGACAATACACTCTTTGTTCCCAACTGCTCCTGTCCAGAAATAGGTGTTCCTTTTTTATTTGTCCCTGCACCTATCAGCAGTGATCCCGCCGATGTCCCTCAAACATGGCGGTGTGCAAAGTACCAAGTACACTTTTCTTTCGACCACCGGACCAGACGAAGGATACTTGTTGTCTTCAGGGATCACTTACTCACTGAATGTGGCTAAATAAAGTCACCAAACGAGCAGGAAGTATAAGAGGACAGAGGACAGAGATACAGGTTCAAGTCCTTTCACCTCCATTTACTGGTTTTGTAAGCACACGCGGCTGACTCTACATGAAACTGTATCGGTGAACACAGTGCTCACCTTATGGCTTAGTTACCATGCAAGATTTCTGGAAGCATAGTGTAGGGAAGAGACATATGCTATGTTGTTAACTGTTCTGTACAGAAGGATAGATGGGAAGAAAAAAAGATGATTGATTCATAGATAGATAGGTACACAGATGACAGCTGAAAGATAGATAGATAGGTACATAGATTGATAGATGATAGACATCATAGATAGATGATAGGAAGATAGATAGATAGATAGATAGATAGAAAGATAGATAGATAGATAGATACATACATACATACATACGTACATACATATATAGACAGACAGACGATTAGATAGATAGATACAGATACATATCGATTGACACAAAGCTATTGTTCATAACCAGGAGTTGAATGGTGAATAACGTAGCTAAACTACAAACAAAAAGGAAGAATGAAATCCATTTTAAAAAGTGCAGTAAGCAGCCTTAAGAAGAAAACAAATCCGGCCATTTGCAATGTCCTGGATGGAGCTTGACGGTAGTATGTTCAGAGAAATAGGCCAGGCGGAGAAAGACAAGTACCAAGTGTTTTCACTCATGTGTAGAGTATAACAACAAAGAAAAACTGAAGGAAAAATACAGCAGCAGACTCACAGAACCCGAGAGTTGACTAAAAGTTACCAAAGGGAAAAGGACTGGGCAGGATGGTTCTGAAGGGAGGGATAAGTTTGAGGAGAAAGAATGGGGGCATTAGTTTTAGAATGTATAATGCTTGGGGTCGAGGGGGCATGGGGAGTGCTGTACGACACAGAGAAGGCTAGTAGAGATCATATAGCATCTTAATACTCACTGATGGACAGCGAATGTAACGGGGTCTGTTGGGAGGGACATGGTGAAAGGGTCTACAGCATCCAACTACGCAGATCGACAGCGACTGAAGAGGTTTTTCAGGGGTACTTGGTGAAGGGGGGAGCATAGTAAACATAATGTTCTTCAAGTGATTTTAGCTTAATGATAAAAAAAATCCTTTAAGTGCAATAAGTGCACAGCTCTGAATCATCAGAATAAAAGGTCAGGCACTGAGTGCAGGAAACTAAAGACACAGGGTTAAAAGAAGGGATGAAAACTCAAGACACCTACGTGCTTACTTACAGGAGACTCACTTGAGATAGAAGGACACAGACAAACTACAAGCCGAAGGTGTGTGGACAAGTACTCTACACGAGTGAAACTGAAAAACGAACAATCAAACAAATGGATTCTGTTTGAGTTCCCTGGGACAGTCAGAAGAAAATAGCCCTATCTGGCCACCGTGAATTCTTTTTGTTTGGTTTCAGCCGTTCCCAGCCATTGATTTAGTGGTGCAGCAACATACTTCTCATTTTCTCTCACCTCTACAACTGAGTTGCTGTAATAATAAGCATCTGGGCCTTTGAAATCAGTGGGTTTTATGATGTTCACGAATGTGAAGATCTAATAACTACCTAAAGAGGGAAGTTTGGACACTCAAATAAACACGTCACCCCTCAATACACTCTTAGCTCCCAACTGCTAGTGTCTAGAAATTGGTGTTCCTTTTTATTTGACCCACCGTCCTGTCGGCGTTGATCACGCTGATGTCCTTCAAACATGGTGGTGAGCAAAGAACAAGTTTACTTTTCCGCGACAACAGGCGCAGAGGAATGATACTTGTGGTCTTCAGGGAGCACTTAGTCAAAGAATGTGGCTAAATACAGACAGTAAGTTAGAAGGAGATGAAGAGGACAGAGGATAGAGACACGGGTTCAAGTCCCGGCACAACCATTTCCTGGTTTTGTAGGTACACGCGGCCGACTCGACCTGCAAGTGTCTCGGTGAACCCAGTGGTCTCTCTACAGCCTAGATACTTTGCAGGATTTTTGGAAGCATAGTGTACGAAAATGATATAGGATATATGGTTAACTGTTCTGTACACAAGGACAGATGGGCAGACAAAAAGATGATTGATTGATTGATTGATTGATAAATAGATAGACAGACAGATAGATAGATATAGGTACATATCGATTAACACAAAGCTACTGCTCATAACCAGGAGAGCAATGGTGAAAGCACATAGCGAAACTACAAACAAAAAAGAAGAATGAAATCCAGTTTAAAAAGTGCAGCAGGCAGCCATAAGAAGAAAACAAATCCTATCATTTGCAATAACGTGGATGGAGCTAGAGGGTATTATGCTCAGTCAAATATTCAAGGAGGAGAAATACATGTACCAAATGATTTCACTCATGTGTGGAGTATGATAACAAAGAAAAACTGAAGGAAAAGACAGCAGCAGACTCACAGAACCCGAGAGTGGACTAACAGTTATCAAAGAAAAAGTGCCTGTGGAGGGTTTGTGGGAAGGGAGTAATAAGGGCGGGGAAAAAGAATGGGGGCATTAGGATTAGCACGTATAGTGTGTAACTTGGGGGTTCATTTGTACGGCTGCATATCACAGAGAAAATATGTAGTGATTCTACAGCATCTTAGAACACGCTGACGGACAGCGACTGTAACTGGCTTTTGCCGGGGACTTGGTGAAGGGTGTAGACTGGAATACATAATGTTCTGCATGTGATTGTATATTAATGAGAACAAAAAGAATTTCAAAGTGCAGTAAGAGCACAGCTCTCAAATATCAAAATAAAAGTACAGGCTTTGAGTGCTCCAATCAAAAGACCCAGTGTTAGAAGAACTGATGAAAACTCAAGACCTCCTACGTGCTCCCTTACTGGAGACTCACTTGAGATCCAAGGACACAGACAAACTACAAGCTGAAGGGGCGGGGACAGATTACCTATACAAGTGAAAATAACAAACAAACAAACAAATGAATTCTGTTTGAGTCCCCAGAGAGAGTCAGTAGAAAATAGCCCTATCTAGCCACCGTGAATTCATTTGTTTGATTTCAGCAGTGCTCAGGCATAGATTTAGTGGTGCAGCAAGTTCCTTCTCATTTCCTCTCACCTCAACAAATGAATTGCTGTAATAATATGCGTCTGGGCATTTATAATCATTGCTTTTTATGATGTTCACGAATGTAAAGAAGTAATAACCACCTAAGGAGGGAAGTTTGGACACTCAAATAAACACTTCACTCGACAACACACTCTTTGTTCCCAACTGCTCCTGTCCAGAAATAGGTGTTCCTTTATATTTGTCCCTGCACCTATCAGCAGTGATCACGCCGATGTCCCTCAAACGTGGTGGTGTGCAAAGGACCAAGTACACTTTACTTTCGACAACCGGAAAAGACGAAGGATACTTGTGGTCTACAGGGATCACTTACTCACTGAATGTGGCTAAATAAAGTCACCAAGCGAGCAGAAAGCATAAGAGGACGGAGGACAGAGATACAGGTTCAAGTCCTTTCACCTCCATTTACTGGTTTTGTAAGCACACGCGGCTGACTCTACATGAAAGTGTATCGGTGAACATAGTGCTCTATTTATGGCTTAGTTACCATGCAAGATTTCTGGAAGCATAGTGTAGGGAAGAGACATAGGCTATGTTGTTAACTGTTCTGTACAGAAGGATAGATGGGAAGAAAAAAAGATGATTGATTCATAGATAGATAGGTACACAGATGACAGATGAAAGATAGATAGATAGGTACATAGATTGATAGATGATAGACATCATAGATAGATGATAGGAAGATAGATAGATAGATAGATAGATAGATACATACATACATACATACATACATACCTATATAGACAGACAGACGATTAGATAGATAGATACAGATACATATCGATTGACACAAAGCTATTGTTCATAACCAGGAGTTGAATGGTGAATAACATCGCTAAACTACAAACAAAAAGGAAGAATGATATCCATTTTAAAAAGTGCAGTAAGCAGCCTTAAGAAGGAAACAAATCCGGCCATTTGCAATGTCCTGGATGGAGCTAGACGGTAGTATGTTCAGAGAAATAGGCCAGGCGGAGAAAGACAAGTACCAAGTGTTTTCACTCATGTGTGGAGTATAACAACAAAGAAAAACTGAAGGAAAAAAACAGCAGCAGACTCACAGAACCCGAGAGTTGACTAAAAGTTACCAAAGGGAAAAGGACTGGGCAGGGTGGTTCTGAAGGGAGGGATAAGTTTGAGGAGAAAGAATGGGGGCATTAGTTTTAGAATGTATAATGCTTGGGGTCGAGGGGGCATGGGGAGTGCTGTACGACACAGAGAAGGCTAGTAGAGATCATATAGCATCTTAATACTCACTGATGGACAGCGACTGTAACGGGGTCTGTTGGGAGGGACATGGTGAAGGGGTCTACAGCATCCAACTACGCAGATCGACAGCGACTGAATAGGTTTTTCAGGGGTACTTGGTGAAGGGGGGAGCATAGTAAACATAATGTTCTTCAAGTGATTTTAGCTTAATGATAAAAAAATTCTTTAAGTGCAATAAGTGCACAGATCTGAATCATCAGAAAAAAAGTTCAGGCACTGAGTGCAGCAAACAAAAGACACAGGGTTAAAAGAAGGGATGAAAACTCAAGACACCTACGTGCTTACTTACAGGAGACTCACTTGTAATCCAAGGACACAGACAAACTACAAGCTGAATGTGTGTGGACAAGTACTCTACACGAGTGAAACTGAAAAACAAACAATCAAACAAATGGATTCTGTTTGAGTCCCCTGGGACAGTCAGAAGAAAATAGCCCTATCTGGCCATCGTGAATTCCTTTGTTTGGTTTCAGCCGTTCCCAGCCATTGATTTAGTGGTGCAGCAACATACTTCTCATTTTCTCTCACCTCTACAACTGAGTTGCTGTAATAATAAGCATCTGGGCCTTTGAAATCAGTGGGTTTTATGATGTTCATGAATGTGAAGATCTAATAACTACCTAAAGAGGGAAGTTTGGACACTCAAATAAACACGTCACCCCTCAATACACTCTTAGCTCCCAACTGCTAGTGTCTATAAATTGGTGTTCCTTTTTATTTGACCCTCCGTCCTGTCGGCGTTGATCACGCTAATGTCCTTCAAACATGGTGGTGATCAAAGAACAAGTTTACTTTTCCGCGACAACAGGCTCAGAGGAATGATACTTGTGGTCTTCAGGGAGCACTTAGTCAAAGAATGTGGCTAAATACAGACAGTAAGTTAGAAGGAGATGAAGAGGACAGAGGATAGAGACACGGGTTCAACTCCCGGCACAACCATTTCCTGGTTTTGTAGGTACACGCGGCCGACTCGACCTGCAAGTGTCTCGGTGAACCCAGTGGTCTCTCTACAGCCTAGATATTTTGCAGGAATTTTGGAAGCATAGTGTACGTAAGTGATATAGGATATATGGTTAACTGTTCTCTACACAAGGACAGATGGGCAGACAAAAAGATGATTGATTGATTGATTGATTGATAAATAGATAGACAGACAGATAGATAGATATAGGTACATATCGATTAACACAAAGCTACTGCTCATAACCAGGAGAGCAATGGTGAAAGCACATAGGGAAACTACAAACAAAAAGGAAGAATGAAATCCAGTTTAAAAAGTGCAGCAGGCAGCCATAAGAAGAAAACAAATCCTATCATTTGCAATAACGTGGATGGAGCTAGAGGGTATTATGCTCAGTCAAATATTCAAGGAGGAGAAATACATGTACCAAATGATTTCACTCATGTGTGGAGTATGATAACAAAGAAAAACTGAAGGAAAAGACAGCAGCAGACTCACAGAACCCGAGAGTGGACTAACAGTTATCAAAGAGAAAGCGCCTGCGGAGGGTTTGTGGGAAGGGAGTAATAAGTGCGGGGAAAAAGAATGGGGGCATTAGGATTAGCATGTATAGTGTGTAACTTGGGGGATCATTTGTACGGCTGCATATCACAGAGAAAATATGTAGTGATTCTACAGCATCTTAGAACACGCTGACGGACAGCGACTGTAACTGGCTTTTGCCGGGGACTTGGTGAAAGGTGTAGACTGGAATACATAATGTTCTGCATGTGATTGTATATTAATGAGAACAAAAAGAATTTCAAAGTGCAGTAAGAGCACAGCTCTCAAATATCAGAATAAAAGTACAGGCTTTGAGTGCTCCAATCAAAAGACCCAGTGTTAGAAGAACTGATGAAAACTCAAGACCTCCTACGTGCTCCCTTACTGGAGACTCACTTGAGATCCAAGGACACAGACAAACTACAAGCTGAAGGGGCGGGGACAGATTACCTATACAAGTGAAAATAACAAACAAACAAACAAATGAATTCTGTTTGAGTCCCCAGAGAGAGTCAGTAGAAAATAGCCCTATCTAGCCACCGTGAATTCTTTTGTTTGATTTCAGCAGTGCTCAGGCATAGATTTAGTGGTGCAGCAAGTTCCTTCTCATTTCCTCTCACCTCAACAAATGAATTGCTGTAATAATATGCGTCTGGGCATTTATAATCATTGCTTTTTATGATGTTCACGAATGTAAAGAAGTAATAACCACCTAAGGAGGGAAGTTTGGACACTCAAATAAACACTTCACTCGACAACACACTCTTTGTTCCCAACTGCTCCTGTCCAGAAATAGGTGTTCCTTTTTTATTTGTCCCTGCACCTATCAGCAGTGATCCCGCCGATGTCCCTCAAACATGGCGGTGTGCAAAGTACCAAGTACACTTTTCTTTAGACCACCGGACCAGACGAAGGATACTTGTTGTCTTCAGGGATCACTTACTCACTGAATGTGGCTAAATAAAGTCACCAAACGAGCAGGAAGTATAAGAGGACAGAGGACAGAGATACAGGTTCAAGTCCTTTCACCTCCATTTACTGGTTTTGTAAGCACACGCGGCTGACTCTACATGAAAGTGTATCGGTGAATACAGTGCTCACCTTATGGCTTAGTTACCATGCAAGATTTCTGGAAGCATAGTGTAGGGAAGAGACATATGCTATGTTGTTAACTGTTCTGTACAGAAGGATAGATGGGAAGAAAAAAAGATGATTGATTCATAGATAGATAGGTACACAGATGACAGCTGAAAGATAGATAGATAGGTACATAGATTGATAGATGATAGACATCATAGATAGATGATAGGAAGATAGATAGATAGATAGATAGATAGAAAGATAGATAGATAGATACATACATACATACATACATACGTACATACATATATAGACAGACAGACGATTAGATAGATAGATACAGATACATATCGATTGACACAAAGCTATTGTTCATAACCAGGAGTTGAATGGTGAATAACGTAGCTAAACTACAAACAAAAAGGAAGAATGAAATCCATTTTAAAAAGTGCAGTAAGCAGCCTTAAGAAGAAAACAAATCCGGCCATTTGCAATGTCCTGGATGGAGCTTGACGGTAGTATGTTCAGAGAAATAGGCCAGGCGGAGAAAGCCAAGTACCAAGTGTTTTCACTCATGTGTAGAGTATAACAACAAAGAAAAACTGAAGGAAAAAAACAGCAGCAGACTCACAGAACCCGAGAGTTGACTAAAAGTTACCAAAGGGAAAAGGACTGGGCAGGGTGGTTCTGAAGGGAGGGATAAGTTTGAGGAGAAAGAATGGGGGCATTAGTTTTAGAATGTATAATGCTTGGGGTCGAGGGGGCATGGGGAGTGCTGTACGACACAGAGAAGGCTAGTAGAGATCATATAGCATCTTAATACTCACTGATGGACAGCGAATATAACGGGATCTGTTGGGAGGGACATGGTGAAAGGGTCTACAGCATCCAACTACGCAGATCGACAGCGACTGAAGAGGTTTTTCAGGGGTACTTGGTGAAGGGGGGAGCATAGTAAACATAATGTTCTTCAAGTGATTTTAGCTTAATGATAAAAAAAATTCTTTAAGTGCAATAAGTGCACAGCTCTGAATCATCAGAATAAAAGGTCAGGCACTGAGTGCAGGAAACTAAAGACACAGGGTTAAAAGAAGGGATGAAAACTCAAGACACCTACGTGCTTACTTACAGGAGACTCACTTGAGATCCAAGGACACAGACAAACTACAAGCCGAAGGTGTGTGGACAAGTACTCTACACGAGTGAAACTGAAAAACGAACAATCAAACAAATGGATTCTGTTTGAGTCCCCTGGGACAGTCAGAAGAAAATAGCCCTATCTGGCCACCGTGAATTCTTTTTGTTTGGTTTCAGCCGTTCCCAGCCATTGATTTAGTGGTGCAGCAACATACTTCTCATTTTCTCTCACATCTACAACTGAGTTGCTGTAATAATAAGCATCTGGGCATTTGAAATCAGTGGGTTTTATGATGTTCACGAATGTGAAGATCTAATAACTACCTAAAGAGGGAAGTTTGGACACTCAAATAAACACGTCACCCCTCAATACACTCTTAGCACCCAACTGCTAGTGTCTAGAAATTGGTGTTCCTTTTTATTTGACCCACCGTCCTGTCGGCGTTGATCACGCTGATGTCCTTCAAACATGGTGGTGAGCAAAGAACAAGTTTACTTTTCCGCGACAACAGGCTCAGAGGAATGATACTTGTGGTCTTCAGGGAGCACTTAGTCAAAGAATGTGGCTAAATACAGACAGTAAGTTAGAAGGAGATGAAGAGGACAGAGGATAGAGACACGGGTTCAAGTCCCGGCACAACCATTTCCTGGTATTGTAGGTACACGCGGCCGACTCGACCTGCAAGTGTCTCGGTGAACCCAGTGGTCTCTCTACAGCCTAGATACTTTGCAGGATTTTTGGAAGCATAGTGTACGAAAGTGATATAGGATATATGGTTAACTGTTCTGTACACAAGGACAGATGGGCAGACAAAAAGATGATTGATTGATTGATTGATTGATAAATAGACAGACAGATAGATAGATATAGGTACATATCGATTAACACAAAGCTACTGCTCATAACCAGGAGAGCAATGGTGAAAGCACATAGCGAAACTACAAACAAAAAAGAAGAATGAAATCCAGTTTAAAAAGTGCAGCAGGCAGCCATAAGAAGAAAACAAATCCTATCATTTGCAATAACGTGGATGGAGCTAGAGGGTATTATGCTCAGTCAAATATTCAAGGAGGAGAAATACATGTACCAAATGATTTCACTCATGTGTGGAGTATGATAACAAAGAAAAACTGAAGGAAAAGACAGCAGCAGACTCACAGAACCCGAGAGTGGACTAACAGTTATCAAAGAAAAAGTGCCTGTGGAGGGTTTGTGGGAAGGGAGTAATAAGGGCGGGGAAAAAGAATGGGGGCATTAGGATTAGCACGTATAGTGTGTAACTTGGGGGTTCATTTGTACGGCTGCATATCACAGAGAAAATATGTAGTGATTCTACAGCATCTTAGAACACGCTGACGGACAGCGACTGTAACTGGCTTTTGCCGGGGACTTGGTGAAGGGTGTAGACTGGAATACATAATGTTCTGCATGTGATTGTATATTAATGAGAACAAAAAGAATTTCAAAGTGCAGTAAGAGCACAGCTCTCAAATATCAAAATAAAAGTACAGGCTTTGAGTGCTCCAATCAAAAGACCCAGTGTTAGAAGAACTGATGAAAACTCAAGACCTCCTACGTGCTCCCTTATTGGAGACTCACTTGAGATCCAAGGACACAGACAAACTACAAGCTGAAGGGGCGGGGACAGATTACCTATACAAGTGAAAATAACAAACAAACAAACAAATGAATTCTGTTTGAGTCCCCAGAGAGAGTCAGTAGAAAATAGCCCTATCTAGCCACCGTGAATTCTTTTGTTTGATTTCAGCAGTGCTCAGGCATAGATTTAGTGGTGCAGCAAGTTCCTTCTCATTTCCTCTCACCTCAACAAATGAATTGCTGTAATAATATGCGTCTGGGCATTTATAATCATTGCTTTTTATGATGTTCACGAATGTAAAGAAGTAATAACCACCTAAGGAGGGAAGTTTGGACACTCAAATAAACACTTCACTCGACAACACACTCTTTGTTCCCAACTGCTCCTGTCCAGAAATAGGTGTTCCTTTTTTATTTGTCCCTGCACCTATCAGCAGTGATCCCGCCGATGTCCCTCAAACATGGCGGTGTGCAAAGTACCAAGTACACTTTTCTTTCGACCACCGGACCAGACGAAGGATACTTGTTGTCTTCAGGGATCACTTACTCACTGAATGTGGCTAAATAAAGTCACCAAACGAGCAGGAAGTATAAGAGGACAGAGGACAGAGATACAGGTTCAAGTCCTTTCACCTCCATTTACTGGTTTTGTAAGCACACGCGGCTGACTCTACATGAAAGTGTATCGGTGAACACAGTGCTCACCTTATGGCTTAGTTACCATGCAAGATTTCTGGAAGCATAGTGTAGGGAAGAGACATAGGCTATGTTGTTAACTGTTCTGTACAGAAGGATAGATGGGAAGACAAAAAGATGATTGATTCATAGATAGATAGGTACACAGATGACAGCTGAAATATAGATAGATAGGTACATAGACTGATAGATGACAGACATCATAGATAGATGATAGGAAGATAGATAGATAGATAGATAGATAGATAGAAAGATAGATAGATAGATAGATAGATACATACATACATACATACATACATATATAGACAGACAGACGATTAGATAGATAGATACAGATACATATCGATTGACATAAAGCTATTGTTCATAACCAGGAGTTGAATGGTGAATAACGTAGCTAAACTACAAACAAAAAGGAAGAATGAAATCCATTTTAAAAAGTGCAGTAAGCAGCCTTAAGAAGAAAACAAATCCGGCCATTTGCAATGTCCTGGATGGAGCTAGACGGTAGTATGTTCAGAGAAATAGGCCAGGCGGAGAAAGACAAGTACCAAGTGTTTTCACTCATGTGTGGAGTATAACAACAAAGAAAAACTGAAGGAAAAATACAGCAGCAGACTCACAGAACCCGAGAGTTGACTAAAAGTTACCAAAGGGAAAAGGACTGGGCAGGATGGTTCTGAAGGGAGGGATAAGTTTGAGGAGAAAGAATGGGGGCATTAGTTTTAGAATGTATAATGCTTGGGGTCGAGGGCTCATGGGGAGTGCTGTACGACACAGAGAAGGCTAGTAGAGATCATACAGCATCTTAATACTCACTGATGGACAGCGAATGTAACGGGGTCTGTTGGGAGGGACATGGTGAAAGGGTCTACAGCATCCAACTACGCAGATCGACAGCGACTGAAGAGGTTTTTCAGGGGTACTTGGTGAAGGGGGGAGCATAGTAAACATAATGTTCTTCAAGTGATTTTAGCTTAATGATAAAAAAAATTCTTTAAGTGCAATAAGTGCACAGCTCTGAATCATCAGAATAAAAGGTCAGGCACTGAGTGCAGGAAACAAAAGACACAGGGTTAAAAGAAGGGATGAAAACTCAAGACACCTACGTGCTTACTTACAGGAGACTCACTTGAGATCCAAGGACACAGACAAACTACAACCCGAAGGTGTGTGGACAAGTACTCTACACGAGTGAAACTGAAAAACAAACAATCAAACAAATGGATTCTGTTTGAGTCCCCTGGGACAGTCAGAAGAAAATAGCCCTATCTGGCCACCGTGAATTCTTTTTGTTTGGTTTCAGCCGTTCCCAGCCATTGATTTAGTGGTGCAGCAACATACTTCTCATTTTCTCTCACCTCTACAACTGAGTTGCTGTAATAATAAGCATCTGGGCCTTTGAAATCAGGGGGTTTTATGATGTTCACGAATGTGAAGATCTAATAACTACCTAAAGAGGGAAGTTTGGACACTCAAATAAACACGTCACCCCTCAATACACTCTTAGCTCCCAACTGCTAGTGTCTAGAAATTGGTGTTCCTTTTTATTTGACCCACCGTCCTGTCGGCGTTGATCACGCTGATGTCCTTCAAACATGGTGGTGAGCAAAGAACAAGTTTACTTTTCCGCGACAACAGGCGCAGAGGAATGATACTTGTGGTCTTCAGGGAGCACTTAGTCAAAGAATGTGGCTAAATACAGACAGTAAGTTAGAAGGAGATGAAGAGGACAGAGGATAGAGACACGGGTTCAAGTCCTGGCACATCCATTTCCTGGTTTTGTAGGTACACGCGGCCGACTCGACCTGCAAGTGTCTCGGTGAACCCAGTGGTCACTCTACAGCCTAGATACTTTGCAGGATTTTTGGAAGCATAGTGTACGAAAGTGATATAGGATATATGGGTAACTGTTCTGTACCCAAGGACAGATGGGCAGACAAAAAGATGATTGATTGATTGATTGATTGATAAATAGATAGACAGACAGATAGATAGATATAGGTACATATCGATTAACACAAAGCTACTGCTCATAACCAGGAGAGCAATGGTGAAAGCACATAGCGACACTACAAACAAAAAAGAAGAATGAAATCCAGTTTAAAAAGTGCAGCAGGCAGCCATAAGAAGAAAACAAATCCTATCATTTGCAATAACGTGGATGGAGCTAGAGGGTATTATGCTCAGTCAAATATTCAAGGAGGAGAAATACATGTACCAAATGATTTCACTCATGTGTGGAGTATGATAACAAAGAAAAACTGAAGGAAAAGACAGCAGCAGACTCACAGAACCCGAGAGTGGACTAACAGTTATCAAAGAGAAAGGGCCTGGGGAGGGTTTGTGGGAAGGGAGTAATAAGGGCGGGGAAAAAGAATGGGGGCATTAGGATTAGCATGTATAGTGTGTAACTTGGGGGTTCATTTGTACGGCTGCATATCACAGAGAAAATATGTAGTGATTCTACAGCATCTTAGAACACGCTGACGGACAGCGACTGTAACTGGCTTTTGCCGGGGACTTGGTGAAGGGTGTAGACTGGAATACATAATGTTCTGCATGTGATTGTATATTAATGAGAACAAAAAGAATTTCAAAGTGCAGTAAGAGCACAGCTCTCAAATATCAGAATAAAACTACAGGCTTTGAGTGCTCCAATCAAAAGGCCCAGTGTTAGAAGAACTGATGAAAACTCAAGACCTCCTACGTGCTCCCTTACTGGAGACTCACTTGAGATCCAAGGACACAGACAAACTACAAGCTGAAGGGGCAGGGACAGATTACCTATACAAGTGAAAATAACAAACAAACAAACAAATGAATTCTGTTTGAGTTCCCAGAGAGAGTCAGTAGAAAATAGCCCTATCTAGCCACCGTGAATTCTTTTGTTTGATTTCAGCAGTGCTCAGGCATAGATTTAGTGGTGCAGCAAGTTCCTTCTCATTTCCTCTCACCTCAACAAATGAATTGCTGTAATAATATGCGTCTGGGCATTTATAATCATTGCTTTTTATGATGTTCACGAATGTAAAGAAGTAATAACCACCTAAGGAGGGAAGTTTGGACACTCAAATAAACACTTCACTCGACAACACACTCTTTGTTCCCAACTGCTCCTGTCCAGAAATAGGTGTTCCTTTTTTATTTGTCCCTGCACCTATCAACAGTGATCCCGCCGATGTCCCTCAAACATGGCGGTGTGCAAAGTACCAAGTACACTTTTCTTTCGACCACCGGACCAGACGAAGGATACTTGTGGTCTTCAGGGATCACTTACTCACTGAATGTGGCTAAATAAAGTCACCAAACGAGCAGGAAGTATAAGAGGACAGAGGACAGAGATACAGGTTCAAGTCCTTTCACCTCCATTTACTGGTTTTGTAAGCACACGCGGCTGACTCTACATGAAAGTGTGTCGGTGAACAAAGTGCTCACCTTATGGCTTAGTTACCATGCAAGATTTCTGGAAGCATAGTGTAGGGAAGAGACATAGGCTATGTTGTTAACTGTTCTGTACAGAAGGATAGAAGGGAAGACAAAAAGATGATTGATTCATAGATAGATAGGTACACAGATGACAGATGAAAGATAGATAGATAGTTACATAGATTGATAGATGATAGACATCATAGATAGATGATAGGAAGATAGATAGATAGATAGATAGATAGATAGCTAGCTAGATAGATAGATAGATAGATACATACATACATACATACATACATACATACATATTTAGACAGACAGACGATTAGATAGATAGATACAGATACATATCGATTGACACAAAGCTTTTGTTCATAACCAGGAGTTGAATGGTGAATAACATAGCTAAACTACAAACAAAAAGGAAGAATGAAATCCATTTTAAAAAGTGCAGTAAGCAGCCTTAAGAAGAAAACAAATCCGGCCATTTGCAATGTCCTTGATGGACCTGGACCGTAGTATGTTCAGAGAAATAGGCCAGGCGGAGAAAGACAAGTACCAAGTGTTTTCACTCATGTGTGGAGTATAACAACAAAGAAAAACTGAAGGAAAAAAACAGCAGCAGATTCACAGAACCCGAGAGTTGACTAAAAGTTACCAAAGGGAAAAGGACTGGGCAGGATGGTTCTGAAGGGAGGGATAAGTTTGAGGAGAAATAATGGGGGCATTAGTTTTAGAATGTATAATGCTTGGGGTCGAGGGGGCATGGGGAGTGCTGTACGACACAGAGAAGGCTAGTAGAGATCATATAGCATCTTAATACTCACTGATGGACAGCGAATGTAACGGGGTCTGTTGGGAGGGACATGGTGAAAGGGTCTACAGCATCCAACTACGCAGATCGACAGCGACTGAAGAGGTTTTACAGGGGTACTTGGTGAAGGGGGGAGCATAGTAAACATAATGTTCTTCAAGTGATTTTAGCTTAATGATAAAAAAAATTCTTTAAGTGCAATAAGTGCACAGCTCTGAATCATCAGAATAAAAGGTCAGGCACTGAGTGCAGCAAACAAAAGACAAAGGGTTAAAAAAAGGGATGAAAACTTAAGACACCTACGTGCTTACTTACAGGAGACTCACTTGAGATCCAAGGACACAGACAAACTACAAGCCGAAGGTGTGTGGAAAAGTACTCTACACGAGTGAAACTGAAAAACAAACAATCAAACAAATGGATTCTGTTTGAGTCCCCTGGGACAGTCAGAAGAAAATAGCCCTATCTGGCCACCGTGAATTCTTTTTGTTTGGTTTCAGCCGTTCCCAGCCATTGATTTAGTGGTGCAGCAACATACTTCTCATGTTCCCTCACCTCTACAACTGAGTTGCTGTAATAATAAGCATCTGGGCCTTTGAAATCAGTGGGTTTTATGATGTTCACGAATGTGAAGATCTAATAACTACCTAAAGAGGGAAGTTTGGACACTCAAATAAACACGTCACCCCACAATACACTCTTAGCTCCCAACTGCTAGTGTCTAGAAATTGGTGTTCCTTTTTATTTGACCCACCGTCCTGTCGGCGTTGATCACGCTGATGTCCTTCAAACATGGTGGTGAGCAAAGAACAAGTTTACTTTTCTGCGACAACAGGCGCAGAGGAATGATACTTGTGGTCTTCAGGGAGCACTTAGTCAAAGAATGTGGCTAAATACAGACAGTAAGTTAGAAGGAGATGAAGAGGACAGAGGATAGAGACACGGGTTCAAGTCCTGGCACATCCATTTCCTGGTTTTGTAGGTACACGCGGCCGACTCGACCTGCAAGTGTCTCGGTGAACCCAGTGGTCACTCTACAGCCTAGATACTTTGCAGGATTTTTGGAAGCATAGTGTACGAAAGTGATATAGGATATATGGGTAACTGTTCTGTACCCAAGGACAGATGGGCAGACAAAAAGATGATTGATTGATTGATTGATTGATAAATAGATAGACAGACAGATAGATAGATATAGGTACATATCGATTAACACAAAGCTACTGCTCATAACCAGGAGAGCAATGGTGAAAGCACATAGCGACACTACAAACAAAAAAGAAGAATGAAATCCAGTTTAAAAAGTGCAGCAGGCAGCCATAAGAAGAAAACAAATCCTATCATTTGCAATAACGTGGATGGAGCTACAGGGTATTATGCTCAGTCAAATATTCAAGGAGGAGAAATACATGTACCAAATGATTTCACTCATGTGTGGAGTATGATAACAAAGAAAAACTGAAGGAAAAGACAGCAGCAGACTCACAGAACCCGAGAGTGGACTAACAGTTATCAAAGAGAAAGTGCCTGGGGAGGGTTTGTGGGAAGGGAGTAATAAGGGCGGGGAAAAAGAATGGGGGCATTAGGATTAGCATGTATAGTGTGTAACTTGGGGGTTCATTTGTACGGCTGCATATCACAGAGAAAATATGTAGTGATTCTACAGCATCTTAGAACACGCTGACGGACAGCGACTGTAACTGGCTTTTGCCGGGGACTTGGTGAAGGGTGTAGACTGGAATACATAATGTTCTGCATGTGATTGTATATTAATGAGAACAAAAAGAATTTCAAAGTGCAGTAAGAGCACAGCTCTCAAATATCAGAATAAAACTACAGGCTTTGAGTGCTCCAATCAAAAGACCCAGTGTTAGAAGAACTGATGAAAACTCAAGACCTCCTACGTGCTCCCTTACTGGAGACTCACTTGAGATCCAAGGACACAGACAAACTACAAGCTGAAGGGGCGGGGACAGATTACCTATACAAGTGAAAATAACAAACAAACAAACAAATGAATTCTGTTTGAGTTCCCAGAGAGAGTCAGTAGAAAATAGCCCTATCTAGCCACCGTGAATTCTTTTGTTTGATTTCAGCAGTGCTCAGGCATAGATTTAGTGGTGCAGCAAGTTCCTTCTCATTTCCTCTCACCTCAACAAATGAATTGCTGTAATAATATGCGTCTGGGCATTTATAATCATTGCTTTTTATGATGTTCACGAATGTAAAGAAGTAATAACCACCTAAGGAGGGAAGTTTGGACACTCAAATAAACACTTCACTCGACAACACACTCTTTGTTCCCAACTGCTCCTGTCCAGAAATAGGTGTTCCTTTTTTATTTGTCCCTGCACCTATCAACAGTGATCCCGCCGATGTCCCTCAAACATGGCGGTGTGCAAAGTACCAAGTACACTTTTCTTTCGACCACTGGACCAGACGAAGGATACTTGTGGTCTTCAGGGATCACTTACTCACTGAATGTGGCTAAATAAAGTCACCAAACGAGCAGGAAGTATAAGAGGACAGAGGACAGAGATACAGGTTCAAGTCCTTTCACCTCCATTTACTGGTTTTGTAAGCACACGCGGCTGACTCTACATGAAAGTGTATCGGTGAACACAGTGCTCACCTTATGGCTTAGTTACCATGCAAGATTTCTGGAAGCATAGTGTAGGGAAGAGACAATGGCTATGTTGTTAACTGTTCTGTACAGAAGGATAGATGGGAAGAAAAAAAGATGATTGATTCATAGATAGATAGGTACACAGATGACAGCAGAAAGATAGATAGATAGGTACATAGATTGATAGATGATAGACATCATAGATAGATGATAGGAAGATATATATATAGATAGATAGATAGATAGATAGATAGATAGATAGATAGATAGATAGATAGATAGATACATACATACATACATACATACATACATATATAGACAGACAGACGATTAGATAGATAGATACAGATACATATAGATTGACACAAAGCTATTGTTCATAACCAGGAGGTGAATGGTGAATAACATAGCTAAACTACAAACAAAAAGGAAGAATGAAATCCATTTTAAAAAGTGCAGTAAGCAGCCTTAAGAAGAAAACAAATCCGGCCATTTGCAATGTCCGGGATGGAGCTAGACGGTAGTATGTTCAGAGAAATAGGCCAGGCGGAGAAAGACAAGTACCAAGTGTTTTCACTCATGTGTGGAGTATAACAACAAAGAAAAACTGAAGGAAAAAAACAGCAGCAGACTCACAGAACCCGAGAGTTGACTAAAAGTTACCAAAGGGAAAAGGACTGGGCAGGATGGTTCTGAAGGGAGGGAAAAGTTTGAGGAGAAAGAATGGGGGCATTAGTTTTAGAATGTATAATGCTTGGGGTCGAGGGGGCATGGGGAGTGCTGTACGACACAGAGAAGGCTAGTAGAGATCATATAGCATCTTAATACTCACTGATGGACAGCGAATGTAACGGGGTCTGTTGGGAGGGACATGGTGAAAGGGTCTACAGCATCCAACTACGCAGATCGACAGCGACTGAAGAGGTTTATCAGGGGTACTTAGTGAAGGGGGGAGCATAGTAAACATAATGTTCTTCAAGTGATTTTAGCTTAATGATAAAAAAAATTCTTTAAGTGCAATAAGTGCACAGCTCTGAATCATCAGAAAAAAAGGTCACTCACTGAGTGCAGCAAACAAAAGACACAGGGTTAAAAGAAGGGATGAAAACTCAAGACACCTACGTGCTTACTTACAGGAGACTCACTTGAGATTCAAGGACACAGACAAACTACAAGCCGAAGGTGTGTGGACAAGTACTCTACACGAGTGAAACTGAAAAACAAACAATCAAACAAATGGATTCTGTTTGAGTCCCCTGGGACAGTCAGAAGAAAATAGCCCTATCTGGCCACCGTGAATTCTTTTTGTTTGGTTTCAGCCGTTCCCAGCCATTGATTTAGTGGTGCAGCAACATACTTCTCATTTTCTCTCACCTCTACAACTGAGTTGCTTTAATAGTAAGCATCTGGGCCTTTGAAATCAGTGGGTTTTATGATGTTCACGAATGTGAAGATCTAATAACTACCTAAAGAGGGAAGTTTGGACACTCAAATAAACACGTCACCCCACAATACACTCTTAGCTCCCAACTGCTAGTGTCTAGAAATTGGTGTTCTTTTTTATTTGACCCTCCGTCCTGTCGGCGTTGATCACGCTGATGTCCTTCAAACATGGTGGTGAGCAAAGAACAAGTTTACTTTTCCGCGACAACAGGCGCAGAGGAATGATACTTGTGGTCTTCAGGGAGCACTTAGTCAAAGAATGTGGCTAAATACAGACAGTAAGTTAGAAGGAGATGAAGAGGACAGAGGATAGAGACACGGGTTCAAGTCCCGGCACAACCATTTCCTGGTATTGTAGGTACACGCGGCCGACTCGACCTGCAAGTGTCTCGGTGAACCCAGTGGTCTCTCTACAGCCTAGATACTTTGCAGGATTTTTGGAAGCATAGTGTACGAAAGTGATATAGGATATATGGTTAACTGTTCTCTACACAAGGACAGATGGGCAGACAAAAAGATGATTGATTGATTGATTGATTGATAAATAGATAGACAGACAGATAGATAGATATAGGTACATATCGATTAACACAAAGCTACTGCTCATAACCAGGAGAGCAATGGTGAAAGCACATAGCGAAACTACAAACAAAAAGGAAGAATGAAATCCAGTTTAAAAAGTGCAGCAGGCAGCCATAAGAAGAAAACAAATCCTATCATTTGCAATAACGTGGATGGAGCTACAGGGTATTATGCTCAGTCAAATATTCAAGGAGGAGAAATACATGTACCAAATGATTTCACTCATGTGTGGAGTATGATAACAAAGAAAAACTGAAGGAAAAGACAGCAGCAGACTCACAGAACACGAGAGTGGACTAACAGTTATCAAAGAGAAAGCGCCTGCGGAGGGTTTGTGGGAAGGGAGTAATAAGGGCGGGGAAAAAGAATGGGGGCATTAGGATTAGCATGTATAGTGTGTAACTTG
The DNA here is from genome assembly GCF_030020395.1 of Manis pentadactyla. Classification (NCBI taxonomy): domain Eukaryota; kingdom Metazoa; phylum Chordata; class Mammalia; order Pholidota; family Manidae; genus Manis; species Manis pentadactyla. The sequence goes on along the minus strand of NW_026644696.1, from coordinate 2,906,568 downwards.
GGGGTTCATTTGTACGGCTGCATATCACAGAGAAAATATGTAGTGATTCTACAGCATCTTAGAACACGCTGACGGACAGCGACTGTAACTGGCTTTTGCCGGGGACTTGGTGAAGGGTGTAGACTGGAATACATAATGTTCTGCATGTGATTGTATATTAATCAGAACAAAAAGAATTTCAAAGTGCAGTAAGAGCACAGCTCTCAAATATCAGAATAAAACTACAGGCTTTGAGTGCTCCAATCAAAAGACCCAGTGTTAGAAGAACTGATGAAAACTCAAGACCTCCTACGTGCTCCCTTACTGGAGACTCACTTGAGATCCAAGGACACAGACAAACTACAAGCTGAAGGGGCAGGGACAGATTACCTATACAAGTGAAAATAACAAACAAACAAACAAATGAATTCTGTTTGAGTCCCCAGAGAGAGTCAGTAGAAAATAGCCCTATCTAGCCACCGTGAATTCTTTTGTTTGATTTCAGCAGTGCTCAGGCATAGATTTAGTGGTGCAGCAAGTTCCTTCTCATTTCCTCTCACCTCAACAAATGAATTGCTGTAATAATATGCGTCTGGGCATTTATAATCATTGCTTTTTATGATGTTCATGAATGTAAAGAAGTAATAACCACCTAAGGAGGGAAGTTTGGACACTCAAATAAACACTTCACTCGACAACACACTCTTTGTTCCCAACTGCTCCTGTCCAGAAATAGGTGTTCCTTTTTTATTTGTCCCTGCACCTATCAACAGTGATCCCGCCGATGTCCCTCAAACACGGCGGTGTGCAAAGTACCAAGTACACTTTTCTTTCGACCACCGGACCAGACGAAGGATTCTTGTGGTCTTCAGGGAACACTTACTCACTGAATGTGGCTAAATAAAGTCACCAAACGAGCAGGAAGTATAAGAGGACAGAGGACAGAGATACAGGTTCAAGTCCTTTCACCTCCATTTACTGGTTTTGTATGCTCACGCGGCTGACTCTACATGAAAGTGTGTCGGTGAACAAAGTGCTCACCTTATGGCTTAGTTACCATGCAAGATTTCTGGAAGCATAGTGTAGGGAAGAGACATAGGCTATGTTGTTAACTGTTCTGTACAGAAGGATAGATGGGAAGACAAAAAGATGATTGATTCAAAGATAGATAGGTACACAGATGACAGATGAAAGATAGATAGATAGGTACATAGATTGATAGATGATAGACATCATAGATGATAGGAAGATAGATAGATAGATAGATAGATAGATAGATAGATACATACATACATACATACATACATACATACATACATACATACATACATATTTAGACAGACAGACGATTAGATAGATAGATACAGATACATATCGATTGACACAAAGCTTTTGTTCATAACCAGGAGTTGAATGGTGAATAACATAGCTAAACTACAAACAAAAAGGAAGAATGAAATCCATTTTAAAAAGTGCAGTAAGCAGCCTTAAGAAGAAAACAAATCCGGCCATTTGCAATGTCCTGGATGGAGCTGGACCGTAGTATGTTCAGAGAAATAGGCCAGGCGGAGAAAGACAAGTACCAAGTGTTTTCACTCATGTGTGGAGTATAACAACAAAGAAAAACTGAAGGAAAAAAACAGCAGCAGACTCACAGAACCCGAGAGTTGACTAAAAGTTACCAAAGGGAAAAGGACTGGGCAGGATGGTTCTGGAGGGAGGGATAAGTTTGAGGAGAAAGAATGGGGGCATTAGTTTAAGAATGTATAATGCTTGGGGTCGAGGGGGCATGGGGAGTGCTGTACGACACAGAGAAGGCTAGTAGAGATCATATAGCATCTTAATACTCACTGATGGACAGCGACGGTAACGGGGTCTGTTGGGAGGGACATGGTGAAGGGGTCTACAGCATCCAACTACGCAGATCGACAGCGACTGAAGAGGTTTTACAGGGGTACTTGGTGAAGGGGGGAGCATAGTAAACATAATGTTCTTCAAGTGATTTTAGCTTAATGATAAAAAAAATTCTTTAAGTGCAATAAGTGCACAGCTCTGAATCATCAGAATAAAAGATCAGGCACTGAGTGCAGCAAACAAAAGACCCAGGGTTAAAAGAAGGGAATAAAACTCAAGACACCTACGTGCTTACTTACAGGAGACTCACTTGAGATCCAAGGACACAGACAAACTACAAGCCGAAGGTGTGTGGACAAGTACTCTACACGAGTGAAACTGAAAAACAAACAATCAAACAAATGGATTCTGTTTGAGTCCCCTGGGACAGTCAGAAGAAAATAGCCCTATCTGGCCACCGTGAATTCTTTTTGTTTGGTTTCAGCCGTTCTCAGCCATTGATTTAGTGGTGCAGCAACATACTTCTCATTTTCTCTCACCTCTACAACTGAGTTGCTGTAATAATAAGCATCTGGGCCTTTGAAATCAGTGGGTTTTATGATGTTCACGAATGTGAAGATCTAATAACTACCTAAAGAGGGAAGTTTGGACACTCAAATAAACACGTCACCCCACAATACACTCTTAGATCCCAACTGCTAGTGTCTAGAAATTGGTGTTCCTTTTTATTTGACCCACCGTCCTGTCGGCGTTGATCACGCTGATGTCCTTCAAACATGGTGGTGAGCAAAGAACAAGTTTACTTTTCCGCGACAACAGGCGCAGAGGAATGATACTTGTGGTTTTCAGGGAGCACTTAGTCAAAGAATGTGGCTAAATACAGACAGTAAGTTAGAAGGAGATGAAGAGGACAGAGGATACAGACACGGGTTCAAGTCCTGGCACATCCATTTCCTGGTTTTGTAGGTACACGCGGCCGACTCGACCTGCAAGTGTCTGGGTGAACGCAGTGGTCACTCTGCAGCCTAGATACTGCAGCCTAGATACAGGATTTTTGGAAGCATAGTGTACGAAAGTGATATAGGATATATGGTTAACTGTTCTGTACACAAGGACAGATGGGCAGACAAAAAGATGATTGATTGATTGATTGATTGATAAATAGATAGACAGACAGATAGATAGATATAGGTACATATCGATTAACACAAAGCTACTGCTCATAACCAGGAGAGCAATGGTGAAAGCACATAGCGAAACTACAAACAAAAAAGAAGAATGAAATCCAGTTTAAAAAGTGCAGCAGGCAGCCATAAGAAGAAAACAAATCCTATCATTTGCAATAACGTGGATGGAGCTAGAGGGTATTATGCTCAGTCAAATATTCAAGGAGGAGAAATACATGTACCAAATGATTTCACTCATGTGTGGAGTATGATAACAAAGAAAAACTGAAGGAAAAGACAGCAGCAGACTCACAGAACCCGAGAGTGGACTAACAGTTATCAAAGAGAAAGCGCCTGGGGAGGGTTTGTGGGAAGGGAGTAATAAGGGCGGGGAAAAAGAATGGGGGCATTAGGATTAGCATGTATAGTGTGTAACTTGGGGGTTCATTTGTACGGCTGCATATCACAGAGAAAATATGTAGTGATTCTACAGCATCTTAGAACACGCTGACGGACAGCGACTGTAACTGGCTTTTGCCGGGGACTTGGTGAAGGGTGTAGACTGGAATACATAATGTTCTGCATGTGATTGTATATTAATGAGAACAAAAAGAATTTCAAAGTGCAGTAAGAGCACAGCTCTCAAATATCAGAATAAAAGTACAGGCTTTGAGTGCTCCAATCAAAAGACCCAGTGTTAGAAGAACTGATGAAAACTCAAGACCTCCTACGTGCTCCCTTACTGGAGACTCACTTGAGATCCAAGGACACAGACAAAACTACAAGCTGAAGGGGCAGGGACAGATTACCTATACAAGTGAAAATAACAAACAAACAAACAAATGAATTCTGTTTGAGTCCCCAGAGAGAGTCAGTAGAAAATAGCCCTATCTAGCCACCGTGAATTCTTTTGTTTGATTTCAGCAGTGCTCAGGCATAGATTTAGTGGTGCAGCAAGTTCCTTCTCATTTCCTCTCACCTCAACAAATGAATTGCTGTAATAATATGCGTCTGGGCATTTATAATCATTGCTTTTTATGATGTTCACGAATGTAAAGAAGTAATAACCACCTAAGGAGGGAAGTTTGGACACTCAAATAAACACTTCACTCGACAACACACTCTTTGTTCCCAACTGCTCCTGTCCAGAAATAGGTGTTCCTTTTTTATTTGTCCCTGCACCTATCAACAGTGATCCCGCCGATGTCCCTCAAACATGGCGGTGTGCAAAGTACCAAGTACACTTTTCTTTCGACCACCGGACCAGACGAAGGATACTTGTGGTCTTCAGGGATCACTTACTCACTGAATGTGGCTAAATAAAGTCACCAAACGAGCAGGAAGTATAAGAGGACAGAGGACAGAGATACAGGTTCAAGTCCTTTCACCTCCATTTACTGGTTTTGTAAGCACACGCGGCTGACTCTACATGAAAGTGTATCGGTGAACACAGTGCTCACCTTATGGCTTAGTTACCATGCAAGATTCCTTTAAGCATAGTGTAGGGAAGAGACATAGGCTATGTTGTTAACTGTTCTGTACAGAAGGATAGATGGGAAGACAAAAAGATGATTGATTCATAGATAGATAGGTACACAGATGACAGATGAAAGATAGATAGATAGGTACATAGATAGATAGATGACAGACATCATAGATAGATGATAGGAAGATAGATAGATAGATAGATAGATAGATAGATAGATAGATAGATAGATACATACATACATACATACATACATACATACATATATAGACAGACAGACGATTAGATAGATAGATACAGATACATATCGATTGACACAAAGCTATTGTTCATAACCAGGAGTTGAATGGTGAATAACGTAGCTAAACTACAAACAAAAAGGAAGAATGAAATCCATTTTAAAAAGTGCAGTAAGCAGCCTTAAGAAGAAAACAAATCCGGCCATTTGCAATGTCCTGGATGGAGCTAGACGGTAGTATGTTCAGAGAAATAGGCCTGGCGGAGAAAGACAAGTACCAAGTGTTTTCACTCATGTGTGGAGTATAACACAAAGAAAAACTGAAGGAAAAAAACAGCAGCAGACTCACAGAACCCGAGAGTTGACTAAAAGTTACCAAAGGGAAAAGGACTGGGCAGGATGGTTCTGAAGGGAGGGATAAGTTTGAGGAGAAAGAATGGGGGCATTAGTTTTAGAATGTATAATGCTTGGGGTCGAGGGGGCATGGGGAGTGCTGTACGACACAGAGAAGGCTAGTAGAGATCATATAGCATCTTAATACTCACTGATGGACAGCGACTGTAACGGGGTCTGTTGGGAGGGACATGGTGAAGGGGTCTACAGCATCCAACTACGCAGATCGACAGCGACTGAAGAGGTTTTTCAGGGGTACTTGGTGAAGGGGGGGAGCATAGTAAACATAATGTTCTTCAAGTGATTTTAGCTTAATGATAAAAAAAATTCTTTAAGTGCAATAAGTGCACAGCTCTGAATCATCAGAAAAAAAGGTCACTCACTGAGTGCAGCAAACAAAAGACACAGGGTTAAAAGAAGGGATGAAAACTCAAGACACCTACGTGCTTACTTACAGGAGACTCACTTGAGATCCAAGGACACAGACAAACTACAAGCCGAAGGTGTGTGGACAAGTACTCTACACGAGTGAAACTGAAAAACAAACAATCAAACAAATGGATTCTGTTTGAGTCCCCTGGGACAGTCAGAAGAAAATAGCCCTATCTGGCCACCGTGAATTCTTTTTGTTTGGTTTCAGCCGTTCCCAGCCATTGATTTAGTGGTGCAGCAACATACTTCTCATTTTCTCTCACCTCTACAACTGAGTTGCTGTAATAATAAGCATCTGGGCCTTTGAAATCAGTGGGTTTTATGATGTTCACGAATGTGAAGATCTAATAACTACCTAAAGAGGGAAGTTTGGACACTCAAATAAACACGTCACCCCACAATACACTCTTAGCTCCCAACTGCTAGTGTCTAGAAATTGGTGTTCCTTTTTATTTGACCCACCGTCCTGTCGGCGTTGATCACGCTGATGTCCTTCAAACATGGTGGTGAGCAAAGAACAAGTTTACTTTTCCGCGACAACAGGCGCAGAGGAATGATACTTGTGGTCTTCAGGGAGCACTTAGTCAAAGAATGTGGCTAAATACAGACAGTAAGTTAGAAGGAGATGAAGAGGACAGAGGATAGAGACACGGGTTCAAGTCCTGGCACATCCATTTCCTGGTTTTGTAGGTACACGCGGCCGACTCGACCTACAAGTGTCTCGGTGAACCCAGTGGTCACTCTACAGCCTAGATACTTTGCAGGATTTCTGGAAGCATAGTGTACGAAAGTGATATAGGATATATGGTTAACTGTTCTGTACACAAGGACATATGGGCAGACAAAAAGATGATTGATTGATTGATTGATTGATAAATAGATAGACAGACAGATAGATAGATATAGGTACATATCGATTAACACAAAGCTACTGCTCATAACCAGGAGAGCAATGGTGAAAGCACATAGCGAAACTACAAACAAAAAAGAAGAATGAAATCCAGTTTAAAAAGTGCAGCAGGCAGCCATAAGAAGAAAACAAATCCTATCATTTGCAATAACGTGGATGGAGCTAGAGGGTATTATGCTCAGTCAAATATTCAAGGAGGAGAAATACATGTACCAAATGATTTCACTCATGTGTGGAGTATGATAACAAAGAAAAACTGAAGGAAAAGACAGCAGCAGAGTCACAGAACCCGAGAGTGGACTAACAATTACCAAAGAGAATTGGACTGGGTAGGGTTTGTGGGAAGGGATTAATAAGGGCGGGGAAAAAGAATGGGGGCATTAGGATTAGCATGTATAGTGTGTAACTTGGGGGTTCATTTGTACGGCTGCATATCACAGAGAAAATATGTAGTGATTCTACAGCATCTTAGAACACGCTGACGGACAGCGACTGTAATACATAATGTTCTGCATGTGATTGTATATTAATGAGAACAAAAAGAATTTCAAAGTGCAGTAAGAGCACAGCTCTCAAATATCAGAATAAAACTACAGGCTTTGAGTGCTCCAATCAAAAGACCCAGTGTTAGAAGAACTGATGAAAACTCAAGACCTCCTACGTGCTCCCTTACTGGAGACTCACTTGAGATCCAAGGACACAGACAAACTACAAGCTGAAGGGGCAGGGACAGATTACCTATACAAGTGAAAATAACAAACAAACAAACAAATGAATTCTGTTTGAGTCCCCAGAGAGAGTCAGTAGAAAATAGCCCTATCTAGCCACCGTGAATTCTTTTGTTTGATTTCAGCAGTGCTCAGGCATAGATTTAGTGGTGCAGCAAGTTCCTTCTCATTTCCTCTCACCTCAACAAATGAATTGCTGTAATAATATGCGTCTGGGCATTTATAATCATTGCTTTTTATGATGTTCACGAATGTAAAGAAGTAATAACCACCTAAGGAGGGAAGTTTGGACACTCAAATAAACACTTCACTCGACAACACACTCTTTGTTCCCAACTGCTCCTGTCCAGAAATAGGTGTTCCTTTTTTATTTGTCCCTGCACCTATCAACAGTGATCCCGCCGATGTCCCTCAAACATGGCGGTGTGCAAAGTACCAAGTACACTTTTCTTTCGACCACCGGACCAGACGAAGGATACTTGTGGTCTTCAGGGATCACTTACTCACTGAATGTGGCTAAATAAAGTCACCAAACGAGCAGGAAGTATAAGAGGACAGAGGACAGAGATACAGGTTCAAGTCCTTTCACCTCCATTTACTGGTTTTGTAAGCACACGCGGCTGACTCTACATGAAAGTGTATCGGTGAACACAGTGCTCACCTTATGGCTTAGTTACCATGCAAGATTTCTGGAAGCATAGTGTAGGGAAGAAACATAGGCTATGTTGTTAACTGTTCTGTACAGAAGGATAGATGGGAAGACAAAAAGATGATTGATTCATAGATAGATAGGTACACAGATGACAGATGAAAGATAGATAGATACGTACATAGATAGATAGATGACAGACATCATAGATAGATGATAGGAAGATAGATAGATAGATAGATAGATAGATAGATACATACATACATACATACATACATACATACATACATACATACATATATAGACAGACAGACGATTAGATAGATAGATACAGATACATATCGATTGACACAAAGCTATTGTTCATAACCAGGAGTTGAATGGTGAATAACGTAGCTAAACTACAAACAAAAAGGAAGAATGAAATCCATTTTAAAAAGTGCAGTAAGCAGCCTTAAGAAGAAAACAAATCCGGCCATTTGCAATGTCCTGGATGGAGCTAGACGGTAGTATGTTCAGAGAAATAGGCCTGGCGGAGAAAGACAAGTACCAAGTGTTTTCACTCATGTGTGGAGTATAACACAAAGAAAAACTGAAGGAAAAAAACAGCAGCAGACTCACAGAACCCGAGAGTTGACTAAAAGTTACCAAAGGGAAAAGGACTGGGCAGGATGGTTCTGAAGGGAGGGATAAGTTTGAGGAGAAAGAATGGGGGCATTAGTTTTAGAATGTATAATGCTTGGGGTCGAGGGGGCATGGGGAGTGCTGTACGACACAGAGAAGGCTAGTAGAGATCATATAGCATCTTAATACTCACTGATGGACAGCGACTGTAACGGGGTCTGTTGGGAGGGACATGGTGAAGGGGTCTACAGCATCCAACTACGCAGATCGACAGCGACTGAAGAGGTTTTTCAGGGGTACTTGGTGAAGGGGGGGAGCATAGTAAACATAATGTTCTTCAAGTGATTTTAGCTTAATGATAAAAAAAATTCTTTAAGTGCAATAAGTGCACAGCTCTGAATCATCAGAAAAAAAGGTCACTCACTGAGTGCAGCAAACAAAAGACACAGGGTTAAAAGAAGGGATGAAAACTCAAGACACCTACGTGCTTACTTACAGGAGACTCACTTGAGATCCAAGGACACAGACAAACTACAAGCCGAAGGTGTGTGGACAAGTACTCTACACGAGTGAAACTGAAAAACAAACAATCAAACAAATGGATTCTGTTTGAGTCCCCTGGGACAGTCAGAAGAAAATAGCCCTATCTGGCCACCGTGAATTCTTTTTGTTTGGTTTCAGCCGTTCCCAGCCATTGATTTAGTGGTGCAGCAACATACTTCTCATTTTCTCTCACCTCTACAACTGAGTTGCTGTAATAATAAGCATCTGGGCCTTTGAAATCAGTGGGTTTTATGATGTTCACGAATGTGAAGATCTAATAACTACCTAAAGAGGGAAGTTTGGACACTCAAATAAACACGTCACCCCACAATACACTCTTAGCTCCCAACTGCTAGTGTCTAGAAATTGGTGTTCCTTTTTATTTGACCCACCGTCCTGTCGGCGTTGATCACGCTGATGTCCTTCAAACATGGTGGTGAGCAAAGAACAAGTTTACTTTTCCGCGACAACAGGCGCAGAGGAATGATACTTGTGGTCTTCAGGGAGCACTTAGTCAAAGAATGTGGCTAAATACAGACAGTAAGTTAGAAGGAGATGAAGAGGACAGAGGATAGAGACACGGGTTCAAGTCCTGGCACATCCATTTCCTGGTTTTGTAGGTACACGCGGCCGACTCGACCTACAAGTGTCTCGGTGAACCCAGTGGTCACTCTACAGCCTAGATACTTTGCAGGATTTCTGGAAGCATAGTGTACGAAAGTGATATAGGATATATGGTTAACTGTTCTGTACACAAGGACATATGGGCAGACAAAAAGATGATTGATTGATTGATTGATTGATAAATAGATAGACAGACAGATAGATAGATATAGGTACATATCGATTAACACAAAGCTACTGCTCATAACCAGGAGAGCAATGGTGAAAGCACATAGCGAAACTACAAACAAAAAAGAAGAATGAAATCCAGTTTAAAAAGTGCAGCAGGCAGCCATAAGAAGAAAACAAATCCTATCATTTGCAATAACGTGGATGGAGCTAGAGGGTATTATGCTCAGTCAAATATTCAAGGAGGAGAAATACATGTACCAAATGATTTCACTCATGTGTGGAGTATGATAACAAAGAAAAACTGAAGGAAAAGACAGCAGCAGAGTCACAGAACCCGAGAGTGGACTAACAATTACCAAAGAGAATTGGACTGGGTAGGGTTTGTGGGAAGGGATTAATAAGGGCGGGGAAAAAGAATGGGGGCATTAGGATTAGCATGTATAGTGTGTAACTTGGGGGTTCATTTGTACGGCTGCATATCACAGAGAAAATATGTAGTGATTCTACAGCATCTTAGAACACGCTGACGGACAGCGACTGTAATACATAATGTTCTGCATGTGATTGTATATTAATGAGAACAAAAAGAATTTCAAAGTGCAGTAAGAGCACAGCTCTCAAATATCAGAATAAAACTACAGGCTTTGAGTGCTCCAATCAAAAGACCCAGTGTTAGAAGAACTGATGAAAACTCAAGACCTCCTACGTGCTCCCTTACTGGAGACTCACTTGAGATCCAAGGACACAGACAAACTACAAGCTGAAGGGGCAGGGACAGATTACCTATACAAGTGAAAATAACAAACAAACAAACAAATGAATTCTGTTTGAGTCCCCAGAGAGAGTCAGTAGAAAATAGCCCTATCTAGCCACCGTGAATTCTTTTGTTTGATTTCAGCAGTGCTCAGGCATAGATTTAGTGGTGCAGCAAGTTCCTTCTCATTTCCTCTCACCTCAACAAATGAATTGCTGTAATAATATGCGTCTGGGCATTTATAATCATTGCTTTTTATGATGTTCACGAATGTAAAGAAGTAATAACCACCTAAGGAGGGAAGTTTGGACACTCAAATAAACACTTCACTCGACAACACACTCTTTGTTCCCAACTGCTCCTGTCCAGAAATAGGTGTTCCTTTTTTATTTGTCCCTGCACCTATCAACAGTGATCCCGCCGATGTCCCTCAAACATGGCGGTGTGCAAAGTACCAAGTACACTTTTCTTTCGACCACCGGACCAGACGAAGGATACTTGTGGTCTTCAGGGATCACTTACTCACTGAATGTGGCTAAATAAAGTCACCAAACGAGCAGGAAGTATAAGAGGACAGAGGACAGAGATACAGGTTCAAGTCCTTTCACCTCCATTTACTGGTTTTGTAAGCACACGCGGCTGACTCTACATGAAAGTGTATCGGTGAACACAGTGCTCACCTTATGGCTTAGTTACCATGCAAGATTTCTGGAAGCATAGTGTAGGGAAGAAACATAGGCTATGTTGTTAACTGTTCTGTACAGAAGGATAGATGGGAAGACAAAAAGATGATTGATTCATAGATAGATAGGTACACAGATGACAGATGAAAGATAGATAGATACGTACATAGATAGATAGATGACAGACATCATAGATAGATGATAGGAAGATAGATAGATAGATAGATAGATAGATAGATACATACATACATACATACATACATACATACATACATACATACATATATAGACAGACAGACGATTAGATAGATAGATACAGATACATATCGATTGACACAAAGCTATTGTTCATAACCAGGAGTTGAATGGTGAATAACGTAGCTAAACTACAAACAAAAAGGAAGAATGAAATCCATTTTAAAAAGTGCAGTAAGCAGCCTTAAGAAGAAAACAAATCCGGCCATTTGCAATGTCCTGGATGGAGCTAGACGGTAGTATGTTCAGAGAAATAGGCCTGGCGGAGAAAGACAAGTACCAAGTGTTTTCACTCATGTGTGGAGTATAACACAAAGAAAAACTGAAGGAAAAAAACAGCAGCAGACTCACAGAACCCGAGAGTTGACTAAAAGTTACCAAAGGGAAAAGGACTGGGCAGGATGGTTCTGAAGGGAGGGATAAGTTTGAGGAGAAAGAATGGGGGCATTAGTTTTAGAATGTATAATGCTTGGGGTCGAGGGGGCATGGGGAGTGCTGTACGACACAGAGAAGGCTAGTAGAGATCATATAGCATCTTAATACTCACTGATGGACAGCGACTGTAACGGGGTCTGTTGGGAGGGACATGGTGAAGGGGTCTACAGCATCCAACTACGCAGATCGACAGCGACTGAAGAGGTTTTTCAGGGGTACTTGGTGAAGGGGGGGAGCATAGTAAACATAATGTTCTTCAAGTGATTTTAGCTTAATGATAAAAAAAATTCTTTAAGTGCAATAAGTGCACAGCTCTGAATCATCAGAAAAAAAGGTCACTCACTGAGTGCAGCAAACAAAAGACACAGGGTTAAAAGAAGGGATGAAAACTCAAGACACCTACGTGCTTACTTACAGGAGACTCACTTGAGATCCAAGGACACAGACAAACTACAAGCCGAAGGTGTGTGGACAAGTACTCTACACGAGTGAAACTGAAAAACAAACAATCAAACAAATGGATTCTGTTTGAGTCCCCTGGGACAGTCAGAAGAAAATAGCCCTATCTGGCCACCGTGAATTCTTTTTGTTTGGTTTCAGCCGTTCCCAGCCATTGATTTAGTGGTGCAGCAACATACTTCTCATTTTCTCTCACCTCTACAACTGAGTTGCTGTAATAATAAGCATCTGGGCCTTTGAAATCAGTGGGTTTTATGATGTTCACGAATGTGAAGATCTAATAACTACCTAAAGAGGGAAGTTTGGACACTCAAATAAACACGTCACCCCACAATACACTCTTAGCTCCCAACTGCTAGTGTCTAGAAATTGGTGTTCCTTTTTATTTGACCCACCGTCCTGTCGGCATTGATCACGCTGATGTCCTTCAAACATGGTGGTGAGCAAAGAACAAGTTTACTTTTCCGCGACAACAGGCGCAGAGGAATGATACTTGTGGTCTTCAGGGAGCACTTAGTCAAAGAATGTGGCTAAATACAGACAGTAAGTTAGAAGGAGATGAAGAGGACAGAGGATAGAGACACGGGTTCAAGTCCTGGCACATCCATTTCCTGGTTTTGTAGGTACACGCGGCCGACTCGACCTACAAGTGTCTCGGTGAACCCAGTGGTCACTCTACAGCCTAGATACTTTGCAGGATTTCTGGAAGCATAGTGTACGAAAGTGATATAGGATATATGGTTAACTGTTCTGTACACAAGGACAGATGGGCAGACAAAAAGATGATTGATTGATTGATTGATTGATAAATAGATAGACAGACAGATAGATAGATATAGGTACATATCGATTAACACAAAGCTACTGCTCATAACCAGGAGAGCAATGGTGAAAGCACATAGCGAAACTACAAACAAAAAAGAAGAATGAAATCCAGTTTAAAAAGTGCAGCAGGCAGCCATAAGAAGAAAACAAATCCTATCATTTGCAATAACGTGGATAGAGCTAGAGGGTATTATGCTCAGTCAAATATTCAAGGAGGAGAAATACATGTACCAAATGATTTCACTCATGTGTGGAGTATGATAACAAAGAAAAACTGAAGGAAAAGACAGCAGCAGAGTCACAGAACCCGAGAGTGGACTAACAATTACCAAAGAGAATTGGACTGGGTAGGGTTTGTGGGAAGGGATTAATAAGGGCGGGGAAAAAGAATGGGGGCATTAGGATTAGCATGTATAGTGTGTAACTTGGGGGTTCATTTGTACGGCTGCATATCACAGAGAAAATATGTAGTGATTCTACAGCATCTTAGAACACGCTGACGGACAGCGACTGTAACTGGCTTTTGCCGGGGACTTGGTGAAGGGTGTAGACTGGAATACATAATGTTCTGCATGTGATTGTATATTAATGAGAACAAAAAGAATTTCAAAGTGCAGTAAGAGCACAGCTCTCAAATATCAGAATAAAACTACAGGCTTTGAGTGCTCCAATCAAAAGACCCAGTGTTAGAAGAACTGATGAAAACTCAAGACCTCCTACGTGCTCCCTTACTGGAGACTCACTTGAGATCCAAGGACACAGACAAACTACAAGCTGAAGGGGCAGGGACAGATTACCTATACAAGTGAAAATAACAAACAAACAAACAAATGAATTCTGTTTGAGTCCCCAGAGAGAGTCAGTAGAAAATAGCCCTATCTAGCCACCGTGAATTCTTTTGTTTGATTTCAGCAGTGCTCAGGCATAGATTTAGTGGTGCAGCAAGTTCCTTCTCATTTCCTCTCACCTCAACAAATGAATTGCTGTAATAATATGCGTCTGGGCATTTATAATCATTGCTTTTTATGATGTTCACGAATGTAAAGAAGTAATAACCACCTAAGGAGGGAAGTTTGGACACTCAAATAAACACTTCACTCGACAACACACTCTTTGTTCCCAACTGCTCCTGTCCAGAAATAGGTGTTCCTTTTTTATTTGTCCCTGCACCTATCAACAGTGATCCCGCCGATGTCCCTCAAACATGGCGGTGTGCAAAGTACCAAGTACACTTTTCTTTCGACCACCGGACCAGACGAAGGATACTTGCGGTCTTCAGGGATCACTTACTCACTGAATGTGGCTAAATAAAGTCACCAAACGAGCAGGAAGTATAAGAGGACAGAGGACAGAGATACAGGTTCAAGTCCTTTCACCTCCATTTACTGGTTTTGTAAGCACACGCGGCTGACTCTACATGAAAGTGTATCGGTGAACACAGTGCTCACCTTATGGCTTAGTTACCATGCAAGATTTCTGGAAGCATAGTGTAGGGAGGAAACATAGGCTATGTTGTTAACTGTTCTGTACAGAAGGATAGATGGGAAGACAAAAAGATGATTGATTCATAGATAGATAGGTACACAGATGACAGATGAAAGATAGATAGATACGTACATAGATAGATAGATGACAGACATCATAGATAGATGATAGGAAGATAGATAGATAGATAGATAGATAGATAGATAGATAGATAGATAGATAGATAGATACATACATACATACATACATACATACATACATATATAGACAGACAGACGATTAGATAGATAGATACAGATACATATCGATTGACACAAAGCTATTGTTCATAACCAGGAGTTGAATGGTGAATAACGTAGCTAAACTACAAACAAAAAGGAAGAATGAAATCCATTTTAAAAAGTGCAGTAAGCAGCCTTAAGAAGAAAACAAATCCGGCCATTTGCAATGTCCTGGATGGAGCTAGACGGTAGTATGTTCAGAGAAATAGGCCTGGCGGAGAAAGACAAGTACCAAGTGTTTTCACTCATGTGTGGAGTATAACAAAAAAGAAAAACTGAAGGAAAAAAACAGCAGCAGACTCACAGAACCCGAGAGTTGACTAAAAGTTACCAAAGGGAAAAGGACTGGGCAGGATGGTTCTGAAGGGAGGGATAAGTTTGAGGAGAAAGAATGGGGGCATTAGTTTTAGAATGTATAATGCTTGGGGTCGAGGGGGCATGGGGAGTGCTGTACGACACAGAGAAGGCTAGTAGAGATCATATAGCATCTTAATACTCACTGATGGACAGCGACTGTAACGGGGTCTGTTGGGAGGGACATGGTGAAGGGGTCTACAGCATCCAACTACGCAGATCGACAGCGACTGAAGAGGTTTTTCAGGGGTACTTGGTGAAGGGGGGAGCATAGTAAACATAATGTTCTTCAAGTGATTTTAGCTTAATGATAAAAAAAATTCTTTAAGTGCAATAAGTGCACAGCTCTGAATCATCAGAAAAGAAGGTCACTCACTGAGTGCAGCAAACAAAAGACACAGGGTTAAAAGAAGGGATGAAAACTCAAGACACCTACGTGCTTACTTACAGGAGACTCACTTGAGATCCAAGGACACAGACAAACTACAAGCCGAAGGTGTGTGGACAAGTACTCTACACGAGTGAAACTGAAAAACAAACAATCAAACAAATGGATTCTGTTTGAGTCCCCTGGGACAGTCAGAAGAAAATAGCCCTATCTGGCCACCGTGAATTCTTTTTGTTTGGTTTCAGCCGTTCCCAGCCATTGATTTAGTGGTGCAGCAACATACTTCTCATTTTCTCTCACCTCTACAACTGAGTTGCTGTAATAATAAGCATCTGGGCCTTTGAAATCAGTGGGTTTTATGATGTTCACGAATGTGAAGATCTAATAACTACCTAAAGAGGGAAGTTTGGACACTCAAATAAACACGTCACCCCACAATACACTCTTAGCTCCCAACTGCTAGTGTCTAGAAATTGGTGTTCCTTTTTATTTGACCCACCGTCCTGTCGGCGTTGATCACGCTGATGTCCTTCAAACATGGTGGTGAGCAAAGAACAAGTTTACTTTTCCGCGACAACAGGCGCAGAGGAATGATACTTGTGGTCTTCAGGGAGCACTTAGTCAAAGAATGTGGCTAAATACAGACAGTAAGTTAGAAGGAGATGAAGAGGACAGAGGATAGAGACACGGGTTCAAGTCCTGGCACATCCATTTCCTGGTTTTGTAGGTACACGCGGCCGACTCGACCTGCAAGTGTCTCGGTGAACCCAGTGGTCACTCTACAGCCTAGATACTTTGCAGGATTTTTGGAAGCATAGTGTACGAAAGTGATATAGGATATATGGTTAACTGTTCTGTACACAAGGACAGATGGGCAGACAAAAAGATGATTGATTGATTGATTGATTGATAAATAGATAGACAGACAGATAGATAGATATAGGTACATATCGATTAACACAAAGCTACTGCTCATAACCAGGAGAGCAATGGTGAAAGCACATAGCGAAACTACAAACAAAAAAGAAGAATGAAATCCAGTTTAAAAAGTGCAGCAGGCAGCCATAAGAAGAAAACAAATCCTATCATTTGCAATAACGTGGATGGAGCTAGAGTGTATTATGCTCAGTCAAATATTCAAGGAGGAGAAATACATGTACCAAATGATTTCACTCATGTGTGGAGTATGATAACAAAGAAAAACTGAAGGAAAAGACAGCAGCAGAGTCACAGAACCCGAGAGTGGACTAACAATTACCAAAGAGAATTGGACTGGGTAGGGTTTGTGGGAAGGGATTAATAAGGGCAGGGAAAAAGAATGGGGGCATTAGGATTAGCATGTATAGTGTGTAACTTGGGGGTTCATTTGTACGGCTGCATATCACAGAGAAAATATGTAGTGATTCTACAGCATCTTAGAACACGCTGACGGACAGCGACTGTAACTGGCTTTTGCCGGGGACTTGGTGAAGGGTGTAGACTGGAATACATAATGTTCTGCATGTGATTGTATATTAATGAGAACAAAAAGAATTTCAAAGTGCAGTAAGAGCACAGCTCTCAAATATCAGAATAAAACTACAGGCTTTGAGTGCTCCAATCAAAAGACCCAGTGTTAGAAGAACTGATGAAAACTCAAGACCTCCTACGTGCTCCCTTACTGGAGACTCACTTGAGATCCAAGGACACAGACAAACTACAAGCTGAAGGGGCAGGGACAGATTACCTATACAAGTGAAAATAACAAACAAACAAACAAATGAATTCTGTTTGAGTCCCCAGAGAGAGTCAGTAGAAAATAGCCCTATCTAGCCACCGTGAATTCTTTTGTTTGATTTCAGCAGTGCTCAGGCATAGATTTAGTGGTGCAGCAAGTTCCTTCTCATTTCCTCTCACCTCAACAAATGAATTGCTGTAATAATATGCGTCTGGGCATTTATAATCATTGCTTTTTATGATGTTCACGAATGTAAAGAAGTAATAACCACCTAAGGAGGGAAGTTTGGACACTCAAATAAACACTTCACTCGACAACACACTCTTTGTTCCCAACTGCTCCTGTCCAGAAATAGGTGTTCCTTTTTTATTTGTCCCTGCACCTATCAACAGTGATCCCGCCGATGTCCCTCAAACATGGCGGTGTGCAAAGTACCAAGTACACTTTTCTTTCGACCACCGGACCAGACGAAGGATACTTGTGGTCTTCAGGGATCACTTACTCACTGAATGTGGCTAAATAAAGTCACCAAACGAGCAGGAAGTATAAGAGGACAGAGGACAGAGATACAGGTTCAAGTCCTTTCACCTCCATTTACTGGTTTTGTAAGCACACGCGGCTGACTCTACATGAAAGTGTATCGGTGAACACAGTGCTCACCTTATGGCTTAGTTACCATGCAAGATTTCTGGAAGCATAGTGTAGGGAGGAAACATAGGCTATGTTGTTAACTGTTCTGTACAGAAGGATAGATGGGAAGACAAAAAGATGATTGATTCATAGATAGATAGGTACACAGATGACAGATGAAAGATAGATAGATACGTACATAGATAGATAGATGACAGACATCATAGATAGATGATAGGAAGATAGATAGATAGATAGATAGATAGATAGATAGATAGATAGATAGATAGATAGATAGATAGATAGATACATACATACATACATACATACATATATAGACAGACAGACGATTAGATAGATAGATACAGATACATATCGATTGACACAAAGCTATTGTTCATAACCAGGAGTTGAATGGTGAATAACGTAGCTAAACTACAAACAAAAAGGAAGAATGAAATCCATTTTAAAAAGTGCAGTAAGCAGCCTTAAGAAGAAAACAAATCCGGCCATTTGCAATGTCCTGGATGGAGCTAGACGGTAGTATGTTCAGAGAAATAGGCCTGGCGGAGAAAGACAAGTACCAAGTGTTTTCACTCATGTGTGGAGTATAACAACAAAGAAAAACTGAAGGAAAAAAACAGCAGCAGACTCACAGAACCCGAGAGTTGACTAAAAGTTACCAAAGGGAAAAGGACTGGGCAGGATGGTTCTGAAGGGAGGGATAAGTTTGAGGAGAAAGAATGGGGGCATTAGTTTTAGAATGTATAATGCTTGGGGTCGAGGGGGCATGGGGAGTGCTGTACGACACAGAGAAGGCTAGTAGAGATCATATAGCATCTTAATACTCACTGATGGACAGCGACTGTAACGGGGTCTGTTGGGAGGGACATGGTGAAGGGGTCTACAGCATCCAACTACGCAGATCGACAGCGACTGAAGAGGTTTTTCAGGGGTACTTGGTGAAGGGGGGAGCATAGTAAACATAATGTTCTTCAAGTGATTTTAGCTTAATGATAAAAAAAATTCTTTAAGTGCAATAAGTGCACAGCTCTGAATCATCAGAAAAGAAGGTCACTCACTGAGTGCAGCAAACAAAAGACACAGGGTTAAAAGAAGGGATGAAAACTCAAGACACCTACGTGCTTACTTACAGGAGACTCACTTGAGATCCAAGGACACAGACAAACTACAAGCCGAAGGTGTGTGGACAAGTACTCTACACGAGTGAAACTGAAAAACAAACAATCAAACAAATGGATTCTGTTTGAGTCCCCTGGGACAGTCAGAAGAAAATAGCCCTATCTGGCCACCGTGAATTCTTTTTGTTTGGTTTCAGCCGTTCCCAGCCATTGATTTAGTGGTGCAGCAACATACTTCTCATTTTCTCTCACCTCTACAACTGAGTTGCTGTAATAATAAGCATCTGGGCCTTTGAAATCAGTGGGTTTTATGATGTTCACGAATGTGAAGATCTAATAACTACCTAAAGAGGGAAGTTTGGACACTCAAATAAACACGTCACCCCACAATACACTCTTAGCTCCCAACTGCTAGTGTCTAGAAATTGGTGTTCCTTTTTATTTGACCCACCGTCCTGTCGGCGTTGATCACGCTGATGTCCTTCAAACATGGTGGTGAGCAAAGAACAAGTTTACTTTTCCGCGACAACAGGCGCAGAGGAATGATACTTGTGGTCTTCAGGGAGCACTTAGTCAAAGAATGTGGCTAAATACAGACAGTAAGTTAGAAGGAGATGAAGAGGACAGAGGATAGAGACACGGGTTCAAGTCCTGGCACATCCATTTCCTGGTTTTGTAGGTACACGCGGCCGACTCGACCTGCAAGTGTCTCGGTGAACCCAGTGGTCACTCTACAGCCTAGATACTTTGCAGGATTTTTGGAAGCATAGTGTACGAAAGTGATATAGGATATATGGTTAACTGTTCTGTACACAAGGACAGATGGGCAGACAAAAAGATGATTGATTGATTGATTGATTGATAAATAGATAGACAGACAGATAGATAGATATAGGTACATATCGATTAACACAAAGCTACTGCTCATAACCAGGAGAGCAATGGTGAAAGCACATAGCGAAACTACAAACAAAAAAGAAGAATGAAATCCAGTTTAAAAAGTGCAGCAGGCAGCCATAAGAAGAAAACAAATCCTATCATTTGCAATAACGTGGATGGAGCTAGAGTGTATTATGCTCAGTCAAATATTCAAGGAGGAGAAATACATGTACCAAATGATTTCACTCATGTGTGGAGTATGATAACAAAGAAAAACTGAAGGAAAAGACAGCAGCAGAGTCACAGAACCCGAGAGTGGACTAACAATTACCAAAGAGAATTGGACTGGGTAGGGTTTGTGGGAAGGGATTAATAAGGGCAGGGAAAAAGAATGGGGGCATTAGGATTAGCATGTATAGTGTGTAACTTGGGGGTTCATTTGTACGGCTGCATATCACAGAGAAAATATGTAGTGATTCTACAGCATCTTAGAACACGCTGACGGACAGCGACTGTAACTGGCTTTTGCCGGGGACTTGGTGAAGGGTGTAGACTGGAATACATAATGTTCTGCATGTGATTGTATATTAATGAGAACAAAAAGAATTTCAAAGTGCAGTAAGAGCACAGCTCTCAAATATCAGAATAAAACTACAGGCTTTGAGTGCTCCAATCAAAAGACCCAGTGTTAGAAGAACTGATGAAAACTCAAGACCTCCTACGTGCTCCCTTACTGGAGACTCACTTGAGATCCAAGGACACAGACAAACTACAAGCTGAAGGGGCAGGGACAGATTACCTATACAAGTGAAAATAACAAACAAACAAACAAATGAATTCTGTTTGAGTCCCCAGAGAGAGTCAGTAGAAAATAGCCCTATCTAGCCACCGTGAATTCTTTTGTTTGATTTCAGCAGTGCTCAGGCATAGATTTAGTGGTGCAGCAAGTTCCTTCTCATTTCCTCTCACCTCAACAAATGAATTGCTGTAATAATATGCGTCTGGGCATTTATAATCATTGCTTTTTATGATGTTCACGAATGTAAAGAAGTAATAACCACCTAAGGAGGGAAGTTTGGACACTCAAATAAACACTTCACTCGACAACACACTCTTTGTTCCCAACTGCTCCTGTCCAGAAATAGGTGTTCCTTTTTTATTTGTCCCTGCACCTATCAACAGTGATCCCGCCGATGTCCCTCAAACATGGCGGTGTGCAAAGTACCAAGTACACTTTTCTTTCGACCACCGGACCAGACGAAGGATACTTGTGGTCTTCAGGGATCACTTACTCACTGAATGTGGCTAAATAAAGTCACCAAACGAGCAGGAAGTATAAGAGGACAGAGGACAGAGATACAGGTTCAAGTCCTTTCACCTCCATTTACTGGTTTTGTAAGCACACGCGGCTGACTCTACATGAAAGTGTATCGGTGAACACAGTGCTCACCTTATGGCTTAGTTACCATGCAAGATTTCTGGAAGCATAGTGTAGGGAAGAAACATAGGCTATGTTGTTAACTGTTCTGTACAGAAGGATAGATGGGAAGACAAAAAGATGATTGATTCATAGATAGATAGGTACACAGATGACAGATGAAAGGTAGATAGATAGGTACATAGATAGATAGATGACAGACATCATAGATAGATGATAGGAAGATAGATAGATAGATAGATAGATAGATAGATAAATAGATAGATAGATAGATAGATAGATAGATAGATACATACATACATACATACATACATACATACATATATAGACAGACAGACGATTAGATAGATAGATACAGATACATATCGATTGACACAAAGCTATTGTTCATAACCAGGAGTTGAATGGTGAATAACGTAGCTAAACTACAAACAAAAAGGAAGAATGAAATCCATTTTAAAAAGTGCAGTAAGCAGCCTTAAGAAGAAAACAAATCCGGCCATTTGCAATGTCCTGGATGGAGCTAGACGGTAGTATGTTCAGAGAAATAGGCCTGGCGGAGAAAGACAAGTACCAAGTGTTTTCACTCATGTGTGGAGTATAACAACAAAGAAAAACTGAAGGAAAAAAACAGCAGCAGACTCACAGAACCCGAGAGTTGACTAAAAGTTACCAAAGGGAAAAGGACTGGGCAGGATGGTTCTGAAGGGAGGGATAAGTTTGAGGAGAAAGAATGGGGGCATTAGTTTTAGAATGTATAATGCTTGGGGTCGAGGGGGCATGGGGAGTGCTGTACGACACAGAGAAGGCTAGTAGAGATCATATAGCATCTTAATACTCACTGATGGACAGCGACTGTAACGGGGTCTGTTGGGAGGGACATGGTGAAGGGGTCTACAGCATCCAACTACGCAGATCGACAGCGACTGAAGAGGTTTTTCAGGGGTACTTGGTGAAGGGGGGAGCATAGTAAACATAATGTTCTTCAAGTGATTTTAGCTTAATGATAAAAAAAATTCTTTAAGTGCAATAAGTGCACAGCTCTGAATCATCAGAAAAAAAGGTCACTCACTGAGTGCAGCAAACAAAAGACACAGGGTTAAAAGAAGGGATGAAAACTCAAGACACCTACGTGCTTACTTACAGGAGACTCACTTGAGATCCAAGGACACAGACAAACTACAAGCCGAAGGTGTGTGGACAAGTACTCTACACGAGTGAAACTGAAAAACAAACAATCAAACAAATGGATTCTGTTTGAGTCCCCTGGGACAGTCAGAAGAAAATAGCCCTATCTGGCCACCGTGAATTCTTTTTGTTTGGTTTCAGCCGTTCCCAGCCATTGATTTAGTGGTGCAGCAACATACTTCTCATTTTCTCTCACCTCTACAACTGAGTTGCTGTAATAATAAGCATCTGGGCCTTTGAAATCAGTGGGTTTTATGATGTTCACGAATGTGAAGATCTAATAACTACCTAAAGAGGGAAGTTTGAACACTCAAATAAACACGTCACCCCACAATACACTCTTAGCTCCCAACTGCTAGTGTCTAGAAATTGGTGTTCCTTTTTATTTGACCCACCGTCCTGTCGGCGTTGATCACGCTGATGTCCTTCAAACATGGTGGTGAGCAAAGAACAAGTTTACTTTTCCGCGACAACAGGCGCAGAGGAATGATACTTGTGGTCTTCAGGGAGCACTTAGTCAAAGAATGTGGCTAAATACAGACAGTAAGTTAGAAGGAGATGAAGAGGACAGAGGATAGAGACACGGGTTCAAGTCCTGGCACATCCATTTCCTGGTTTTGTAGGTACACGCGGCCGACTCGACCTGCAAGTGTCTCGGTGAACCCAGTGGTCACTCTACAGCCTAGATACTTTGCAGGATTTTTGGAAGCATAGTGTACGAAAGTGATATAGGATATATGGTTAACTGTTCTGTACACAAGGACAGATGGGCAGACAAAAAGATGATTGATTGATTGATTGATTGATAAATAGATAGACAGACAGATAGATAGATATAGGTAAATATCGATTAACACAAAGCTACTGCTCATAACCAGGAGAGCAATGGTGAAAGCACATAGCGAAACTACAAACAAAAAAGAAGAATGAAATCCAGTTTAAAAAGTGCAGCAGGCAGCCATAAGAAGAAAACAAATCCTATCATTTGCAATAACGTGGATGGAGCTAGAGGGTATTATGCTCAGTCAAATATTCAAGGAGGAGAAATACATGTACCAAATGATTTCACTCATGTGTGGAGTATGATAACAAAGAAAAACTGAAGGAAAAGACAGCAGCAGAGTCACAGAACCCGAGAGTGGACTAACAATTACCAAAGAGAATTGGACTGGGTAGGGTTTGTGGGAAGGGATTAATAAGGGCGGGGAAAAAGATTGGGGGCATTAGGATTAGCATGTATAGTGTGTAACTTGGGGGTTCATTTGTACGGCTGCATATCACAGAGAAAATATGTAGTGATTCTACAGCATCTTAGAACACGCTGACGGACAGCGACTGTAACTGGCTTTTGCCGGGGACTTGGTGAAGGGTGTAGACTGGAATACATAATGTTCTGCATGTGATTGTATATTAATGAGAACAAAAAGAATTTCAAAGTGCAGTAAGAGCACAGCTCTCAAATATCAGAATAAAACTACAGGCTTTGAGTGCTCCAATCAAAAGACCCAGTGTTAGAAGAACTGATGAAAACTCAAGACCTCCTACGTGCTCCCTTACTGGAGACTCACTTGAGATCCAAGGACACAGACAAACTACAAGCTGAAGGGGCAGGGACAGATTACCTATACAAGTGAAAATAACAAACAAACAAACAAATGAATTCTGTTTGAGTCCCCAGAGAGAGTCAGTAGAAAATAGCCCTATCTAGCCACCGTGAATTCTTTTGTTTGATTTCAGCAGTGCTCAGGCATAGATTTAGTGGTGCAGCAAGTTCCTTCTCATTTCCTCTCACCTCAACAAATGAATTGCTGTAATAATATGCGTCTGGGCATTTATAATCATTGCTTTTTATGATGTTCACGAATGTAAAGAAGTAATAACCACCTAAGGAGGGAAGTTTGGACACTCAAATAAACACTTCACTCGACAACACACTCTTTGTTCCCAACTGCTCCTGTCCAGAAATAGGTGTTCCTTTTTTATTTGTCCCTGCACCTATCAACAGTGATCCCGCCGATGTCCCTCAAACATGGCGGTGTGCAAAGTACCAAGTACACTTTTCTTTCGACCACCGGACCAGACGAAGGATACTTGTGGTCTTCAGGGATCACTTACTCACTGAATGTGGCTAAATAAAGTCACCAAACGAGCAGGAAGTATAAGAGGACAGAGGACAGAGATACAGGTTCAAGTCCTTTCACCTCCATTTACTGGTTTTGTAAGCACACGCGGCTGACTCTACATGAAAGTGTATCGGTGAACACAGTGCTCACCTTATGGCTTAGTTACCATGCAAGATTTCTGGAAGCATAGTGTAGGGAGGAAACATAGGCTATGTTGTTAACTGTTCTGTACAGAAGGATAGATGGGAAGACAAAAAGATGATTGATTCATAGATAGATAGGTACACAGATGACAGATGAAAGATAGATAGATACGTACATAGATAGATAGATGACAGACATCATAGATAGATGATAGGAAGATAGATAGATAGATAGATAGATAGATAGATAGATAGATAGATAGATAGATAGATAGATACATACATACATACATACATACATACATATATAGACAGACAGACGATTAGATAGATAGATACAGATACATATCGATTGACACAAAGCTATTGTTCATAACCAGGAGTTGAATGGTGAATAACGTAGCTAAACTACAAACAAAAAGGAAGAATGAAATCCATTTTAAAAAGTGCAGTAAGCAGCCTTAAGAAGAAAACAAATCCGGCCATTTGCAATGTCCTGGATGGAGCTAGACGGTAGTATGTTCAGAGAAATAGGCCTGGCGGAGAAAGACAAGTACCAAGTGTTTTCACTCATGTGTGGAGTATAACAACAAAGAAAAACTGAAGGAAAAAAACAGCAGCAGACTCACAGAACCCGAGAGTTGACTAAAAGTTACCAAAGGGAAAAGGACTGGGCAGGATGGTTCTGAAGGGAGGGATAAGTTTGAGGAGAAAGAATGGGGGCATTAGTTTTAGAATGTATAATGCTTGGGGTCGAGGGGGCATGGGGAGTGCTGTACGACACAGAGAAGGCTAGTAGAGATCATATAGCATCTTAATACTCACTGATGGACAGCGACTGTAACGGGGTCTGTTGGGAGGGACATGGTGAAGGGGTCTACAGCATCCAACTACGCAGATCGACAGCGACTGAAGAGGTTTTTCAGGGGTACTTGGTGAAGGGGGGAGCATAGTAAACATAATGTTCTTCAAGTGATTTTAGCTTAATGATAAAAAAAATTCTTTAAGTGCAATAAGTGCACAGCTCTGAATCATCAGAAAAAAAGGTCACTCACTGAGTGCAGCAAACAAAAGACACAGGGTTAAAAGAAGGGATGAAAACTCAAGACACCTACGTGCTTACTTACAGGAGACTCACTTGAGATCCAAGGACACAGACAAACTACAAGCCGAAGGTGTGTGGACAAGTACTCTACACGAGTGAAACTGAAAAACAAACAATCAAACAAATGGATTCTGTTTGAGTCCCCTGGGACAGTCAGAAGAAAATAGCCCTATCTGGCCACCGTGAATTCTTTTTGTTTGGTTTCAGCCGTTCCCAGCCATTGATTTAGTGGTGCAGCAACATACTTCTCATTTTCTCTCACCTCTACAACTGAGTTGCTGTAATAATAAGCATCTGGGCCTTTGAAATCAGTGGGTTTTATGATGTTCACGAATGTGAAGATCTAATAACTACCTAAAGAGGGAAGTTTGAACACTCAAATAAACACGTCACCCCACAATACACTCTTAGCTCCCAACTGCTAGTGTCTAGAAATTGGTGTTCCTTTTTATTTGACCCACCGTCCTGTCGGCGTTGATCACGCTGATGTCCTTCAAACATGGTGGTGAGCAAAGAACAAGTTTACTTTTCCGCGACAACAGGCGCAGAGGAATGATACTTGTGGTCTTAAGGGAGCACTTAGTCAAAGAATGTGGCTAAATACAGACAGTAAGTTAGAAGGAGATGAAGAGGACAGAGGATAGAGACACGGGTTCAAGTCCTGGCACATCCATTTCCTGGTTTTGTAGGTACACGCGGCCGACTCGACCTGCAAGTGTCTCGGTGAACCCAGTGGTCACTCTACAGCCTAGATACTTTGCAGGATTTTTGGAAGCATAGTGTACGAAAGTGATATAGGATATATGGTTAACTGTTCTGTACACAAGGACATATGGGCAGACAAAAAGATGATTGATTGATTGATTGATTGATAAATAGATAGACAGACAGATAGATAGATATAGGTACATATCGATTAACACAAAGCTACTGCTCATAACCAGGAGAGCAATGGTGAAAGCACATAGCGAAACTACAAACAAAAAAGAAGAATGAAATCCAGTTTAAAAAGTGCAGCAGGCAGCCATAAGAAGAAAACAAATCCTATCATTTGCAATAACGTGGATGGAGCTAGAGGGTATTATGCTCAGTCAAATATTCAAGGAGGAGAAATACATGTACCAAATGATTTCACTCATGTGTGGAGTATGATAACAAAGAAAAACTGAAGGAAAAGACAGCAGCAGAGTCACAGAACCCGAGAGTGGACTAACAATTACCAAAGAGAATTGGACTGGGTAGGGTTTGTGGGAAGGGATTAATAAGGGCGGGGAAAAAGAATGGGGGCATTAGGATTAGCATGTATAGTGTGTAACTTGGGGGTTCATTTGTACGGCTGCATATCACAGAGAAAATATGTAGTGATTCTACAGCATCTTAGAACACGCTGACGGACAGCGACTGTAACTGGCTTTTGCCGGGGACTTGGTGAAGGGTGTAGACTGGAATACATAATGTTCTGCATGTGATTGTATATTAATGAGAACAAAAAGAATTTCAAAGTGCAGTAAGAGCACAGCTCTCAAATATCAGAATAAAACTACAGGCTTTGAGTGCTCCAATCAAAAGACCCAGTGTTAGAAGAACTGATGAAAACTCAAGACCTCCTACGTGCTCCCTTACTGGAGACTCACTTGAGATCCAAGGACACAGACAAACTACAAGCTGAAGGGGCAGGGACAGATTACCTATACAAGTGAAAATAACAAACAAACAAACAAATGAATTCTGTTTGAGTCCCCAGAGAGAGTCAGTAGAAAATAGCCCTATCTAGCCACCGTGAATTCTTTTGTTTGATTTCAGCAGTGCTCAGGCATAGATTTAGTGGTGCAGCAAGTTCCTTCTCATTTCCTCTCACCTCAACAAATGAATTGCTGTAATAATATGCGTCTGGGCATTTATAATCATTGCTTTTTATGATGTTCACGAATGTAAAGAAGTAATAACCACCTAAGGAGGGAAGTTTGGACACTCAAATAAACACTTCACTCGACAACACACTCTTTGTTCCCAACTGCTCCTGTCCAGAAATAGGTGTTCCTTTTTTATTTGTCCCTGCACCTATCAACAGTGATCCCGCCGATGTCCCTCAAACATGGCGGTGTGCAAAGTACCAAGTACACTTTTCTTTCGACCACCGGACCAGACGAAGGATACTTGTGGTCTTCAGGGATCACTTACTCACTGAATGTGGCTAAATAAAGTCACCAAACGAGCAGGAAGTATAAGAGGACAGAGGACAGAGATACAGGTTCAAGTCCTTTCA
This sequence comes from Manis pentadactyla, assembly GCF_030020395.1. Classification (NCBI taxonomy): domain Eukaryota; kingdom Metazoa; phylum Chordata; class Mammalia; order Pholidota; family Manidae; genus Manis; species Manis pentadactyla. The sequence goes on along the minus strand of NW_026644696.1, from coordinate 2,878,221 downwards.
CCTCCATTTACTGGTTTTGTAAGCACACGCGGCTGACTCTACATGAAAGTGTATCGGTGAACACAGTGCTCACCTTATGGCTTAGTTACCATGCAAGATTTCTGGAAGCATAGTGTAGGGAAGAAACATAGGCTATGTTGTTAACTGTTCTGTACAGAAGGATAGATGGGAAGACAAAAAGATGATTGATTCATAGATAGATAGGTACACAGATGACAGATGAAAGATAGATAGATACGTACATAGATAGATAGATGACAGACATCATAGATAGATGATAGGAAGATAGATAGATAGATAGATAGATAGATAGATAGATAGATAGATAGATAGATAGATACATACATACATACATACATACATACATATATAGACAGACAGACGATTAGATAGATAGATACAGATACATATCGATTGACACAAAGCTATTGTTCATAACCAGGAGTTGAATGGTGAATAACGTAGCTAAACTACAAACAAAAAGGAAGAATGAAATCCATTTTAAAAAGTGCAGTAAGCAGCCTTAAGAAGAAAACAAATCCGGCCATTTGCAATGTCCTGGATGGAGCTAGACGGTAGTATGTTCAGAGAAATAGGCCTGGCGGAGAAAGACAAGTACCAAGTGTTTTCACTCATGTGTGGAGTATAACAACAAAGAAAAATTGAAGGAAAAAAACAGCAGCAGACTCACAGAACCCGAGAGTTGACTAAAAGTTACCAAAGGGAAAAGGACTGGGCAGGATGGTTCTGAAGGGAGGGATAAGTTTGAGGAGAAAGAATGGGGGCATTAGTTTTAGAATGTATAATGCTTGGGGTCGAGGGGGCATGGGGAGTGCTGTACGACACAGAGAAGGCTAGTAGAGATCATATAGCATCTTAATACTCACTGATGGACAGCGACTGTAACGGGGTCTGTTGGGAGGGACATGGTGAAGGGGTCTACAGCATCCAACTACGCAGATCGACAGCGACTGAAGAGGTTTTTCAGGGGTACTTGGTGAAGGGGGGAGCATAGTAAACATAATGTTCTTCAAGTGATTTTAGCTTAATGATAAAAAAAATTCTTTAAGTGCAATAAGTGCACAGCTCTGAATCATCAGAAAAAAAGGTCACTCACTGAGTGCAGCAAACAAAAGACACAGGGTTAAAAGAAGGGATGAAAACTCAAGACACCTACGTGCTTACTTACAGGAGACTCACTTGAGATCCAAGGACACAGACAAACTACAAGCCGAAGGTGTGTGGACAAGTACTCTACACGAGTGAAACTGAAAAACAAACAATCAAACAAATGGATTCTGTTTGAGTCCCCTGGGACAGTCAGAAGAAAATAGCCCTATCTGGCCACCGTGAATTCTTTTTGTTTGGTTTCAGCCGTTCCCAGCCATTGATTTAGTGGTGCAGCAACATACTTCTCATTTTCTCTCACCTCTACAACTGAGTTGCTGTAATAATAAGCATCTGGGCCTTTGAAATCAGTGGGTTTTATGATGTTCACGAATGTGAAGATCTAATAACTACCTAAAGAGGGAAGTTTGGACACTCAAATAAACACGTCACCCCACAATACACTCTTAGCTCCCAACTGCTAGTGTCTAGAAATTGGTGTTCCTTTTTATTTGACCCACCGTCCTGTCGGCGTTGATCACGCTGATGTCCTTCAAACATGGTGGTGAGCAAAGAACAAGTTTACTTTTCCGCGACAACAGGCGCAGAGGAATGATACTTGTGGTCTTCAGGGAGCACTTAGTCAAAGAATGTGGCTAAATACAGACAGTAAGTTAGAAGGAGATGAAGAGGACAGAGGATAGAGACACGGGTTCAAGTCCTGGCACATCCATTTCCTGGTTTTGTAGGTACACGCGGCCGACTCGACCTGCAAGTGTCTCGGTGAACCCAGTGGTCACTCTACAGCCTAGATACTTTGCAGGATTTTTGGAAGCATAGTGTACGAAAGTGATATAGGATATATGGTTAACTGTTCTGTACACAAGGACAGATGGGCAGACAAAAAGATGATTGATTGATTGATTGATTGATAAATAGATAGACAGACAGATAGATAGATATAGGTACATATCGATTAACACAAAGCTACTGCTCATAACCAGGAGAGCAATGGTGAAAGCACATAGCGAAACTACAAACAAAAGCAAGAATGAAATCCAGTTTAAAAAGTGCAGCAGGCAGCCATAAGAAGAAAACAAATCCTATCATTTGCAATAACGTGGATGGAGCTAGAGGGTATTATGCTCAGTCAAATATTCAAGGAGGAGAAATACATGTACCAAATGATTTCACTCATGTGTGGAGTATGATAACAAAGAAAAACTGAAGGAAAAGACAGCAGCAGAGTCACAGAACCCGAGAGTGGACTAACAATTACCAAAGAGAATTGGACTGGGTAGGGTTTGTGGGAAGGGATTAATAAGGGCGGGGAAAAAGAATGGGGGCATTAGGATTAGCATGTATAGTGTGTAACTTGGGGGTTCATTTGTACGGCTGCATATCACAGAGAAAATATGTAGTGATTCTACAGCATCTTAGAACACGCTGACGGACAGCGACTGTAACTGGCTTTTTCCAGGGACTTGGTGTAGGGTGTAGACTGGAATACATAATGTTCTGCATGTGATTGTATATTAATGAGAACAAAAAGAATTTCAAAGTGCAGTAAGAGCACAGCTCTCAAATATCAGAATAAAACTACAGACATACAGAGAAGATATAATACCCATTCTCCTTAAAGTTTTCCAAAAAATAGAGGAGGAGGGGATACTTCCAAACTCATTCTATGAAGCTAACATCATCCAAATACCAAAACAGGGCAAAGACCCCACCAAAAAAGAAAACTACAGACCAATATCCCTGATGAACGTAGATGCAAAAATACTCAACAAAATATTAGCAAACCGAATTCAAAAATACATCAAAAGGATCATACACCATGACCAAGTGGGATTCATCCCAGGGATGCAAGGATGGTACAACATTCGAAAGTCCATCAACATCATCCACCACATCAACAAAAAGAAATACAAAAACCAAATGATCATCTCCATAGATGCTGAAAAAGCATTTGACAAAGTTCAACACTCATTCATGTTAAAAACTCTCACCAAAATGGGAATAGAGGGCAAGTACCTCAACATATTATAGGCCATCTATGATAAACACACAGCCAACTTTATATTGAACAGCGAGAAGCTGAAAGCATTTCCTCTGAGATCGGGAACTAGACAGGGATGCCCACTCTCCCCACTTTTATTTAACATAGTACTGGAGGTCCTAGTCACGGCAATAAGACAAAATAAAGAAATATAAGGAATCCAGATTTGTAAAGAAGAAGTTATACTGTCACAATTTGCAGATGACATGATACTGTACATAAAAAACCCTAAGGACTCCACCCCAAAAGTACTAGAACTGATATCGGAATACAGCAAAGTTGCAGGATACAAAATCAACACACAGAAATCTGTGGCTTTCCTATATACTAACAATGAACCAACAGAAAGGGAAATCAGGAAAACAACTCCATTCACAATTGCATCAAAAAAATAAAATACCTAGGAATAAACCTAACCAAAGAAGTGAAAGACTTATACTCTGAAAACTACAGGTCACTCTTAAGAGAAATTAAAGGGGACACTAACAGAAGGAATCTCATCCCATGCTCGTGCCTAGTTAGAATTAATAATGTCAAAATGGCCATCCTGCCCAAAGCAATATACAGATTTGATGCAATCCCTATGAAACTACAAGCAACATTCTTCAATGAACTGGAACAAATAATTTAAAAATTCATATGGAAACACCAAAGACCCAGAATAGCCAAAGCAATCCTGAGAAAGAAGAATAAAGTAGGGGGATCTCACTCCCCAACTTCAAGCTCTACTATAAAGCCATAGTAATCAAGACAATTTGGTACTGGCACAAGAGCAGAGCCACAGACCAATGGAACAGACTAGAGAATCCAGACATTAACCCAGACATATATGGTCAATTAATATTTGATAAAGGAGCCATGGACATACAATGGCAAAATGACAGTCTCTTCAACAGGTGGTGCTGGCAAAACTGGACAGCTACATGTAGGAGAATGAAACTGGAACATTGTCTAACCCCATATACAAAATTAAACTCAAAATGGATCAAAGACCTGAATGTAAGCCATGAAACCATTAAACTCTTGGAAGAAAACATATTCAAAAACCTCTTAGACATAAACATGAGTGACCTCTTCTTGAACATATCTCCCCGGGCAAGAAAACAACAGCAAAAATGAGTAAGTGGGACTATATTAAGCTGAAAAGCTTCTGTACAGCAAAACACACCATCAATAGAACAAGAATGATCCCTACAGTATGGGAGAATATATTTGAAAATGACACATCCGATAAAGGCTTGACGTTCAGAATATATAAAGAGATCACACGCCTCAACAAACAAAAAACAAATAACCCAATTAAAAAATGGGCAGAGGAACTGAACAGACAGTTCTCCAAAAAAGAAATACAGATGGCCAACAGACACATGAAAAGATGCTCCACATCGCTAATTATCAGAGAAATGCAAATTAAAACTACAGTGAGGTATCACCTCACACCAGTAAGGATGGCTGCCATCAAAAAGACAAACAACAACAAATGTTGGAGACGCTGTGGAGAAAGGGGAACCCTCCTACACTGCTGGTGGGAATGTAAGTTAGTTCAACCATTGTGGAAAGCAGTATGGAGGTACATCAAAATGCTCAAAACAGACATACCATTTGACCCAGGAATTCCACTCAAAGGAATTTACCATAAGAACGCAGCAATCAAGTTTAAGAAAGACAGATGCACCCCTATGTTTATTGCAGCACTATTTACAATAGCCAAGAATTGGAAGCAACCTAAATGTCCATCAATAGATGAATGGATAAAGAAGATGTGGTACATATACACAATGGAATTCTACTCAGCCATAAGAAAAGGGCAAATCCAATCATTTGCAGCAACATGGATGGAGCTGGAGGGTATTATGCTCAGTGAAACAAGCCAAGCAGAGAAAGAGAAATACCAAATGATTTCACTTATCTGTGGAATATAAGAACAACTGAAAAACTGAAGGAACAAAACAGCAGCAGAATCACAGAACTCAAGAATGGACTAACAGATACCAAAGGGAAAGGGACTGGGGAGGACGGGTGTGCAAGGATGGATAAGGGGGGGATAAGTAGGGGGGTATTAAGATTAACATGCATGGGGGTTAGGAGAAAAGGGAGGGCAGTACAACACAGAGAAGGCAAGTAGTGATTCTACAACATTTTGCTATGCAGATGGACAGTGACTGTAAAGGGGTTTATAGGGGAGACCTGGTATAGGGGAGAGCCTAGTAAACATAATATTTGTCATGTATGTGTAGATTAGTGATACCAAAAACAAAGCAAAAAAAAAAAAAGAGGGCAGTTCCTGTGTAGTAACCTCCAACGAGTTCTACACAAGGGTATAAAGGGCATATAAAAGTATAGGCAACTGGTCTGTTTGTGTTTATACAGAGGATCAAAGCCTAATTGGGCTACCCCGAAAATGAACTAAGATACGATTTGAAAAAGAACTTCCAACATCTGCACTCACTGGAAGACTCATGCCAGAAGATGATCATCAAAAACCCCAACAAATATCCACGCACTGCTACAGCTGTAGATGCACTCATCCCACCAGTTCCTGAACTTGTCATGGGAATGAGGAAGGAGCTATCTAAGCTGGCCTGTGCATACAGTAAAACAACAAATTTGACTGGATCTATACTGTTACAACTCAACCAAGAATTTGGAGAAGTGCAAATTGTAGCGCTCCAAAGTCTTACAACTACAGACTAATAACTGTTAAAAGAACATATGGCATGTGAACAGTCCCCAGGAATGGGTTGTTTTAATTTGTCTGATTTCTCTCAGACTGTTCAAGTTCAGTTGGACAATATCCATCATATCATAGATAAGTTTTCACAAATGCCTAAGGTGCCTAACTGGTTTTCTTGGTTTCGCTGGAGATGGCTGGTAATTACAAATACGCTTTGGTTATGTAACTATACTCCTATTATGTTAATGTGTGTGCGCAATTTAAGTAGTAGCTTAAAACCTATACATACTGAAGTTACTCTACAAGAAGATATGTCAAAGAAATAGTCAATCTTCCCATGTTTTCTTCCGCCTGCTACTTCTATAGCTTTTCTTCTTCCTTCCTAATTACAACCCTTAAATAGAATTCGTGCCTCATTTCAAATTTACCGAGTATCATAATTCTTCCAAGTGGTAAAGACACCTCAAGACAAATGCTGGACATAGAAGCCACAGGGCATAAATATGCAAAGAAATAAAAAGCTAAACTTTTCAAACAATAAGGCTTCCCTCTCACTTACCAACTTCACATTTCCCTGTATGGCCCCAGAAGATGACTGGTTTGCCAGAGATGGGTAAGATTACTCAAGGGAGGAACAACCTAAGACAGGCACATTCGCAGGGGAGCCATCAGGTGAGAAATTGGGGATCAACAGAGGTGAGGCTTAGAACCTCACTCCCCCTGTTCTGAGAGAATTCTTCTGCATACATGGATGTTTTATTGCCCTGGTCTAGCTTGGATTAACATATAGTCTACAGGCACACCCCTGATCATCTACATTTGCACTCTTACAACACTAAACTATGTTTTCTACCTTTATCTTGTATCTAAATACCACTTCAGCATTTTATTAAAAATAATAATAATAAAGAGAGAAATGTGGTATCCACATATAAATCAAGTATAAAAACCAAATGAGTATTCCTATTTGAACTGTTTATAGTTCATAATGCATGAGCAAAACCGAAAGTTTCTGTGATGACTGCCCTTGTACTGTTCACTATGTAACTTATTCATTATGTAAGAATTTGTTCTACATGTAAGAACTTGTTTGTTCTGCCTCAGAAGATTGGAGACTGACGAAAATTACGCTTGGGGTGGATTAATGATTGTGCATTGAGCATTGACTCCCCTATACAGAATTTTATTGTCGTTAACAACCATTTGATCAATAAATATGAGAGATTCCCTCACAAAAAAAGGACAGACTTCCAATGGTAAAATAAATAAGTAACCGGGAAATAATGTATATCATAAGGAATATAGTCAACATATTTTAACAGCTTGGTAGGGTGATAGCTGGAACCTAGAATTATGCATATAAATGTATTATCACTGTGTTTTGCACTTGAAACTAATGTAATGTAATACTGTGCGTCAACTAACCTTCAATAAAAAATAATTATTTAAAAAAAAGGGGACTAGCAGTTACCAAAGGGGAGGGGTGTGGGAGGGCGGGTGGGGAGGGAGGGAGAAGTGGACTGAAGGGTATTATGTTTAGTATACATGGTGTGGGGGATCATGGGGAGAACAGTGGAGCACAGAGAAGGCACATAGTGGATCTGTGGCATCTTGCTGCACTGATGGACAGTGACTGCAATGGGGTATGGGTGGGGAATTGATAATATGGGTGAATGTAGTAACCACATTGTTTTTCTTGTGAAAAGTTCATAAGAGTGTATATCAATCATACCTTAATAAAAATTTTTTTTAAAAAAAAAAAAAAGTGCCGTAAGCAGCCTTAAGATGAAAACAAACACTACCATTTGCAAAGACGTGGTTGGAGGTAGACGGTAGTATGGTCAGAGAAATAGACCAGGCGGAGAAAGACAAGTACCAAGTGATTTCACTCATGTGTGGAGTATAACAACAAAAAAAACTGAAGGAAAAAAACAGCAACAGACTCACAGAATCCGAGAGTTGACTAAAAGTTACCACACAGAAAAGGAATGGGCAGGGTGGGTCTGAAGGGAGGGAGAAGTGTGGGGAGAAAGAATGGGGGCAATTGGATTAGCATGTATAATGCGTGGGATCGTGGGTGCATGGGGAGTACTGTACAACTCAGAGAAGACTAGTAGAGATCATATAGCATCTTACTACTCACTGATGGACAGCCACTGTAACGGGGTCTGTGGGGGAGACATGGTAAAGTGGTCTACAGAATCCAACTATGCTGATTAACAGCGACTAAAGAGGTTTTTCCGGGGGACTTGGTGAAGGGGTGTGCATAGTAAACATAATGTTCTTCACGTGACTGTAGACTAATGATAAAAAAAATTCTTTAAGTGCACTAAGTGCACAGCTCTGAATCATCAGAACAAAAGGTCAGGCTCTGAGTGCTGTAAACAAAAGAAACAGGGTTAAAAGAAGGGATGAAAACTCAAGACACCTACGTGCTTACTTACAGGAGACACACTTGAGATCCAAGGACACAGACAAAACTACAAGCGGAAGGTGTGTGGACAAGTACGCTACACGATTTAAACTGAAAAACAAACAATCAAACAAATGGACTCTGTTTGAATCCCCAGAGACAGTCAGCAGAAAATAGCCCTATCTGGCCACCATGAATTCTTTTTGTTTGGTTTCAGCAGTTCCCAGCCATAGATTTAGCGGTGCAGCAGCATACTTCTCATTTTCTCTCACCTCAACAACTGAGTTTCTGTAATAATAAGCATCTGGGCCTTTGAAATCAGTGGGTTTTATGATGTTCACGAATGTGAAGATCCAATAACGACCTAAAGAGGGAAGTTTGGACACTCAAATAAACAAGTCACTCCACAATACTCTTAGCTCCCAACTGCTCCTGTCTAGAAATTGGTGTTCCTTTTTATTTGACCCTCTGTCCTATCGGCGGTGATCACACTGATGTCCTTCAAAAATGGTGGTGAACAAAGAACAAGTTTACTTTTCTCGCGACAACAGGCCCAGAGGAATGATACTTGTGGTCTTCAGGGAGCACTTAGTCAATGAATATGGCTAAATACAGACAGCAAGTTAGAAGGAGATGAAAGAGGACAGAGGACAGAGACACGGGTTTTAGTCCCGGCAAAACCATCTCCTGGTTTTGTAGGTTCATGTGCCGACTCGACCTGCAAGTGTCTCGGTGAACACAGTGCTCTCTCTACAGCCTAGATACTTTGCAGGAATTTTGGAAGCATAGTGTAGGAAAGTGATATAGGATATATGGTTAACTGTTCTGTACACAGGGAGAGATTGGCAGACAAAGTGATGATTGATTAATTGATTGATAAATAGACAGACAGAGAGATAGATATAGGTACATATCGATTAACACAATGCTACTGCTCATAACCAGGAGAGCAATGGTGAAAGCACATAGTGAAACTACAAACAAAAAAGAAGAATAAAATCCAGTTTAAAAAGTTCACTAAGAAGCCATAAGAAGAAAACAAATCCCATCATTTGCATTAACGTGAATGGAGCTAGAGCGTATTATACTCAGTCAAATTGGCCAGGCGGAGAAGTACATGTACCAAATGATTTCACTCATGTGTGGAGTATGATAACAAAGAAAAACTGAAGGAAAAGACAGCAGCAGACTCACAGAACCCAAGAGTGGACTAAGAGTTAATAAAGAGAAAGGGACTGGGTAGGGTTTGTGGGAAGGGTGTAATAAGGGAGGGGGAAAAGATGGGGGCATTAGGATTAGCATGTATAATGTGTAGGGTGGGGGGTCATGGGTAGGGCTGTAAAACACAGAGAAGACATGTAGTGATTCTACAGCATCTTAGTACATGCTGACGGACAGCGACTGTAACTGGGATTTGGAGGGGTCTTGGTGAAGGTGGTAGACTGGAAATCATAATGATCTGCATGTGATTGTACATTAATGAGAACAAATAAATTTCAAAGTGCAGAAAGAGCGCTGCTCTCAAATATCAGAATAAAAGTACAGGCTTTGAGTGCTCCAATCAAAAGACACAGTTTTAGAAGAACTGATGAAAACTCAAGACCGCCTAAGTGCTCCCTTACTGGAGACTCACTTGAGATCCAAGGACACAGACAAACTAAAATCCGAAGGGGCGGGTACAGGAACCCTATACAAGTGAAACTGAGAAACAATCAAACAAATGGATTCTCTTTGAGTCCCCAGAGAGAGTCAGTAGAAAATAGCCCTATCTGGCCACCGTGAATTCTTTTTGTTTGCTTTCAGCAGTGCCCAGGCATAGATTTAGTGGTGTAGCAACTTCCTTCTCATTTCCTCTCACCTCAACAAATGAATTGCTGTAATAATATGTGTCTGGACTTTTAAAATCACTGCTTTTAATGTTGTTCACGAATGTAAAGAAGTAGTAACCAGATAAAGAGGGAAGTTTGGACCCTCAAATAAACTCTTCACTCCTCAACACACTCTTTTTTCCCAACTGCTACTGTCCAGAAATAGGTGTTCCATCATATTTGTCCCTCCACCTATCAGCAGTGATCACGCCGATGTCCCTCAAACATGGTGTTTTGCTAAGAACCAACTACACATTTCTGTCCACAATAGGCCCAGACGGAGGATACTTTTGGTCTTCAGGGATCACTTACTCAATGAATGTGGCTAAATAAAGTCACCAAGCGAGCACGAAGTATTTGAGTACAGAAGAGAGAGATACGGGTTCAAGTCCTTTCACCTCCATTTACTGGTTTTGTAAGCACAGGCGGATGACACTACCTGAAAGTGTATCGGTGAACACAGTGCTCTCCTTATGGCTTAGTTACCCTGCAAGATTTCTGGAAGCACAATGTAGGGAAGAGACATAGGTTATGTTGTTCACTGTTCTGTAGATAAGGATAGATGGGGAGACAAAAAGATGATTGATTCATAGATATATATGTAAATAGACGACAGATGAAATATAGAGAGATGGGTACATAGATTGATAGATGATAGTCATCATAGATAGATGATAGGACGATAGATAGATAGATAGATAGATAGATAGATAGATAGATAGATAGATAGATAGATACATACATACATACATACATACATACATACATACATACATTCATAGATATATACATACATAGATATATAGATAGACAGACCGTTAGATAGATACAGATACATATCGATTGACACAAAGCTATTGTTCATAACAGGGAGTTGAATTTTGAATAACAGCTAAATTACAAAAAAGGAAGAATGAAATCCAGTTTAAAGAGTGCAGTAAGCAGCCTTAAGAAGAAAAAAATACTACCATTTGCAATGACGTGGATGGAGCTAGACGATAGTATGTTCAGAGAAATAGGCCAGGCAGAGAAAGACAAGTACCAAATGATTTCACTCATGTGTGAAATCACATGATTTCATCACAAAGAGAAAATGAAGGAAAAAAAAAGCAGCAGACTCACAGAAACCGAGAGTTGACTAAATTTTACCAAAGGGAAAAGGACTGGGCAGGGTGGGTCTGAAGTGAGGGATAAGTGTGAGGAGAAAGAATGGGGGAATTAGAATTAGCATGTATATTGCGTGGGTTCGGAGTGGGCATGGGTAGAGCTGTACAACGTAGAAAAGACTAGTATTGATTATAAAGCATATTACTAATCGCTGATGGACAGCGACTGTAACGGTGTCTGTTTGGGGGTACATGGTGAAGGGGTCTACAGCATCCAACTGTGCTGATGGACAGCGACTGTAAGAGGTTTTTGGGAGGGACTTGGTGAATGGGGAGCATAGTAAACATAATGTTCTTCACATGATTGTAGATTAATGGTAACAAAAAAAAATTTTTAAGTGCAATAAGGGCACAGCTCTGAATCATCAGAATAAAAGTTCAGGCTCTGTGTGCTGCAAACAAAAGATACAGTGTTAAAAGAAGGGATGAAAATTTAAGACACCTATGTGCTTTGGTACAGGAGACATACTTGAAATGCAAGGGCAAAGACAAACTACAAGCCAAAGGTGTGGGGCAATTACCCTACACAAGTGAAACTGAGAAACAAACAAACAAATGAAATCTGTCTGAATCCCCAGAGAGAGTCAGTAGAAAATAGCCCTATCTGGCAACCGTGAATTCTTTTTGTTTGGTATCAGCAGTTCCCAGCCATAGATTTGGTGGTGCAGCAACGTACTTCTCAATTTTTTTCACCTCAACAACTGATTTGCTCTAATAATAAGCATCTGGGCCTTTGAAATCAGTGGGTTTTATGATGTTCACGAATGTGAAGATCTAATAACCACCTAAAGAGGGAAGTTTGGATACTCAAATAAACACGTCACTCCACAATACATTCTTAGCTCCCAACTGCTCCTCCCTAGAAATTGGTGTTCCTTTTTAATTGACCCTCCGTCCTATCTGTGATGATTACGCTGATGTCCTTCAAACATGGTGGTGAGCAAAGCAACAATTTTACACTACTGTCGACAACAGGCCCAGAGGAATGATACTTGAAGTCTTCAGGGAGCACTTACTCCCTGAATGTGGCTAAGTAAGTCACCATTGAGCAGGAAGTATAAGAGGACAGGGGAGAGAGATACGTGTTCAGTTCCTTTCATCTCCATTTACTGGTTTTGTAAGCACACGCGGCTGACTCTACATGAAAGTGTATCGGTGAACACAGTGCTCTCCTTGTGGCTTAGTTACCTTGCAAGATTTCTGGAAGCATAAAGTATGGTAGAGACATAGGCTATGTTGTTAACTGTTCTGTACATAAGGACAGATGGGGAGACAAAAAGATGATTGATTCAGAGATAGATAGGTAGACAGACGACAGATGAAAGATAGATAGTTAGGTACATAGATTGATAGATGTTAGACATCATAGATAGATGATAGGATGATAGATAGATGGATACATACATACATAGATATATACATACATAGATACATAGATAGACAAACAGACCATTAGAGAGATAGATATAGATACATATAGATTGACACAAAGCTATTGTTCATAACCAGGAGTTGAATGGTGAATAACATAACTAAACTACAAACAAAAAGGAAGAATGAAATCCAGTTTAAAAAGTGCAGTTAGCAGACTTAAGAAGAAAACAAATACTACCATTTGCAATGACGTGGATGGAGCTAGATGGTAGTATGTTCAGAGGAATAGGCCAAGCGGAGAAAGACAAGTACCAAGTGATTTCACTCATGTGTGGAGTATATCAACAAAGAAAACTGAAGGAAAAAAACAGCAGCACACCCACCGAACACGAGAGTGGACTAAAAGTTACCAAAGGGAAAAGGACTGGGCAGGGTGGGTCTTGAGGTAGGGATAAGTTTGGGGAAAAAGAATGGGGGCATTAGGATTAGCATGTATAATGCGTGGGGTCGGGTGTGCATGGGGAGTACTGTACAACACAGAGAAGACTATTAGAGATCATATAGCATCTTACTACTCACTGAAGGACAGCGACTCTAACGGGGTCTGTGGGTGGGGACATGGTGAAGGGGTCTACAGAATCCAACTACGCTGATCGACTGCGACTGAAGAGGTTTTTCGGGTGAACTTGGTGAAGGGGGGAGCATAGTAAACATAATGTTCTTCACGTGATTGTAGATTAATGATAAAAAATATTCTTTAAGTGCAGTAAGTGCACAGCTCTGAATCATTAGAATAAAAGGTCAGGCACTGAGTGCTGCAAACAAAAGACACAGGGTTAAAAGAAGGGATGAAAACTCAAGACACCTACGAGCTTACCAACAGGAGACTCACTTGAGATACAAGGACACAGACAAACTACAAGCCGAAGGTGTGTGAACAATTACCCTACATGAGAGAAACTGAAAAACAAACAATCAAACAAATGGATTCTGTTTGAGTCCCCAGAGACAGTCAGCAGAAAATAGCCCTATCGGGCCACCGTGAATTTTTTTTGTTTGGTTTCAGCAGTTCCCAGCCATAGATTTAGTGGTGCAGCAACATACATCTCATTTTCTCTCAACTCAACAACTGAGTTGCTGTAATAATAAGGATCTGGGCCTTTGAAATCAGCGGGTTTTATGATGTTCATGAAGTTGAAGATCTAATAACCACCTAAGGAGGGAAGTTTGGACACTCAAATAAACACGTCACTCCACAATACACTCTTAGCTCCCAACGACTCCTGTCTAGAAATTCGTGTTTCTTTTTATTTGACCCTCCGTCCTATCGGTGGTGATCACGCTGATGTCCTTCAAACATGGTGGTGAGCAAAGCAACAATTTTACTTTTCTGTCGACAACAGGCACAGAGGAATGATACCTGAGGTATTCAGGGAGCACTTAGTCAATGAATGTGGCTAAATACAGACAGCTAGTGAGAAGGAGATGAAAGAGGACAGAGGATAGAGACACAGGTTCAAGTCCCGGCACAACCATTTCCTGGTTTTGTAGGTTCATGCGCCGACTCGACCTGCAAGTGTCTCGGTGAACACAGTGCTCTCTCTACAGCCTAGATACTTTGCAGGATTATTGGAAGCATACTGTAGGAAAATGATATAGGATATATGGTTAACTGTTCTGTACCCAAGGACAGATGGGCAGAGAAAAAGATGATTGATTGATTGTTAAAAAAATAGACAGACAGATTGATAGATATAGGTACATATCGTTTAGCACAAAGCTACTGCTCATAACCAGGAGAGCAATGGTGAAAGCTTATAGCGAAACTACAAACAAAAAAGAAGAATGAAATCCAGTTTAAAAAGTGCAGTAATTAGCCATAAGAAGAAAACAAATCCTATCATTTGCAATAACGTGGATGGAGCTAGATTCTATTATGCTCAGTCAAACAGGCTATTCGGAGAAATATATGCACCAAATGAATTCACTCATGTGTGGAGTATGATAACAAATAAAAACTGAAGGAAAAGGCAGCAGCAGAATCACAGAACCCGAGAGTGGACTAACAGTTACCAAAGAGAAAGGGACAGGGTAGGGTTTGTGGGAAGGGAGTAATAAGGGCGGGGTAAATGAATGGGGGATTTAGGATTAGCATGTATAATGTGTAGGGTGTGGGGTCATGGGTAGGGCTGTACAACACAGAAAAGACATGTAGTGATTCTACAGAATCTTTGTACATGCTGATGGACAGCGAATGTAACTGGGATTTGGGGGAGACTTGGTGAAGAGGGCAGACTAGAAAACATAATATTCTGCATGTGACTGTGCATTAAGGAGATCAAAAAAAATTTCAAAGTGCTGTAAGAGCACAGCTCTCAAATATCAGAATAAATGTACAGGCTTTGTGTGCTCCAATCAAAAGACCCAGGGTTAGAAGAAATGATGAAAATTCAAGACCACCTATGTGCTCCCTTACTGGAGACTCACTTGAGATCCACGGACACAGACAAACTACAAGCTGAAGGGGCGGGGACAGGTACCCTACACAAGTGAATCAGAGAAACAAAGAAATAATGCATTCTGTTTTGGTCCCCAGAGAGTGTCAGTAGAAAATAACCCTATCTAGCCACCGTGAATTTTCTTTTATTTGGTTTCAGCAGTCCTCAGGCATAGATTTAGTGGTGCAGCAACTTCCTCCTCATTTCCTCTCAACTCAAGAAATGAATTGCTGTAATAATATGCGTCTGGGCTTTTAAAATCATTGCTTTTTATGATGTTCAGGAATGTAAAGAAGTAATAAGCACCTAAAGAGGGAAGTTTGGTCCCTGAAATAAACACTTCACTCCACAACACTCTTTGTTCCCAACTGCTTCTGTCCAGAAATAGGTGTTCCTTTATATTTCTCCCTCCACCTATCAGCAGTGATCACGCCAATGTCCCTTAAACATGGTGGTGTGCAAAGTACCAAGTACACTTTTCTGTCGAGAACAGGCCCAGACGAAGGATACTTTTGGTCTTCAGGGATCACTTACTCACTGAATGTTGCTAAATAAAGTCACCAAGTGAGCACGAAATATAAGAGGACAGAGGACAGAGATACGGGTTCAAGTCCTTTCACCTCTATTTACTGGTTTTGTAAGCACACGCGGCTGACTCTACCTGAAAGTGTATCGGTGAACACAGTGCTCTCCTTATGGCTTAGTTACCTTGCAAGTTTTCTGGAAGCATAATGTATGGAAGTGGCATAGGCTATGTTGTTAACTGTTCTATACATAAGGATAGATCTACAGACAAAAAGATGATTGATTCATAGATAGATAGGTATACAGACGACCGATGAAAGACAGATAGATAGGTACATAGATTTATAGATGTTAGACATCATAGATACATGATAGGAAGTTAGATAGATAGATAGATAGATAGATAGATAGATAGATAGATAGATAGATACATTGATAGATACATAGATATATACATACTTAGATACATTGATACATACATTCATAGATATATAGATAGACAGACAGTCCATTAGATAGATAGATACAGATACATATTGATTGATACAAAGCTATTGTTCATAACCAGGAGTTGAATGGTGAATAACAGCCAAACTACAAAAAAGGAAGAATAAAATCCAGTTTAAAGAGTGCAGTAAGCAGCCATAAGAAGAAAAAAATACTACCATTTTCAGTGACGTGGATGGAGCTAGACGGTACTATGTTCAGAGAAATAGGCCAGGCGGAGAAAGAGAACTACCAAATGATTTCACTCATGTGTGAAATCACATGATTTCAACACAAAGAGAAACTGAAGGAAAAAAACAGCAGCAGACTCACAGAAACCGAGAGTTGACTAAAAGTTACCAATGGGAAAAGGACTGGGAAGGGTGGGTCTGAAGTTAGGGATAAGTGTGAGGAGAAGGAATGGGGGAATTAGGATTAGCATGTATATTTCGTGGGTTCGGAGTGGGCATGGGTAATGCTGTACAACATAGAAAAGACTAGTATTGATTATATAGCATCTTACTAATCGCTGATGGACAGTGACTGTAACGGTGTCTGTGGGGGGATACATGGTGAAGGGGTCTACAGCATCCAACTACGCTGATGGACAGCGACTGTAAGAGGTTTTTGGGAGGGACTTGGTGAAGGGGGTGCATAGTGAACATAATGTTCTTCACGTGATTGTAGATTAATGATAACAAAAAAAAAATTTTTAAGTGCAATAAGGGCACAGCTCTGAGTCATCAGAATGAAAGGACAGGCTTTGAGTGCTCCAACCAAAAGACACAGGGCTAGAAGAAGGAATGAAACTCAAGACCACCTATGTGCTCTCTTACAGCAGACTCCCTTGCAATTCAAAGACTCAGGGAAAGTTCATGCCGAATGGGTGGATATAGGTACCCTACACAAGTGAAACTGAGAAACAAACAAACAAACAAATAGATTCTCTTAGGGTCCCCAGAGACTGTCAGTAGAAAATAGCCCTATCTAGCCACTGCAAATTCTTTTTGTATCGTTTCAGCAGTGCCCAGCCATAGATTTAGTTGTATACCAACGTCCTTCTCATTTTTTCTCACCTCAACAACTGAATTGCTGTAATAATAGAAGTCTGGGCTTTTGATATAAGTGGGTTTTATGATGTTCACGAATGTAAAGAAGTAATAACCCCCTAAAGAGGGAAGTTTGGACACTCAAACAAGCACGTAACTCTGCAACACTCTCTTTTCACCCAAATGCTCCTGTCTAGACATAGGTGTTCCTTTGTATTTGACCCTCCTCTTATAAATGGTGATCACGCCGATGTCCCTCAAACATGGTGGTAAGCAAAGCACCAAGTATACTTTACTGTCTACAACAGGCCCAGAGGAAGGATACTTGTGTTCTTCAGGAAGCACTTATTCAGTGAATGTGACTAAATACAGTCAGTAAGTGAGAAGGAGATAAAAGAGGAGAGAGGACAGAGACATGGGTTCAAGATCCTGCAGCAAACTTTTTTGGTTTTGTAGGAATATTCAGCTGACTCTACCTGCAAGTGTCTTGGTGAACCCAGTGCTTTCCCTGCAGCCTAGTAAGCTTGAAAGATTTTTGGAAGTACAATGTAAGGAAGTGACACAGGCTATGTTGTTAACTGTTCTGTACAAAAGGACAGATGGGCAGACAAAAAGATGATTTACTCATTGATAGACTGATAGATAAATAGATAGATAGACAGATATATAGATACAGGTACATATCGATTAAAACAAAGCTATTGCTCATAACAAGGAGAGCAATGGTGAAAGCACATAGCGAAACTACAGACCAAAGAGAAGACAGAAATACAGTTTAAAAAGTGCAGTAAGCAGCAATAAGAAGATAACAAATCCTGCAATTTGCAACAACGTGGATGGAGCTAGAAGGTAGAATGCTCAGTGAAATAGGCCAGGAAGAGTACGACAAGAACCGGATGATTTCACTCATGTGTGGTGTATAACAACCAAGAAAATCTGAAGGAAAAAAATAGCAGCAGACTCACAGAACCAGCGAGTGGACCAACAGTTACCAAAGGGAAAGGGACTGGGCAGGTTGGCTGGGAAAGGAGGGATAAGGGCGGTTTGAAAGAAAGGGTGCGTTAGTATTAGCGTGTATAATATGTGTGGTGGGAGGAGCATGGTGAGGGCTGTACAACACAGAGAGGATAGTAGGGATTATACACCATCTTACTACACGCTGATGTTCAGTGACCTAAGAGGTTTTAGGGGGGGAATGGTGAATCGGAAGCCTAGTAAACATAATGTTCTTAACGTGATTGTAGATTAATGATAACAAAAAAAAATTTTTTAAGTGCAATAAGGGAAAAGCCCTGAGTCATCAGAATAAAAGGACAGGCTTTGAGTGCTCCAACCAAAAGACACAAGGCTAGAAGAAGGGATGAAAACTCAAGACCACCTATGTGCTCCCTTACAGCAGACTCACTTGCGATCCAAGGACACAGACAAACTTCATGCCGAATGGGTGGAGATAGGTACCCTACATAAGTGAAACTGAGAAACAAACAAACAAACAAATGGATTCTATTTGAGTCCCCAGAGACAGTCAGTAGAAAATAGCCCTATCTTTCCACCGTGTATTCTTTCTGTTTGGTATCAGCAGTGCCCTGCCATAGATTACTGGTACACCATTGTACTTCTCATTTTTCCTCAACTCAACAACTAAATTGCTGTAGTAATATGAGTCTGGGTTTTTGAAATCAGTGGTTTTTATGATGTTCACGAATTAAAAGAAGTAATAACCCCCAAAAGAGGGAAGTTTGGACCCTCAAACAAACATGGAACTCCACAACACTCTCTTGGATCCCATATGCTCCTGTCTACACATAGGTGTTTCTTTTTATTTGACAATGCTCCAATCAACGGTGATCACGCCGATGTCCATCAAACATGGTGGTAAGCAAAGCACCAAGTATACTTCACTGTCTACAACAGGCCCAGAGGAAGGATACTTGTGGTATTCAGGAAGCACTTAGTCAATGAATGTGGCTAAATACAGTCAGCAAGCGAGAAGGAGGGAAAAGCGGACAGAGGACAGAGATATGGGTTCGAGTCCCTGCACCACCATTTACTGGTTTTGTAAGCACACGTTGCTGACTCTACCTGCAAGTGTCTCAGTGAACCCAATGCTCTCAATACGGCCTACTCACCTTGCAAGATTTTTGGAAGCATAATGTAGGAAAGTGACATAGGCGATGTTGTTAACTGTTTTGTATATAAGGACAGAAGGGCACACAAAAAGATGATTGATTCATAGACAGATAAATAGATGACAGATGATAGATAGATAGATGATAGACATGATAGATAGATGATAATCATGATAGATACATAGGAATATAGGTAGATAGATAGATAGATAGACAGATAGATAGATAGATTGATAGATAGATAGACAGACAGAAAGACAGAGAGATAGATAGATGATAGATAGATAGATAGATAAATATATAGATAGATAGATAGATAGAGAGAGAGATAGGTAGATACAGATACATACCAATTAACAGAAAGCTATTGCTCATAACCGGGAGATAAATGGTGAAAGCACATAGCGATACTACAACCAAAAAGGAAGAATGAAATGCCGTTTAAAAAGTACAGTAAGCAGCCATAAGAAGAAAACAAATCCTACCATTTACAATGATGTGTGTGGAGCTGGATGGTAGTATGCTCATTGAAAAGGCCAGGAGGAGAAAGACAAGTACCAAATGATTTCCCTCATGTGCTGAGTATAAAAAAAAAAAACTGATGGAAAAAAACAGCAGCAGAATCGCAGAACCAGAGAGTGGACTACCAGATCCCAAAGGGAAAAGGACTGGGCCGGGTGGGTGATAAGGGAGGGAAAAGGGTGGGAAGAAAGAAACGGGACATTATTTTTAGCATGAATAATGCGTGGGGTCGGCTGGGCATGGGGAGGGCTTTACAACACAGAGAAGAAATTTAGAGATTCTACAGCATCTTACTACACGTTGATGGACAGCGACTGTAACGGGGTGTGTGTGTGGGGTCATGGTGAAGTAGTATACAGCATCCAACTACACTGATGGACACCGACTGTAAGAGGTTTTTGGGGCGAACTTGGTGAAAGGGGGATCCTAGTAAACATAATGTTGTGCATGTGATTGTAGATTAATGATCACAAAAAAAGCATTTTAAAGGGCAATAAGGGCACAGCTCTGAATCATCAGTGTAAAAGGACAGGCTTTGAGTGCTCCAAACAAAAGACACAGGTTTAAAAGAAGGGATGAAAACTCAAAAACAACTACGTGCTCCCTTACAGGAGACTCACTTGAGATCCAAGGACACAGACAAACTGCAAGCCGAAGGGGTAGGGAGAGGTACCCAACACAAGTCAATCTGAAAAACAAACAATCAGTCAAATGGATTCTGTCTGTGCCCCCGAGACAGTCAGTAGTAAATAGACCTATCTGGCCACCGTGAATGCTTTTTGTTTGGTATCAGCAGTGCCCAGCCATAGATTTAGTGGTGCAGCAACATCCTTCTCATTTTCTCTCAACTCAACAAGTGAATTGCTGTAATAATATGGGTCTGGGCCTTTGAAATCAGTGGATTTTATGATGTCCACGAATATAAAGAAGTAATAACGAGGTAAAGAGGGAAGTTTGGACACTCAAATAACACTTCACTCCACAACACACACTTCTCTCCCAACTGCTCCTGTCTAGAAATTGGTATTACTTTTTATTTGACCCTCCCTCCTATCAGGGTTTGTCACGCCGATATCCCTCACACATGGTGGTGAGCAAGCACCAAGTTTACTTTTCAGTCGAAAAATGTCAAAGAGGAACGATACTTGTGGTCTTCAGGGAGCACTTAGTCAATGAATGTGGCTAAATACAGTCAGCAAGTGAGAAGGAAATAAAAGAGGAGAGAGGACAGAGACACGGGTACAAGTCCCTGCACCACCATTTCCTGGTTTTGGAGGTACACTTCTGACTCGACCTGCAAGTGTCTCGGTGAACCCAGTGCTCTCCTTACGGCCTAGTTACATTGCAAGATTTTTGTAAGCATAACGTAGGGAAGGGACATAGTCTATGTTCTTTACTGTTCAGTATACAAGGACAGATTTTCAGATAAAAATATGACTGATTGATTGAATGATAGATAGATAGACAGGCAGATAGAAAAATATTGGTAAATATCGATTAACACAAAGCTATTGCTCATAACCAGGAGAGCAATGGTGAAAGCACATAGCGAAACTACAAACAGAAAAGAACAATAAAATCCAGTTTAAAAAGTGCAGTAAGCAGCCATAAGAAGAAAACAAGTCCTATCATTTGCAACAACGTGAATGGAGCTAGAGGGTATTATGCTCAGTGAAATAGGCCAGGCAGTGAAAAACAAGTTCCGAATGATTTCACTCATGTGTGGAGTATAACAACAAAGAAAAACTGAAGGAAAAAAACAGCATCGGATTCATTGAACCCGGGAGTGGACTAACAGTTACCAATGGAATGTGACTGGGCAAGGTAGGTATGAATTGAGGGATAAGGGCAGGGGAAAGAAAGGGGACATAAGGATTAGCATGTATAATGCGGGGTGTCGGGGGCACATGGCGAGGGCTGTACAAAACAGAGAAGACAAGTAGAGATTCTACAGCATCTTTCTACATGCTGATGGACAGCGACTGTAACGGGGTGTGTGCGGGGGGACATGGTGAAGGGGTCTGCAGCATCCAACAATGCTGATTGATTGCCACTATAACGGGTTTTATGGGGAGGACTTGGTGTACTTGGTGATCATAATGTTCTTCGCGTGATTGTAGATTAATGATGACAAAAAAGATTTTTTAAGTGCAATAAGGACACAGCTCTCAATTATCAGAATAAAAGGACAGGCTCTGAATTCTCCAATCAAAAGACACATGGTTAAAAGAAGGGATGAAAACTCAAGAACACCTACCTGCTCCCTTACTGGAGACTCACTTGATATCCAAGGACGAAGACAAACTACAAATTGAGGGGTGCTGAAAGGTACCCTAAACAAGTGAAACTGAAGAGAAAAAACAGAAAAAAGATGTGCTGATGGGATTAATGACGCAGGCTCACATGAGAGTGGAGCGGAAACCTTCTCCCAAGATCAAAACCACATAAATACGTACTATATGGAAATAGAACAACTATAACAAATCGTGGAAGAGCAGCAGGGAGGAACGCTCCTGCGGCAGCCTTTCACCTAAAGGAGAAGTGTGACGTACAGCCGTGGAGATGTGCTCTCTGAGCACGAACCTACCGTACATGTGGTGCATACTGGAGGATCGGTGGGGTTGGAAAGCAAAGGGAGGCAGAAGACTTCGAGAGACTTGAGGTTCCAGCCACTTGTGGGACAACAGAGGGATCCACATCTGGCCGCTGTTTGACAAAAGAAAGGCGGACTGTCTGAGAGACTTCCTAACAGTGAGAGAACTGCTAAAGGGGCAAGGCTTCCACACGGCTTGCCACTCAGGAGAAAGTACAGGTGCGCCAAACTGCGCGGGTGCACTCTGCCCGGCAGGCGGGTTAGCTTTCAGGAGCTCCGGTCGCTCCATCCCCCTGGCTGGCCTCGCAGCTCCGAGGACCATTACCGTGCTGTGAGTGGTACATGGCCTCACTCCCCGCCGTCACCGGCCTGCAAAACGGCCGCCCCGACCTACGGCAGCTTCTCCCTGCATGCTCTGCACTCTGGCCCTGGCAGTGGAGATGGGTACTGTTGCCGGGAAGCAGGAAAGACCTCTTTACTCCCGGTGGGAATGGGCACCGGCACCGCTCCCCTTGGACCCCTGCCATCCAACCAAGGGCTGTGCATCTCCAGAGAGTAAAGCATCTGGTAGCTAGAGTGCACCACCTACAAATATGGACCTTCAAGGGAACCTGGTAACTGACCTCAAATCAATCTTCGTGAGAAAGGGATCTCAAAATAAACATCAGGAGCATGCTCATGGAGCTACAGAAAACAAAACAGTCAATTTCTCTCGAACGCAATTCTCTCTCTACTCTCTCTCTCCAGGAAGCGCTGCTGAGGCTCTGTTCCGAGAGGGGTGCTGCGACTGCCCAGCAGGAATGGCACAGCTGTCGGGTCCACCCCGGCCAGTGCCAGGACAGTCCCACACGGGCTCTGACTTAACTGCAATTGGGTGACGCTGCACATCTAACTCCGCAGGAAAGACAACAGTGCCGCATGCTAGCTTTCCCATCAATGGCTAGAGGCTACGTGGCTCCATTGATACCAGGTGACATCAACACCCCGGGCTTCATATCCTTGGCAATCTTTTCTACCTATGACACGTGAAAGCAGCACATGGAAAGATACAACCTACCAGTCTCCACATCACCTCACCTCTTAGTTTTACACTAGATGTTCCTGCATCACAGCTTCTCCTCTTCGTTCCAGTTTTCTCGGCTGGTTGGTGTTCTTAAAAAAAAATTTAGTCAGATTGGGAATGAAGTGGTAGGCGGTTTAGTAAGATTCTGTTTGAACACCATCAGTAGAACCAAAGGCATCCTTCTGTATGGGAGAATATATTCACTGATGACATATTTGATAAGGCATTGCCATCCAAAACATGTATCAAGAGCTCATGAACCTCAACACAAAAAATGCAAATAAATCCAATTACAAAATGGGCAGAGGATCTGGACAGACATTTCTCCGCAGAAGTAATTTAAGGTGGCTGACAGGCACATGAAAAGACGCTACACATTGCTAACCATCAGAGAAATGCCCATTAAAACCACAATGGGGTATCACCTCACACCAGTTAGGATGGCTACCACCCGAAAGACAGACAACAACAGATGTCGGCAAGGGTGTGGAGAAATGGGAACCCTCCTACACTGCTGTTGGGAATGTCAGTCAGCTCAACCATTGTGGAAAGCAGTATGGATGATCCCGAAAAAAACAAAGAACAGAAATACCATCTGACCCAGGAATTCCTCTCCTGGAATTTACCATAAGAGTGCAGGAGCCCAGTATGAAAGAGACAGATGCACCCCTATGTTGATCCAGCACTCTTTACAATACCCAAGAAATGGAAGAAACCTAAGTATCCATCAGGAGATGAAAGGATAAATGCCCCGGCCAGTGGGGAGTTCAACAAGGGATCGAGGGGAAGTTAAACTGGATGAGAAACAAACCAGACACAAAGAAGGAGACCAAGTCGAAAGTGTTGTCAATGTCTCAAAGTTTATTGTTACAAGGCAGATTATATAGGAGATAGGAGGGGGAAACAGCCCCAGCTGAAATGGCAAGGATTATCTAGGTTGCTAGGATACCTAAATGAAGAATGTTCTCTGGAAAAGATCATGGGTGGGGGATTACTGAGAAAGACAGAATGTTTTACTAAGGAAGAGATGTTATCACAGCAGCTGCTTAATCTCTATCCCAGCGTCTATTCTCAAGTTGGTCAACTGATCTTTCCTAAACGGGGCAGAAATTAGAGGCCTAGGCGAAAAGGGCGAGACCATTGTTTCTATGTCCTACGGCTCCCGATATCTCCTCCCTTCTTTTATAGAAAAGAGGGGTAGGCCTGATATTTAGCTGTGGGCATTAACCAATTTGGGGATTAGTGACTTGGCTCCTCCGAGACTCCCCATTTATGGGGGTCAACTTTGGCCCTTGGTATCTTTTGTGGAGGGGAGGAATGGCGTATTTATTTTAGATACTAACCTCCATGCATGAGAGGTTTTTCTCTCAGGGAATTCAGAGGCGGTTCACGGACCTTCCCTTCCAATGCTTAGCTTCGCAACCACATTGGTGCCCATATCGCACTCACTTTATTGTGAGCCGATATGCATAGGTCTGTATCCTATCCAGCTTCTAAAGGAGGGGAGTCAAAGAGCACATCATAGCCTTGGTCCACCAGGACAAAACGGTGACAGTGGAATTGTATCTGTCTGCCGAGGGCCATATTGATCTGTTCTTTAATGAAGGTGGTAATTCTCTGGAAGGCCCAAGGGCCAAGGGAGAGCACAAGCATGAGACTAAGGAAGGGTCCTAGTATAGGGAGAAGATAAGGAAGAAACCTGCTCATCCAAGACCATAGGGTATTTTCAAACAGTTTTTTCTTTCTTTGCACAAGATCTTCTTGGAGTCTTTTTATTTTGTCACGAACTACTCCAGACTTGCTTTCATAGAAGCAGCATTTCTTTTCTAAGGCTAAGCAGATTCCGCCTTGTTCCGCGGTGAGAAGGTCTAGGCCACGTCTGTTCTGTAAGACTACTTCTGCAAGGGAATCTATTTGGTCTTGAAGAACTTGTAAGGTTCCGCGAAGAAGGTGAAAATGAGAGAGTTGATGGGCTTCATCTTTTTATAAGGTGATGTTAAGAAGTGCGAATACACCAACAAGGATCCAGTAAGTGGTAACAAGAATAGTCTGCTGTACAAGGGTCCACTGGTGAAGGGTGGAGGTGGCGAGTCGTATGCCTAAGATAAAGGCAAGGACTAAACCGACGACTAGAATCTATGGAGAGAAGAAGAAAAAGGATGTCTCAGGGGATGTCACCACCCTGAACAGTTGGATAAGAATTTTAAAAATCTTATGGTAGATCTACTGGTTTAATCAAACGCTCTGGCAGCCAGCGAGCAGCTCCTTCTTTGGTGTCGAAAACACAGGCAGATCCCCGGCCCCATATGAGTATGGGCTCGGGGCCATTCCAATGGGATGTGAGGTTGTCTCTCCACATGACAGTGGCATAGATTTATCATGTTGTGGGTGCCAAAGGCGACCAGCTGCAGGTTTGCCATGAGCATCCAAAGTTAGAAAATTAAGAATAAACAAGGCATGATGAAAAATATTTCTTGGAGAGCCTTTCATGGGATATAAATCTCCCATTTTTAATTTGTGGAAGGTATGTTTAATAGTTAAATGGGCTCGTTCGACAATCCCTTGACCTTGGGGATTGTATGGTATGCCTGTAACAGGCTTAATTTGTAATTGGTGACAAAATTCTTGGAAATTTTTTCCAGTATATCCAGGACCATTAGCAGTGTTGATAATCTCGGGTTTTCCCATGACACTAAGACAATTGAGTACATGAGCAATAAGATTTTTTGAAGCTTCTCATACGTGGAGGCTGGCAAAAATAAATCCACTAAATGTATCTACAGTAACATGAAGATATTTAAGATTTCTGAATGAGGGGACATGTGTTACATCCATTTGCCAGATCTCATTGGGAACTAGGCCCCTAGGGTTCACACCCAAGTGAGGAACAGGCAGGAGAGTGACACAATTTGCACATTGTTTAACAATCTGACGGGCTTGTTCTCTAGTAATTTTAAAAAGAAGACGTAAGGTTTGAGCATTATGGTGGTGTAAAGAGTGAGCTTCTTTGGCTTGAGCCGCAGGATCAAGCTCAACGAGAAGACAAAGTTGGGTAGCTTTATCGGTCACAGCATTGCCTGTGGCTAGAGGTCCAGGAAGACCACAAAGGGCAAGAATATGGCTTATATAAAAGGAATGTTGCCTGGAATGTATGCACTGCTGGATGGAAAAAGACAGAGGGGTGGCATTTGTAGTGGGTTTTATATAGGGCACGGTCTCTAAAAGGGGAATGGATTGAGCAATATAAGCACTGTCTGTGTATAGGTTAAATGGAGTATTTGGGAGTTGTTGAAAAACTTGTAAAATAGCGAAGAGTTCAACCAATTGAGTGGAGTGGAATGGGGATTGTAGGGAAGTGGTTTGATTATCTACGGTGACGGCTGTCACTCCGTTGGAGGAGCCATCGGTGAGAACTTGGGGTCATGAGGATGGGGTTGGGAGGAGGTCAATGTAGGGAAAACAAATGGTTGCGTCCTTCGAAAATGGAGAAGCTTGTTAGCAGGGTAATGATTGTCAAGGGCTCCCTGAAAAGAATTGCAGGATGTTGCCCATTCATCGTCATTCTCTATCAACCACTGGATTTAGGTAGGGGAATAGGGTAGGATAATTTTGTCGGCGTCTTTACCGAATATTTTACTGCTCTGTTCGCATCCGATTTTTATCAGTTCAGCCACCCAGGAGGTATAGGGGATAAGGACTTTGGCTGGGAAGGCAGGTAAATGGAACCAAAAAAGATGACCCTCTTGCCAGAACACTCCGGTGGGTGTAAAATCAGTAGCACAAATGACTAGGAGAAGAGGCTTCTCATAAGAGATAAAGGTGACCCTTTGGTTTAGAATTGCAGCTTCCACTGCCTTTAGGGCTTCTAGGGCGGGGGCTGTTAATGAGCAACTCGAAGTAGGATCTGGGTCCCTTTAAGAATATTAAACAACGGTTTAAGCTCTCCAGTAGTTAGCATGAGATAAGGCCTGAGCCAATTAATATCTCCTAGAAATTTTTGAAGATCATTTAAAGTATTTAAGCTAACGGTTCTAAGTTGAACCTTTTGTGAAAGAATCTTATTATGAAAGAGTTCAAAGCCTAAAAGCAAGTAAGGGGGTTTTAATTGAATTTTATCAGGGGCTATCTAAAGACATCTCTGGTAAGGGCCCTAGAAAGCTCTTGGGAATAAGCAAGGAGTTCAGTGGGGTTAGGACCAGCCATGAGGATGTTGTCCATGTAATGAATTAAATATGTAGAAGGCCATCTTTGTCTAAATGGGTCTATAATTTGAGCTACAAATTTTTGGCACAGCGTAGGGCTGTTTGCCATTCCTTGGGGCAGAACTTTCCATTGGAATCTTGGCATACGGCCTTTAAAATTAATCACCAGTAAACTAAATGCAAAATGCTTGCAGTCTTTAGGATGTAGGGGGATTGTGAAAAAGCAATCTTTTAGGTCAATTATGATTTAACAGTATCCCACTAGAATCGCCACAGGAGTGGGAGGCCTGGTTGAAGGGCCCCCATAGGTATCATATCTTTATTAATTTTTCTAAGATCTTGAAGTAACCTCCGTTATCCTGATTTTTCCTTTATCACAAAAATAGGCGTATTCCAGGGGAAGGTGGTAGGCTCGATATGGCCTGCAGCAAGTTGTTCCTGTACTAACATTGTGGCTGCAGCCAGTTTTTCAGAAGTTAAGGGCCATTGATCAACCCATACAGGGTAATTTGTTTTCCAGGATATTTTATCTGCATGGGGTACAGGCATGTCAACGGCCGTTATGGTAAATTTTCATAGCCAATTCCAGCATGATCAGTTTTTATGGTGACCGGGACCGGCTCTTTTGAGCCCTGAGAGTGTTTGCCCAACCCTTGCACAGGGCGAAAGCCTTAATTGAGCATCTGGTGAGTGACTAGCTCATTACGGCTGCACATAATGAGCTTCACTTGAGAGAGAATATCTCTGCCCCAGAGGTTGATAGGTAGGCCTGAAAGCACGTAGGGCTGGACAGTACTGTGATTGCCTTCTTAATCTTCCCATTGAATAACTTTTTAGCTTTGTAGGGGGTTGGAGGTCTGTCCAATACCTCTAAGGTGAGTCATGGAAGCGGTGAGAGGTCAAGATGAAAGCCAATCCTTACTGGAAATAGTTGTGGCATCCGCGCCGGTATCTATAAGGCCTTCAAAGGTTTTTCCTTTTAATTTTTAGTTAAGAAGTTGTCTTTTTTGAGTGATCTATTGTGCCCAATAAACATCTGATGATCCAAACCCATGGGGGCCTCTCTTTTGCTTTTAGCTAGGAATTTTATCATCGAGGGGGAGTAATATTAATTGAGCAATCCGTTGCCCAGGGGAAATGGTAATTGGTCCCTGAAAGGCTGTAGCCATAAATTTAATTTCTCCAGTATAATCGTTGTCAATGACTCCTGGAGAAATAGTGAGGCCCTGAATAGTGGAGCTGGCACGACCCATTATAAGAACAAAGGTGCCTTGCGGCAAAGAGCCAAAAATCCCCAGTGAAAGAATTTGATTTCCCATTTATGGGGTCAATATTGACTGGGAGGTGGAACAGAGGTCCAGTCTTGCGCTACCGGCGGTTGCTCCAGAGAGGAGAGTGATGCTGGATTTTGGACTGACTGGGGAACGAACCTGATGACACCAGGATTCTATCATGGGAAGGTTTTGGGGAACTGGGGTGGGCCCTTTATCAATTTTTCCTGCTTTGGAGGCAGAGGATTACCCTGTATATCAGCCTTGGAGCGGCATTCGGAGGCCCAATGCTTACCCCATTTGCATCGCGGTCACAGGAATGATGGGAGCGATTGTTTGGTCCTAGGGGCTGTGCACTCTCTTGAAAAATGACCTGTTTGCTTGCAATTAAAGCAGGTCTTGGGCCTGGCTCCCTGAGTAAACTCTTTAAGAACTCTTCCTATGGCTATTCCGATATTGCGAGATGTTGGGTCATCGACACAAAGTTTTATAAAATCAGAGAACTTTTTGCCGCTGTGATGGGGACGCATAGCTGCTTGACAAGCTGAATTAGCATTTTCAAAAGCAAGATGTTTAATGAATTCATTATCTGTTTCCTCCCTTCCCATGAGGCGTTAGGCGGCCTCTGTAAGGCGGCCTGTGAATTCACTGTAAGGTTCCTGCGGCCCCTGTCTAACATTGTCAAGAGAGGTGATAACTGACCCTTTAGAAGGGAGGCTCTTCAAGGCCTTAAGGGCTGCATGTTGGATTTGTGTGAGTAAGCCTGGAGAAAACTTAGCCTGTTTTTCATTTGTGTCATAGGGGCGATTGCCCAGAAGATTGTCTAACATCCAGGATTTGGAAGGACTGCCAGCAGCCATATTGCGGTATGCAGTATCCTGGCATCTTTCAGTGTAATCAGCTTTCCGTAAGAGAAAGTCACCTCTTGTTAAGGTGGCTTTAGTAAACATGCCCCAATCATTAGCTGTAAGCCAGTCTTCGCTTAGAGACTCTAACAATGAAATAGTAAAGGGGGCAACAGGGCCATATGAGGAAACAGCATTCTTTAAGTCTTTTATACTTTTAAATTTAAGGTGGCGGTTCCGATGAGTCCTAATGGTTGAAGTTGCATTCTCGTCCTTTCCCTCAGTGTTTTCTGACTCAAGCTGGGATATAGGCTCCTCTGCATCCGTATCTGCCTCTTCTGATTCTCGTGGTTCATCCTCATTTGACTCTCCCTCAGTCGGTTCTCCCTCGGTTGGTCTAGTTTGGGATCGGGTCACCGGGAAGATATGAAGGGTTTTATTTTTGGTTTTAACTTTCTGAACGGGGGGAGCAGAAGGGGAACTTACTTTTATTTTCTGAACAGGGTGGTCGGGGGGGAGCTTATTTCTAAGTCAAGTTCACGTAATTGCCTAAACAATTGGGATCTCTCCCTTTTGTTCTGAAGCAGTGCCTTAAGGGACTGCGCCTCCCGAGAGAGTTTAACAGTGGCTTGTTAAAGGGGGTGGTATGTCTTAGGGCAGTGGTATGTTATAGGGCGTTGTAAGTTATAGGGTGGTGGACCTGCACCTAAAGGTGCTTGAGGGGGCCAATCAAGATTATGGTGCTTACTGTCAGCGTCTTTTATTTTGACCCATTCTTCAGGGTAGATTGGATCATCATCAGGGCTGTTGGACCTGAGAACGGCAGGACTGGGTAAATAGATTTTTGGGGGGGCCATTAGACAGTGGATCACCCTTAACCTCGGGCATGGGAAAGGAGAAAGAGGGACAATTAGAGGCTGGGGAGGATGGATGAAGTTCCTCGGAGACTTCCTTTTATGGAGAGAAGTTTGACTGGTTTTAAACTTTCCCTTCAAATAATTTTCACTTTCGTCAAAAATCTTTGAAACATCTGGGTGACAGTGGCGTACCTGCAACATATCGTTTATGAGATTCCAATAGAAAATACCTGTACTGGGACCTTCTCAGGGCCAAAGGAATGATAATAATCATTGAGGCAGTTACCAACTCGGCGCCACTGTTTTTCATCTACAGTTTCTTCCTGGGGGAAACATGGGCCGACATCCTCTGGCAAGATAAAGTATTTAACCAAATCTTTTTTCTTAACCCGTATTCCTCATGTCTTGAGAGAAGCCTTAAGTCCCTTAAGAAATAACTCATGCTTATTTAGTGTTTGCCCCATGACTGCGTCGCATTCCTTACCTTTATCGATCTGTGTCACAGGCGGGTACTCCTGTGGTGATCTTCATGCGAATCTTGTATCACCGGTGGGGTGGTGATCCAAAGAAAGAAGGATGCCCGTCCATATTAGCGATGTCCAGATCAGGCTTCGTACCTCGAGCCCCACGTTGGGCACCACATGCCCCGGCTGGTGGTGAGTTCAACAAGGGCTCGAGGGGAAGTTAACCTGGATTAGTGACAAACCAGACACAAAGAAGGAGACACAGTCGAAAGTCTGATCAAGGTCTCAATGTTTATTTTTACAAGCAATATTATATAGGATCTAGGAAGGGGAAACAGCCCCAGCTGAAGTGGCAAGATTTATCTAGGTTGCTAGGATACCTAACTGAGGAATGTTCTCTGGAGAAGATCATGGGTGGGGGATTACTGAGAAAAGACAGAAGATTTAACTAAGGAGGAGATGTTATCACGGCAGCTGCATAATCTCTATCCCAGCGATCTAATCGCAAGCTATGTTAATTGATGCTTCTTAAACGGTACAGGCTTGAGAAAATAGAGGCCTAGGCGAAAAGGGAGAGACCATTGTTTCTATGGCCTACGGCTCCCGACAATAAAGAAGCGGTTGTACATACACACCATGGAATATTATTCAGCCATAAGAAGAAAAGTAATCCTACTACCATTTGCAAGAACACGGACGGAGCTAGAGGTTGTTATGTTCAGTGAAATAAGCCAGGTGGAGAAAGACAAGTACCCAAGCTTTCACTCCTCTGTGAGGTATGAGAACAAAGCAAAAACGGGAAGGAACAAAACATCAGCAGACTCACAGAACCCAAGAATGGACTAACAGTTACCAAAGGGAAAGGGACCTGGTAGGATGGGTGGGAAGGGAGTGATAAGGGTGTAAAGGGGCATTACGATCCACAAATGTAATGTAGGGGGTGGTGGGCCACGGGGATTGAAGCATAGCACACAGAAGACAGGTAGTGATTCTATAGCATCTAACTATACTGATGGACAGCGACTGTAATGGGGTGCGGATAGTGGACTTGATAATGGTAGGGAGGGGTGAGAAGGGGTAGTCTAGTAACCACAATGTTGTTAAAATAATTGTACATTACTGACACCAAAAAAAAAAAGTGACTCTGTTTGAGTGCCCAGAGAGACAGTCAGTAGAAAATAGCCATTCCCGCAACTGTGGATGCTTTGTGTTTGGTTTTGGCAGTGCCAAGTCATTGATTCAGTGGGACAGGGAGGAACTTTTCATGTTCTCTCACCTCAACAACTGAATTGCTGCAAAAATGTGCGTCTGGGCTTTTGAAATCAGTGGACTTTTTGATGTTTACAAATGTAAAGAAGCAATAACCAGATACCGACGGAAGTTTGCATGCCAAATAGAACACTTTACTCGACAACACACACTTTGCTCCAAACAGTTCCCTCTAGAAATCAGTGTTCCTTTTTATTTGTCCCTCCTCCTATCAGTGGTGAACACGCCAATGTCCCTCAAACATGGTGGTGAGTAAAGCACCAAGTATACTTTTCTGTCTACAACAGGCCCAGAGGAAGTGTACTTGTGGTCTTCAGTGAACACTTAGACAATAAATGTGGCTAAATAAAGTTATCAAGCGAGAAGGAGTTTTAAGAGGACAGAGGACAGAGATACGGGTTCCAGTCCCTGCACCACCATTTACTGTTTTTTTAAGCACACGTGTCTGACTAGATCTGCAACAGTCTCAGTGAGACCAGGGCTCTCCCTACGGCCTAGTGACCTTGGAATGTTTTTGGAAGCATAATGTAGGGAAGTGACATAGGTGATATTGTTAAATGTTCTGTACATAAGGACAGATGTGCAGACAGAAAGATGATTGATTCATAGATAGACAGATAGATAGATGAAAGATGATAGATAGATGATACACATGATAGATAGATGATAGGAAGCTAGATAGATGGATAGATAAATAGAAGGATAGAGAGATAGATAGAAGGATATATAGAAATATAGATAGATATACAGACAGACAGAGCGAAAGATAGATACAGATACATATCGATTGACACAAAGCTGTTGCTCATAACCAGGAGATGAATGGTGAAAGCACATAGCTAAACTACAAACAAAAAGGAAGAATGAAATCCAGTTTACAAAGTGCAGTAAGCAGCCATAAGAAGAAAACAAATCCTACCATTTGAAATGACGTAGATGGAGATAGATGATAGTATGTTCAGAGAAATAGGTCAGGCGGAGAAAGACAAGTATCAAATGATTTCACTCATGTGTGGAGTATAACAACCAAGAAAAACTGCAGGAAAGAAACAGCAGCGGACTCACAGAACCCGAGAGTTGACTAAAAGTTTCCAAAGAGAAAAGGACTGGCAGGGTGGTTCTGAAGGGAGGGATAAGTGCAGGGAGAAAGAATGGGGGCATTAGGATTAGCATGTATATTGCGTGGGGTTGGCGGGGGCATGGGGAGTGCTGTACAACAGAGAGAAAACTAGCAGTGATTATATAGCATCTTACTACTCGCTGATTGAGAGTGACTGTAATGTTGTCTGTGAAGGGTACATTCAGAAGGGGTCTATAGCATCCAACTATGCTGATGGACAGCGACTGTGACAGGTTTTTGGGGGTGGACTTGGTGAACGGGGAGCATAGTTAACATAATGTTCTTCACGTGATTGTAGATTAACGATAACAAAAAATTTTTTTTAAGTGCAATAAGGGCATAGCTCTGAATCATCAGAATAAAAGGTCAGGCTCTGAGTGTTGCAAACAAAAGACACAGGGTTCAAAGAACTGTTGAAAACTCAAGAAACCTACGTGCTTCCTTACAGGAGACTCACTTGAGATCCAAGGACATAGACAAACTACAAGCTGAAGGTGCGGGCACAAGTACCCTACACGAGTGAAACTGAAAAACAAACAATCAAACAAATGGATTCTGTTTGTGCCCCCAGAGACAGTCAGTAGTAAAAAGCCCTATCTGGCCACCGTGAATTCTTTTTGTTTGTTTTCAGCAGGGACCAGCCATAGATTTATTGGTGCAGCAAAGTCTTTCTCATTTTCTCTCATCTCAACTAAGTTTCTGTAATAATAAGAATCGGGCCTTTGAAATCGGTGGGTTTTATGATCTTCACGAATGTGAAGTAATAACCACCTAAAGAGGGAAGTTTGCACACTCAAATAAACATATCACTCCACAATACACTCTTAGCTCCCAACTGCTCCTGTCTTGAAATTGGTGTTCCTTTTTATATGACCCTCCGTCCTATCAGCAGTGATCATGCCGATGTCCTTCAAACATGGAGGTGAGCAAAGCAACAAGTTTACTTTTCTGTCGACAACAGGCCCAGAGTAAGGATACTTGTGGTCTTCAGGGAGAACTTAGTCAATGAATGTCGCTAAATACAGACAGCAAGTGAGAAGGAGATGAAAGAGGACAGAAGATAGAGACACGGGTTCATGTTCCTGCACAACAATTTACTGGTTTTGTAGTACACGCAGCCGACACGACCTGCAAGTGTCTCGGTGAACCCAGTGCTCTCCCTACAGCCTAGACACCTTGCAGGATTTTTGGAACCATAATGTAGGAAAGTGACATAGGCTATGTGGTTAACTGTTCTGTACACCAGGACAGATGTTCAGACAAAAAGATGATTGATTAATTGATTAATAGATTGACAGATAGACAGACAGATAGATATAGGTACATATCGATTAACACAAAGCTATTCCTCACAACAATGAGAGCAATGCTTGAAGCACATAGCGAAACTACAAACAAAAAAGAAGAATACAATCCATTTTAAAAAGTGCAGTAAGCATCCATAAGAAGAAAACAAATCCTCTCATTGGCAATAACGTGGATGGAGCTAGAAGGTATTGTGCTCAGTCAAATAGGCCATTCGGAGAAATACATATACCAAATGATTTCACTCATGTGTGGAGTACGATAACAAAGAAAAACTGAAGGAAAAAATAGCAGCAGACACACAATACCAGAGAGTGGACTAACAGTTACCAAAGAGAAAGGGACTGGGTTGGGTTTGTGGGAAGGGAGTGGGAAGGGCGAGGAAAAAGAATGGGGGCATTAGGATTAGCATGAATAATGTATAGGGTGTAGGGTCATGGGGAGGGCTATACAACACAGAGAAGACATGTAGTGATTCTACAGCATCTTACTACACGCTGACGAACAGCGACTGTAACTGGGATTTGGCGACGAACTGGTGAAATGGGCAACCTAGTACACATAATGTTCTGCATGTGATTGTATATTAATGAGAACAAAAAATTTTCAAAGTGCAGTAAGAGCATAGCTCTCAAATATCAGAATAAAAGTACAGGCTTTTCCTGCTCTAATAAAAAGACTCAGGGACAGAAGTACTGAGGAAAACTCAAGATCACCTATGTGCTCCCTTACTGGAGACTCACTTGAGATCCAAGGACACAGACAAACTACAAGCTGAAGGTGCGGGGAAAGGTAACCTATGCAAGTGAATCTGAGAAACAAAGAAACAATTGGATTCTGTTTGAGTCCCCAGAGACAGTCACTAGAAAATAGTCCTACGTAGCCACCGTGAATTCTTTTTGTTTGGTTTCAGCAGTGCCCAGGTATAGATTCAGTGGTAATGCAATGTCCTTCTCATTTTTACTCACATAAACAAATGAATTGCTGCAATAATATGAGTCTGGGCTTTTGAAATCACTGTGCTTTATGATGTTCACGATAGTAATGAAGTAAAAACCACATAAAGAGGGAAGTTTGGACACTCAACCAAACACGTCTCTCCACAACACACACTTTGCTCCCAAATGCTCCTGTCTAGAAATAGGTGTTCCTTTTTGTTTGTCCCTCCTCCTATCAGTGGTGAACATGCCAATGTCCCTCAAACATGGTGGTGAGTAAAGCAACAAGAATACTTTTCTGTCTATAACAGGCCCAGAGGAAGTATAATTGTGGTCTTCAGTGAGTACTTAGTCAATGAATGTGGCTAAATACAGTTAGCAAGCGAGAAGGAGGTTTAAGAGGACAGAGGACAGAGATACAGGTTCAAGTCCCTGCACCACCATTTACTGATTTTGAAAGGACACGTGGCTGACTCGATCTGCAATTGTCTCAGTGAGCACAGTGCTCTCCCTACGGCCTAGTGACCTTGCAATGTTTTTGGAAGCATAATGTAGGGAAGTGACATAGGTGATGTCGTTAACTGTTCTGTACATATGTATAGATGGGCAGACAAAAAGATGATTGATTCATAGATAGACAGATAGATAGATGACAGATGATAGACAGATGATACACTTGATAGATAGATGATAGGAAGCTAGATAGACGGATAGATAAATAGAGAGATGGATAGAGAGATAGATAGAAGGATATATAGAAAGATAGATAGATATAGAGACAGACAGAGCGATAGATAGATACAGATACATATCGATTGACAAAAAGCTGTTGGTCATAACCAGCAGATGAACGGTGAAAGCACATATCTAAACTACAAACAAAAAGGAAGAATGAAATCCAGTTTACAAAGTGCAGTAAACAGCCATAAGAAGAAAACAAACCTACCATTTGCAATGACGTGGATGGAGCTAGACGGTATTAGGTTCAGAGAAATAGGTCAGGTGGAGTAAGACAATTATCAAATGATCTCACTCATGTGTGGAGTATAACAACAAAGAAGAACTGAAGGAAAAAAACAGCAGCAGACTCACAGAACCCGAGAGTTGACTAAAAGTTGCCAAAGGGAAAAGGACTGGGCAGGGTGGTTCTGAAGGGAGGGATAAGTGCGGGGATAAAGAATGGGGGCATTAGGATTAGCATGTATATTGCGTGGGGTCGGGGGGGGGCATGGGGAGTGCTGTACAACACAGAGAAGACTAGTAAAGTTTATATAGCATCTTACTACTCACTGATTGACAGCGACTGTAACGGTGTCTGTGAAGGGGTACATGGTGAATGGATCTATAGCAACCAAATATGCTAATGGACAGCGACTGTGAGAGGTTTTTGGGGGTGGACTTGGTGAAGGGGGAGCATAGTAAACATAATGTTCTTCACGTGATTGTAGATTAATGATAACAAAAAAATTATTAAGTGCAATAAGGGCAGAGCTTTGAATCATCAGAATAAAAGGTCAGGCTCTGAGTGCTACAAACAAAAGACAGAGTAAAAAGAATGGATGAAAACTCAAGAAACCTACGTGCTTCCTAACAGGAGACTCATTTGAGATCCAAGGACACAGACAAACTACAAGCTGAAGGTGTGGGGACAAGTGCCCTACACGAGTGAAACTGAAAAGCAAACAATCAAACAAATGGATTCTGTTTGAGTCCCCAGAGACAGTCAGTAGAAAATAGCCCTATCTGGCCTCCGTGAATTCTTTTTGTTTGTTTTAAGCAGGGCCCAGCCATAGATTTAGTGTTGCGGAAAAGTCTTCCTCATTTTCTCTCATCTAAACAACTGAGTTGCTATAATAATAAGCATCTGTGCCTTTGAAATCGGTGGGTTTTATGATCTTCACGATTGTGAAGTAATAACCACATTAAAAGGGATGTTTGGACACTCAAATAAACTGTCACTCCACAATACACTCTTAGCTCCCAACTGCTCCTGTCTAGAAATCGTTGTTCCATTTATTTGTCCCTCCGTCCTATCGGCGTTGATCACGCCGATGTCCCTCAAACATGGGGTTGAGCAGAGCACCACGTATATTTTTTTGTCTACAACAGGCCCAGAGGAAGGATACTTGTGGTCTTCATGGAGCACTTAGTCAGTGAATGTGGCTAAATACAGTCACAAAGCGAGTAGGAGGTATAAGAGGACAGAGAACAGATAAACGGATTCAAGTCCCTGCACCTCGATTTACTGGTTTTATAAGCACACGCGGCTGTCTCGACCTGGAAATGTTCAGTGAACCCAGTGCTCTCCTTAAGGCCTAGATACCTTGGAAGATTTTTAGAAGCATAATGTAGGGAAGTGACATAGGCAATATTGTTAACTGTTCTGTACCTAAGAATAGATGGGCAGAAAAAAGATGATTGATTCATAGATAGATAGATAGATAGATGACAGATGATAGATAGATAGGTTCATAGATTGATAGATGATAGACATCATAGATAAATCATAGGAAGATAGATAGATAGATAAGTAGATAAATGGATAGATAGACAGACAGACATACAGATAGATAGATACAGATAAATATTGATTAACATAAAGCTATTGCTCATAAAAAGGAGATCAATGGTGAAAGCACATAGCAAAACTACAAACAAAAAGGAAGAAAGAAATCCAGTTTAAAAAGTGAACTAAGCAGACATAAGAAGGAAAACAATCCTACCATTTGCAATGATGTGGATTTAGCTAGAAGGTAGTATGCTCAGTGAAATAGGCCAGGCGGACAAAGTCCAGTACCAAATGATTTCACTCATGTGTGGAGTATAACAACAAAGAAACACTGAGGGAAATAAACAGCAGCAGACTCACAGAACCCGAAAGTGGACTAACAGTTACCAAAGGGAAAGGGACTGGGCAGATGGGTGGGAAGGGAGGGATAACGGCGGGGAGATAGAAAGGGGACAATTGGATTTGCATGTATAATGCGTGGGGTCGGGGGGGCATGGGGAGGGCTGTACAACACAGAGAAGACAAGTAGAGATTCTAAAGCATCTTACTACACGCTGATGGAGAGCGACTGTTATGTGGTGTGTGTGGGGGTGCATGATGAATGTGTCAAGAGCATCCAACTCTGCTGGTTGAAAGCAACTGTAAGAGGTTATTTGGGGGGACTTGGTGAATAGGGGAGCCTAGTAAACATAATGTTCTTCACGTGATTGTAGATTAATGATAACAAAAAAAATTTTTTAAGTGCAATAAGGGCAAAGCTGTGATTCATCAGAATAAAATAACAGGCTTTGAGTGCTCCAGAAAAAAGACACAGGGTTACAAGAAGGGATGGAAACTCAAGACACCTACATGCTTCCTTAAAGGGGACTCACCTGAGATCCAAGGACACAGACAAACTACAAGCCGAAGGTGTGGGGACAGGTACCCTACACAAGTGAAACTGAGAAACAATCAAACAAATGGATACTGTTTGAGTCCCCAGACATTTTCATTAAAAAGTAGCCCTATCTGACCAACGTGAATTCTTTTAGTTTGGTTTCAGCAGTGCCCAGCCATAGATTAAGTGGTGCAGCAGCGTCCTTCTCATTTTCTCTCACCTCAACAACTGAATTGCTGCAATGATATGCATTTGGGCCTTTGAAATCAGTGGGTTTTATAATGTTCACGAATGTAAAGAAGTAATAACCAGATAAAGAGGGAACTTTGGACCCTCAAATAAACACGTCATTCCACAACACACTCTTTGCTCCCAACTGCTCCTGTCTAGAAATTGGTGTTCTTTTTCATTTTCCCTCCCTCCCATCAGCGGTGATCACGCCGATGTCCCCGAAACATGGCGGTGAGCAAAGCACCAAGTTTTCTTTCTGCTGACAACAGGCCCAGAGGAATGATACTTGTGGTCTTCATTGACCACTTAGTCAATGAATGTAGCTAAATACAGTCAGCAAGTGAGAAGGAGATAAAAGAGGACAGAGGACAGAAACATGGGTTCAAGTCCCTGCACAACCATATCCTGGTTTTGTAGGTACACACTGTTGACTCGACCAGCAAGTGTCTCGGTTGATCCCAGTGCTCTCCCTATGGCCTTGTTACCTTGCAAGATTTTTGGAAACATTATGTAGTTAAATGACATAGGCTATGTTGTTAACTGTACTGTACACAAGGACAGATGGGCAGACAAAAATATGATTGATGGATTGATAGATATATAGATGCATAGACAGATACATATATAGACAGACAGATAGACATAGGTACATATCGATTAACACAAAGCTATTGCTCATAACAAGGAGAGCAATGGTTAAAGAACATAGAGAAATTACAGACAAAAGAGAAGACAGAAATCCAGTTTAAAAAGTGCAGTAAGCAACCGTAAGAAGAAACCAAATCCTACCATTTGCAGCAACGTGGATGGAGCTAGAGGGTATTATGGCCATTGAAATAGGCCAGACGGAGAAAGGCAAGTACCAAATGATTTCACTCATTTGTGGAGTATAACAACAAAGAAAAACTGAAGGAAAAAACAGCAGACTCACAGAACCCGAGTGGACTAACAGTTACCAAAGGGAAAAGGACTGTGCAGGGTGACTTGGAAGGGAAGGATAAGGGTGGGGAGAAAGAAAGGGAGCATTAGGATAAGCAAGTATAATGTGTCGGGTGGGCGGGGCATGGGTAGGGCAGTACAACACAGAGAAGACAAGTAGTGATTCTACAGCATCTTACTACACGCTGATGGACAGCGACTGTAATGCGGTGTGTGAGGGGGACATGGTGAAGGTGTCTACAGCACCCAACCATTCTGATGGACTACGACCGGAACGGGGTTTAGGGGAGGAATTGGTGAAGTGGGTAGTCTAGTAAGCATAATGTTCTTCATGTGATTGTATATTAATGATAACAAAAAAATAATTTCAAAGTGCAGTAAGAGCACAGCTCTCAATTATCAGAATAAATGGACAGGCTTTGAGTGCTCCAATCAAAAGACACAGGGTTAGAAAAACGGAGGAATACTCAAGACCACCTATGTTCTCCCTTACTGGAGACTCACTTGAGATCCAAGGACACAGACAAAATACAAGCCAAAATGGCGGGACCAGGTACCCTACACAAGTGAAACTGAGAAACAAACTAAGTAACAAATGGAGTCTGTTTGAGTCCCCAGAGACAGTCAGTAGAAAATAACCCTATCTAGCCACCGTGAACTCTTTTTGTTTGGTTTCAGCAGTGCCCAGCCATAGATTTAGTGGGACAGCAAACTCCTTCTCTTTTTTTCTCACCGCAACAACTGAATTCCTGTAATTATATGCATCTGGGCTTTTGAAATCAATGAGCTTTATGATGTTTACGAATGTAAAGGAGTAATAACCACATAAAGAGGGAAGTTCGGACACTCAAATAAACACGTCACTCCACAACTCACACTTTGCTCAGAAATGCTCCTCTGTATAAATTGGTTTATCTTTTTATATGTCCCTCGTCCTATCACCGGTGATCATGCAGATGTCCCTCAAACATGGTGGTGAGCAAAGCACCATCTTCACTTCTCTGTCGACAACAGTCCCAGAGGAAGGATACATGTGGTCTTCAGGGAGCACTTAGACAATGAACGTTGCTAAATACAGTCAGTAAGTGAGAAGGAGGTAAAAGAGGACAGACGACATATATACAGGTTCAAGTCCCTGCATCACCATTTCTTGGTTTTGTAGGCACATGCTTCTAACTCGACCTGCAAGTGTCTCAGTGAACCCTGTGCTCTCCCTATGGCCTAGATACCCTGCAAGATTTTTGGAAGCATAATGTTGGAAAGTGACATAGGCTATGTTGTTAACTCTTCTGTACACAAGGATAAATGGGGAGACAAAAAGATGATTGATTCATAGATATATAGACGGAAAGATAGATAGATGATAGATGATAGATTGATAGACAGACAGATAGATATAGGTACATATCAATTAAGACAAAGCTGTTGCTCATAACTAGTAGAGCAATGGTGAAAACACACAGCAAAACTGCAAACAAAAAGAAGAATGAAATCCAGTTTAAAAAGTGCAGTAAGCAGACATAAGAAGAAAACAAATCCTACCATTTGCAATGATGTGGATCGAGCCAGATGGTATTATGCTCAGTGAAATATGCCAGGCGGAGAAAGACAAGTACCAAATGATTTCACTCATGTGTGGAGTATAACAACAAAGAAAAACTGAAGGAAAAAAACAGCAGCA
Source organism: Manis pentadactyla (assembly GCF_030020395.1). Classification (NCBI taxonomy): domain Eukaryota; kingdom Metazoa; phylum Chordata; class Mammalia; order Pholidota; family Manidae; genus Manis; species Manis pentadactyla. The sequence goes on along the minus strand of NW_026644696.1, from coordinate 2,836,184 downwards.
GACTCACAGAACCCGAGAGTGGACTAACAGTTACCTAAGGGAAAGGGACTGGCCAGGGTGTGTGGGAAGGGTGGGATCAGGGCGTGGAGAAAGAAAGGGCGGATTAGGATTAACATGAATAATGCGTGGGGTGGGGGGGTCATGGGCAGGGCTGTACAACACAGAGAAGTCAAGTAGTGATTGTACAGCATCTTACTACACCCTGATGGACAGCGACTGTAAAGGGCTTTATGGGGGGGAATTGATGTACTTGAAGATCATAATGTTCTTTATGTGATTGTAGGTTCATGATAACAAAAAATAATTTTTAAGTGCAATAAGGTCACAGCTCTCAATTGTCAGAATAAAAAGACAGGCTCTGAGTGCTCCAATTAAAGACACATGGTTAAAAGAAGGGATAAGTACTCAAGACCACCGACGTGCTCCCTTACAGGAGACGCACTTGAGATCCAAGGACGAAGACAAACTACAAGTTGAGGGGGAGGGGACCGGTACCCTAGATAAGTGAAACTGAAAAAAAAAATGATGTGCTGATGGGATTAAATACCAAACAACAGAAACAAAAAAAAAAATTTTAATTAAAAAAAAAATGTGGCTGCTCGTTTTTCTTTATTCTCCGGTGCCAGCCTCAGACATCTGCTCACCGGTCTTGCTGCCCTCTTTCCCTAGCATTGGGGTCCCTATCCCTTTATGACTTCCAAAAAGCGCTAGCCAAAACAAAACAGGAAAAAAAAAATTTCGCTCGCTTTTCTTATGTCCTCCGGGGCCTGGCCTCCGGTGCCCGCTCACTATTCTTGCTGCCCTGTTTTCCTAGTATCCAGGGCCCTGCACTCTGGCCCGGATAGCTGGGGCTGGGTGTTTGGCAGTCCTGCGCTCCGTCTCCCTCCCGCTCTGCCTATTCTTCTCCCGCCGGGAGTTGGGGGGATGGGCGCCCGGCTCCCACTGGGCCGTGGCTTGTTTCTTACCACCTTCGTGAAGTGCTTGGTTCTGTCTGGTGCGGATGTGGACAGGATATTGTCCTGTGTCCTGTTGTCTTTATTCTAGGAGGGGTTGTCTTTGTTATATTTTCATTGATATATGTGGTTTTGGAAGGGGATTTCCACTGCTCTACTCATGCCACCATCTTCCGCCCCTCTCCAATGTGCCATGCTTTAGATTAACCTCATGCTAGTAACATAATTTGAGTAAATCCGATTTCTACTCTATTAACTACAGGTTTTAAAGAATAGTGTAAAAAAATCCTTTCAGACATTCAAAAGTTTTTGAGTGTCCAGATGAATCTGAAATAAGAGGTTAAATTGTTTTCTTTGTCACATTTAAGCAGAGTAGGGGAGTGATAATCTAAAATCTAGGATTTATTAATAGTTAATACCTCCTTTCAGAGATAATAACATACAGTATGATGTGAAATAGTTTAAAATAGTAATTTAAAAATCACATCCTTTTATGATATACATTCTTATATTTTGTCCTGAGGCATTCCCCAATAAAAGAGGAAGATCTGTTTTCTTATATTCACTTCACTTATCAGGCATCTATTTTTAAATATATATATTAGAGTTCATACTATGGAAATTAAAAATACAGTATTTTAAAAACTCACTATTGTCTCTAGATAGGCTTGCTGAATTTTTTATGATCAAAGATACTGTCTCTGAGGTGCTTGTAAATGCACACCTGCAAATTGCACATTCTGGACAATCAACCTTCTGTAACTATAACAAAAATGATCAGATAATATGTCTTTTGAGAAGGCACAGACACACAAAGTGTATTCAAGATAAATTTGCCCCATTTCAGATGACAATACATTTTTATTTCATTTAGGAAAAGGGATGATAAATTCACTTTGTTTGTAGTGCCAACTGCGTATGAAAAGAAAATTTCTGAATTATATAGATATCAGCATAACTGACATTTTTCTTAATGGCACATTTACCGAAACACTACAATTTTAAGAATAAAGCAAGCTAAACAGCTGTTAAAAAGGTAAAGAAAAAAAAGCTTACTTCACCTGTACTTGTTTGTGTTCCAGTGAGAACCAGTGGGAGAGACATTCATAAGCTCCTGATAAAATTTACAACTGGCAGAGCCCACAAGAGCCTTTCTTCAGGGCTCACTAAGGAACTCACCGGTTCTACAATGGGATGGTCATGGGCACAACAACCATCTCAGACAGAGACAGGGATGTGCTCCATACACCCAGTGCCCCAGGATCAGTGAGGAGGGCCCACAGCAATCTCACAGGAAGGTTGTCCCACTTCCCATGCTCTCTTGTGACACTTCACTGATAGGATGGTACAAGGAGCAAGAAAAGGATGAGGCCCGAGTGAACAGTGGCAGCCACGGGTTCTCAGTGAGCCACAGCAAACCTGGTTTCCCACAGAATTTTTAAAGACATTCTCTCTAAGTCTATGAGTTGCTGCAGCTGTGGAAAATGACCACAGGCTCCTTCTAAAAAAGTCTTTTAAGCATGAGGGTAGACTCTGGGCAGTTTCCTCATTTAGTGGATAAGGACCATTAATGCTATATTCCATTTTATGGAATCTGAGTATAGAAGGAAAACACAGTTGGCAGTTCTAATCCTGGTAGGATATGTGCGATGCAGTTGTCTGAAACAGCTTCATTCAGCAATTTTTATGCCAAATACAAAAAAAGGATATGCTGCTGAGGATTTTAAATTCCCAATTCAAACCCTACTGGTACAAGGTGGAAGAGCAAGCAGGTGTGTCTACAAGCACCAACTGAAATTGCATGGGAAAAGTTTTCTTGAGATCAAAAGGAAAAGAAACCAGTAATAAAATTTTAAGAAATATCAGAGGAGTAAGTGGAAAGAACAAAATCAATTAAGAAAGATAATCTCTTGGCTATTGACATTTATGTCCTTCTTAAACCACAGTAATTTAGTAAAATAGGATTATTTGCCCTCCTCTCACTGCTCACACAACTGAACAGCTCTGTAGAGAACAGTATTTACATGTCTAAAACAATACAAATATAACATGTATTGAATTTTTACTTTATAATAGTTATTAGTTACAGAAGAGAATGAGACTTAAAAACTAACAATTTTCCGTGTATAAATCAAATGGGTGAGATGAGAGAAGTTCTAAGAAATGCAAATTTGTCATCTTTTAAAGAAAGTAGTAAATACTGTCCAAATTTATAATCAAGGATTATAGACACTAGTATGAGGGACAGGGTGATCAAAAAACTGCAAGCAGAACCTCATAAAGAAGATACATCTTGGGGACCTGGGAGAGGTCACATGAAAATAGGGGCAGAGGAAAACTTACTCGTTACCTTTGACCCTCCTGTCAACAGGCTTTACTGGGTGAACATTGGCATTAACATGGCCCTAGTATCTTAAGCGTTCTCTTTCCTTTTCATTCACTTTGCTGCATAAGACTAAGAATGAGAGAAAAGTTTTAATGGAAAGAAAATCACCAGTTTGGATTACATAAGATAAATGGCTGGAAGCACAATGGTGTGGCCTTTCAATATTCACAGCACAAGGCATTGTTCTAAAGAAAGACATGCCCCAGGGCCTCATCACTGTAGAACACTTTGGCAGACATCAAAGTAAAGTGAAAATGGAAGACTAAACATTCGGACAGAAGGTAAGAGAAGTGAAGACCTCCTTGATTAGGTAAGTGATGTTTTAGACAGAATAATACTGATTTTTAAATTCAGATCAAATTTCCTAAGAAAATATTAACTGCAGGCTATGCGAGGTTCTGATTGAGGCAATATCACAAACAGATTTCATCATAAAATCCAGAAGGTTCAGTAAGCTTGCTTTGGAGACACTTGGCTCTGACTGCTATTAGAATAAGTGTGCAAATGCTGGATGAGGCGAGACCCAAAAGAACTGGTTACACACACTCAGCTGAAAACACCTGTAGCTATTGCCCCTTCACATAACAATTTTTGTTGAGTACATTCTGTGTTCCTAGCATCACAACAGGTGACAGACCCTACAGTAAAGACACCACAGAGCCAGCTGAGGACAAGCACAAGGCACTCAGAGCCTAGCTGAAGGCAAAGACAAGAAAAAAAACACTCCAAGATAATAAATGTCCTAAGAGTAATAAGGATTTCTGGGCACGGGGGAGAGAGAAATAATGAGAGTCCTGGTCAATTAGAGGAAGATCAACAACAAGGCCTGCTCAAATTGGGTTTTGAGACAGAAACAGCACCGACTATGCATTAGGTGAAAAGACAGGATTTGGCAACCAACTGGGTAATGAGGTGAGGCAAATGGGGTGGGGCTACTTGCAGGGATGCACTCTGTAGATGTAGCCATTAACCCTATGTTAATAATGTCTACATTTTAAAGACAGAGCAAAATCTCCTGTGAACAACAATGAAATTTGGAACTTTAGCTTCCCTTTTTGTCTCTGAAGAGTTCTATTAGCACATAACTGCTGCACCCAGTTGGGCTTCAACATAGGTCAAAATTTCTGTCCATCAATACATTCTTTTCCATTCTGCCTAAATATATGCTTAATTTTAATGAAGGAGAGTTTGGGAACAGCCAAGACTGTGTTTCTCATGTGTGATCACTCAGGAGCCCCAGGAGGTAGCAGGACATGTGAATGGACTGTCTACAGCAGGTGTTAGCAATGGAGGAGCCTGTGAGCAAGTGTGCTTTTGTCATTTTAAAAGGGTTAGAAAGCAAAACAAAACAACCAAACAGAATATGCAGGAGAGAACTATGTGGCACACAAAGTCTAAAGTATTCACCAAATGGCCCAACTCATGATATAGGGGATTGGAGGATATACTTTGAAGTAGCCCTTGCTAATGTAAAATTTCTTAAATCTTAAATTTCTTAAATTGAATATGGCATTTTAATCTTAAAAATTCAGGGAAATCAGTCAAGGCATCCTGCCCCACAATATATCAGTGTTTGTCTTGCTACTAAACCTTGTTATGTTTCACAATGTATTCAAAATCCTCAAGTCAAATGGATGCTCTGGGCAGAGAGCTATCTTTATTCTGTGACTTTGGGAAGTCCTAGGCCCTGAGAAAAACAATTATGGTTTGCCAGCAACACAGATAATCATCTTAACTTTTCCTAGTTTCCATTTCACCAAGTGACTATTTCTTGACCTTGAACTCATCCGGGGCCACCAACATAACCCATCATAGCCTGACAACAGTATGCCCCAAAGTACTTTTTTTTTGTGGCAGATTACTAAAACAAATAGTGAAATAGCTTAATATGAAAATGTACTTTCTAAAATAACATTCAATTTAACAAACTCTTTGGAATAGCTTGCCAGTTGCAAACTAATATGGCTAGTAACAAACTAAACAGCCTATAGCAGAGAAATTATTACATTAACGATAATAATCATTTAAAGGAATGACATGTATCCAAAAATAAGTTACCTGTATTTGCAAACTATTTTTGTTAGACAACAAAGGAGGGCAAAAAATGGTAAATACAGAATGATCCAAAAAAAAGATGTATGGGGGGACTCAATAATATGGGTGATTGTAGTAAACACACTGTTTTTCATGTGAAACCTTCATAAGACTGTATATCAGTAATATCTTAATATTTAAAAAAACACATAGACCAAATGTTTGCTGTCTTCCTTGAAAGATAAAACTGATTACTCCCACTCTTCTTTCTCATTCTCATTTTTCTAATATTCTCTGCTTTCATATTCATTTTAGTGCTGGGAAAAAGAAATAATGACAAAAAGACCACTGAGTAACCAGTTCAGTTTGAAAACTTTAAATAACTCTTTCTAACAACTTCCTGTGAGACCGTTGTCTAAACAGCATTTCATATATTTATGTGTGGGTATGTGTGTGTGTGACACACATACATATGAATAACTCTTTCTTTTGAATAATATATGTGTGAATCAGGGATTTGAAAATCTGCTAATTAAGAGAGTTGTTTCCTCATGCTTCAAAAGACAACCCCAAATACACTAAATATATCCCTCACAATGATCTTCCCAAATGTCTTACATAAATACGTAACTGGGGAACAACACAGCTTCATAAAACCTAGAAGATTTTGTGGTGCACTTCTGAGCCTCCACCAGTGGTTACAAGATGCCAATACATCTTGTCTCTATTCATGGAAAAGAAAAGGAGAAGAGATGCCACAATGAACCACTGCTGGGTAATGAGACTTTCTGCACCTCCTCAAGACCAGCTGCAACCATCTCCAGTCTACTTCAGGCTCCAATTAACAAAGTAAAATGGGGAAATGCTGTCACAGTTGGCCCCAAATCATTACTTACAGAAGGAAACTTTTACATAAACTTATTTGGTTACCAATATAACTAATGCTTAGGTAAAAAGTTAATACTCCACAGGTATCATCTAAAATTACAAAAATTTAAAAGTTTTTAAAGATAGCTAATCTTTTAACTTGCTTTATGTAAAATGGCAAAAAGGTTATTCTTCTATAAAAACAGTCTTCTTTCTCTCAACTGAGCCATCCTCTCTTTATAATCATACAAGTCTTACGTGAAAAAATTCTGGAACTGTGTTTTACAATGTGAATAAACTTAACAATACTGAAATGTACAATTAAAAGCAATTAAGATAGTAAATTCCGTAATATGTTTTTAACACAAGAAAAATTTTTAATGAAAAACAAAATTTAAAAAAGATTTAATGAAACCCACATCAGTTTTTCCCTGAAAAGGTAAGACAAGAAAAGAAAGGGGAGCAAATATTCTCCTTTTGTTTAGTAGATGTGTGTGTTTTCATTTCTATTGCATTCCACACATGCAAGTTCCACAGAGAAACAACAAAGTATAAAAACCTTGAACAATATTACCTGAGCTTCCTAAAGTCCGAATCAGTCACTAAAGCTCCTCAGAAAAGACTAGGTGTTGGGACACCATTTCAAGAGAGAAATCTAGCTCACTGTGGGTCACCAGAAGGAAATAGCAAGATCAACCAGTCTGTGCCAATCCGGTTCTTAACCTCAAACAACAGAAATTAACACTGGCAACTTAAAAGGGAAAGGAAACCGTGGCGGTACAGTAGGAGGTCACAGAATTCACACTAAAGGCAGAGGACCAGTTTACTTAGAAGGAATTTCCATGATTGTACCCAAGAACACACCTTGCCTTACCCCAGGATCAGACCATCACCCCTGTGCACTTACTACCACCTCCAACTGGTCCTGTGTTTCTGTACTGTTCCCTCAGTGTTCAGATTCTGGGGTGGGAAGAACCGAATGGGCATACCAGGGAGCTTCTTTTCAGTGGAGAATTCCTCCCAATAGACAGCATATTCAAATGCTGAGGACAGAGAGAAGGCAATTTTCCACAGTGGATACCAAGGAGCTTAGTAGCCATTTATTACTGCAGGTCTAGCTCATTCCGTTTAAAATAAGTAAGTTTCCAGTGAGTTCCAGGAAACAGAATCTTCATGATGACTGGATCCTGCCACTTGCGATGCGGTAGGTTTCCTCACATTATCACCAGATAAGACTAGTCATAGACCATCATGGGTTAAGCAAGCTGCACAAAAGCAGGTGGAATGAATGAGGCCATGGTTAGTTGCCCTCTAAGCCTTTTGCTTTTGTCTGTCAAACCTGCTTGAACTTGATCAGAGCAGACACTGTCTTCCAAACTCATGCCAGAACAGAGTAAGGACAGAGTGTACACCCCAGCATTATGGAGCTAACAATACCCAAGGAGAAAATATGCCATTTATCTGGCACAGTTTGGTCAATATGAAAGCCTCTAACCAACTTCCCATCTATATGAACAAACTCCCACAGATACTGTAGGGCAAAGATGCACAGAGATTTAGAAAGTCACAAAGAGGTGAAAGTAAGGACAGAGGACTTTCATAACATTACATTCTCTTTTCATTCAACACATTTCTCTACTCAAAATCCTTTGAAATTCCTCTGTTCAAAGGGCTTCTACTTTTATGATGACAGAGCAAAGATGTCTCTACCACCTTTATTTTCTTGAAAAGTCAACAGAACAAGCCTTTAGAAAAAACTGAAATCCATTTTTTAAGTAAAAGTAGGAAACATCTAGATACCTGCACCACAACATATGCAAAATGTATGTTGACATGGTGAGGAATGTGAGACACAGAGGACGGCCAAACCTCAGTGTCTGAGAGGCAGCATCAACATAAACAGGCTGCAGGACCACCTGTGAAGGTGGCTTGTGGGCAAAGGCAGAAACAGGGAGACCATTTGAAAGCCTGTGCAAGGAGCAGTAAGACTCCAAGTCTACTCCACTTTCCCCTTTTTTGTAGAGCAACAATATCGTAACACCGGCAGTGAAGAAAATAGGGGTGAAAACCAGGTTAGAAAGTACACATGTGCATTTCAGAGCACGAGATCCTCCAGGCCTACAGGAACTCTATTCACACAGGTCAAGAACTCCAGTATCTGGACTGATATTCCCAAAACAAGAGATCAAGGGGCCATCCTATGGGAAAATTAACCCATCTACTGAAAAGACTTACAGATAAACTATCAGTATCTGCAATGAGAATGCCACCTGGGGACCCAGTCACCCTACAAAGTCTAGCAGAAAACAAGCCCACAGACATATAGGCGCACGTGCCACAAATGGGCACACTCCATTTCTTGATAGATCTCAAGTGCCTCACCTCTTAAATAAGCGAAAGAGAAGGATGACCAGACATCTGAGTAAGCCCACAATAATTAGGAGAAAAGACCAAAATAACGTGAAAAAAAGTATAATAGTGGAAACAGACAATACTGGTAAAAGAAGAAAACTTCAAAGAAATCATATTTAATATCTCCACTGAGCTAAGATGCTGCATTCATCTCATAAGAGCCTATTATTAAAAAGAAAAAAATCAGAAAGAATGGAAAAGAAACAAAAAAATCAAGGAAAGTATTCAGAGGTTAAAGAAATCTCACGGAAAGGAGAACAAAAATTTAGAGAAGTTGACAATACAAAAAAAAAGGTAAGAACACTGGAAAATCAATGTTAAAAAGTTTTATACCAAAATTAATATGCAGTCAAAAAAAAGGGAAAAAGGAGAAAATCTTCAAAGGAAACACTATAAGAACATATTAAATAACTCAAAAACATAATTCTTAGGTTGTAAGGACCCACTGAGCACTCAATTCAATGAAGGAAAAATAGTTTACATTGTGGTTAATTCACCAACAATTTCTAGGATAAACATGAGTAAGAGACCTAAAAAACTAGCACAGAAGAAAATGACAAAAACATGCAAAAGATCAAGGAAAACGACCTCAGACTTGTCCACTGAAGCACTGGAGAGCAGATGATAATAAATCTGGGTGGCCAGAGAGATTTCCCACCTAGGGTTCTGAACCCAGCAGAACTACCAGGCAGCCTGAGACCACTTTCATGCCTGCAAAGTCTGAGGAAGATGTCGAAAAAGGCTGGAGTTTGTTTGAAGCCTCCTAGCTGTATTTGATAGCCTCACTCTATCACATTACCCTAACCCAACAGAAACCCATTCCCGTACCCTAACCCGTTCCTGTACCCTATCCATAGTTCTAACCCCTTCTCTTCCTATTGTCTTATTTCAAACAAAACCCCTACAACAAACACTACTCTTCACTGTGTTCCAATCCTCCATTTATTAAATATCAGGCAGTATTATTTTAATCCTAAATATCTAAATTATTAAATCCCCACGCTCTGAACCCTTAAATTCCAAATGTAAGCTTCTAAATTAACTAAGCGAAGTTACAAGAAAAAAGAACATTACACAAACATGTTTTCCTTGTATACATTAGCGATGAATAATCAAAAAAGGAATTTTTAAATTCTCTACTAAATAATGTCAACATTAATAATATACATGGGAACAGACTTAATTTAAGTGCAAGTATTATGCATTTAAAATTATAAAACATTGATAATAGGAAAAATAAAGAAAAGCAAAATAAATGTAAGGTCCTGCTGTGGTGATGGCAGACTTAATATCTCTAAGATGGCAATGGCACAAATGCACCCTACAGACTCAATGTGGTTCCTATGAAAATTCCCAAAGATTTTGGGAAGAATTGCTCCTGCTGATCCTGTCACATATTAAATTGCAAGGGACTACAATGAGCCCTTGAGCAGAATCTTGAAAAAGAAAATCAAAGCTGGAGGCACAGGCTTCCCAAAATCTAATCTTAGTACAAAGTGAGCAGTAAATGAAACACTGTGACACTGGCATAAAGATACACAGTTGACCCTTGGAAAGTAGGCATGTGAACTCCACAGGGCAACTTAAACTGATTTTTCCCCACAAGTATATTGTGAAAATGTTAAGTCAACAATTTGAAACGTTACCTTTTCTCTAGCTTACTTTACTGTAAGAATATAGCACATAATAGTTATAATGTACAAAATATTGTTAATCGAGTGTTTATATTATTGGTAAGGCTTCCAGTCAAAATAGGCAATCAGTTTTAGGATAACAAAGGTTTGGCAGAATCACATGTTTTATGTAGATTGTGAATCTGTGGGGGAGTCAGCACCACTAGCCACCATGTTGTTCAAGGGACGACTGTATATAAAGATCAACGTACCTGAATGGAAATATCCAGTTGAATTCTGACAAGGGTGGACAACATTAACTTATGGAGAGAAAGTGTCTTTCCAGTAAATGGTGCTTGGCAACCTCCTGTCCACATGCAGAAGAATGAAAATGAATCCTAACTTATATCACTTACAAAAATTAACTCAAAATACATAATGGCTTACATGTAATAGGTAAAACATGGGGATAAGTCTTCATGACCTTGGATTTAGCTATGGTTTCTCAGATCTGAAACCAAAGTACAAGCAACAAGAGAAAGAATAAATTAATTTCCTCCAAATTAAAATCTTTTCTGCATCAAAAGATTCCAACCAAGAAGTGAAAAAGTCACGGAATAGAAGAAAATATCTGCACACTGTACATCTGACAAGACCCTGTTATCCATAATACACCATGAACTTGTACAGTGCAACAAGACAACATCCCAACTTTTTAAATGGATGAGAGACCCCAAGACATACAAATGCTCGAACAAGCACATAGAAAGATGTCCCATAGAATTCCCTGCACACACATGGGAAAGGCTATATTCAGGAAAACTGAAAATCACACATTGCCAAGGATGCAGAAGAACTGGAGCCCCTAACCTTTGCTTGTGGAAATGTAAAACGTGCAGCCTGTGTACAACACCTTGGTGTTTCCTCATAAAGATAAAACACAATTACTTAATTGTGGTTCTACATCCACTCCTAGATAATACTGCAAAGAAATGACTATGATGTTCAAAACAGAAACTGGCCCACGAGTTCTTGGCAGCATTGATCAGAACAGCAAAAAGTCAGAAACAACTCAAATGCCCATCAAGGGGTGAATGGATGGAATAAAACGGGTTGATCCATAAACTGCATTTTTCTGCCATATACAGAAAGAAAGGAAAATGGTCCACAGCCTCCTGGAAAACGGTGTGGAGCGTGAGGAAGGTGTCCCCAGAAAATTGAAGATACAGTTAATATATGAGCAGCAATTCCATTTCAGAGCATCTCCCCAAACCACAGGGCATCTGCCAAAAGCAGGGACTTAGATATTTGGACACCTGTGATCACAACTGCATGACTCACAATGGTTAAAAGGTGGAGAAGACCCACGTGTCCACAGACAAATGGATGAACAAAGTGTCGTCTCCACACAGTGGAGTGAACAAGGGCATCCTGGCACCTGCTGCATGGATGGATCCTAAAGCCAATTTTCTCAGTGAAATGCACCAGTCACAGAAGGATGAATAATATGTGATCCCACTTACGTGAGATCTGGTGGAGCCCATCTGAGCGAAAGTCCCTGGAAGAGTTCCAGAAAAAGGAAATGTGATCAGAATAGAAAGACATTTGCACACAGCTGGGGTAGATGGAAAGAGCTGTGCTGGGTCTGTGCACTGGATTATCATGTGGAGACCATGATACTTCATTCATTTAGGGTCAGGTGGTGGCTCCCTATAAACTTGTCCCTATTTAGGGTAGAGGCCAAGAGAATTTTGTGTGAAGTGGCAGGTGTGGTAAAGTGGGAACATGGGACATTTAGTGTAAAGAGTGTTTGTACTGACACTGCAAGTTTTCTGTGTGCTTGAAATTGCTGGAAAGTAAATTACTTTGCAGAACAACCATGTCAGTCCTGCACCAGAAAAGCAGAGCAGACATCACACCCTGTCACAGAGGCCAAGCCCTCCCCATTCAGTTCACCCGAAGTGGACCACTACTTAGCCTGCGGGAGTCACTACAAGGAACGTGGTAAAATTCCCTTGCAGACACTGGGCTTGGGTGTTGGGACGACCTGGAGTGGAACACTGGGATTTTTAAATTCCAATTTCCACACGGCTCCACCAAAAACCTGTTACAGCTAAAAATGAAATCAATAATGTTGCAGGATACAAAATCAACATACAGAAGTTGTTTGCTTCTGTTCACCAATAACCAACCGTCAGGAAGAGATATTAAGAAAACAATGCCCTTTACAACTGCATCATAAAGAATGAAGTACCTAAGCAGAAGCCTAACCAATGAGGCGGGAGGCTGGAAGCTTGAGGTCTGAACACTGTGGACACTGCAGACCAGGATGGGGCGGGGGTGGGTTAGGTTATTACAAGTCCTGTGCACCAACAGGAACCTTCAGACTCCGTGGGACCCCCCCATCGAAATTCCACCACACTTCACAAAGAAGCAAACACCCAACAGGCTGGATAGAACCACACAGGACCCCATCCCCACAGCCGACATGAGAAAGCAGAGCCCGGGCATCGTGCCCTGACCTCCCACTACACTGTGGACCTGTAGCAACGGAGACCCCATGTTTCGCCAATGCAGAAGCGGGAGTCTAAACAGAACACCAAGTGCCCTTCATCCCCCAACCTGCTCGGCATGAAGAACCAGCTCACGAGGCCCCGGTCGCAGGCAGTGGGTGTTGGCCACCCTCAGGGATCCAGGCTGGGTCAGCGCCATGCTGTGCCCAGGGGGGCCTCCCAGGTGGACCCCACTTCGGGGACCCTTCGAAAGAAACCACCCTGTGTGCTGGGCGCTCAGCAAAGGCTGAAGCACAGGTAAGTGAGCCGCTTAAGCAGCCAACACCCCTCCGCCCACATTCCCATTTCAGAGCCTTGTTAGGAAGGATGCCTGCAGCCTGGAAGGTTTCCCGCAGGTGTGGACAATCCACCAATTGCAAGGGGCCCGAGGCACGCAGCGTGGAGACTCAGGCTGCCGGGGAAGCGCTGGACATCACATACCCGCCCCAGCCAGGTCTCAGCCCGGGCCTGAACTCTCCCTGAGTGCCGCGTGCCACACCCTGAACTCAGCTGCACCCGTCGTGGCCCAGACTCCGCAAATACTCCGTTAACCATCGCAGGCCTTCCTCTCCCGGCCCATGAAGAGGAGTGCTCAGTACGAGATGCACGGAATGCTTCTCCTTACCTTTCCATACTGCAGCTCATCAGGAAACCGAGGTGCCCCTGTGGACGCAGCCCGCGGTGTCACGGAGCTGCAGGGGAACCGGAGCAATACCGGCACCGGTCAGAGCCAGGAGAAAAGGCCTGCGTCCTGACCGCGCATGAGCCCTGGTCCACAAAGAGGGCAGAGGTGCCGCTTGCGGGTCACGGTGAGCATTGCAGGATGTGTGCTTACAGCTCAGGGAAGGTGGTGCCCCCTTGTGGCTAAACTGATGAACCACAAATCTTTGGAAATTCAAGCCACAATGGGCACAAATTTCTTGTGTCTTCTCCACTTTGATTGAGAGTGAAATGAATGAAATGAAGTAGGCAAAGGCTTTACAACTTACACCAAAATTAACTCGAAATTCCCCATAGGCATGTTCCTTAGAAAATTAAAATTGAAATACCATTTGACCCGGTAATTCCAATCTTAGGAATTTACCCAAAGAATATAGTTTCTCAGATTCCAAAAGACATATGCACCACTATATTTGTTGCAGCACTTTTTCCAAGAGCCAAGATATGGAAGCAACCTAAGTGTCCATCAGGAGATCAATGAATAAAGAAGGTGTGGTACATAAACACAATGGAATACTTCTTAGTCATAAGAAAAAACATATCCTACCATAGGCAACAACATAGTTGGAGCTGGAAGATATTATGCTCAGTGAAATAAGCAAGGTGGAGAAAGACAAATGCCAAATGATTTCCCCCATTTGTGGAGTATAAAGGCAAAGTAAAAATGAAGGACCAAAACAGCAGCGGACTCACAGACTCCAAGAAGGGACTAGCAGTTACCAAAGGGGAGGGGGTGGGAGGGCAGGTGAGAATGGAGGGAGAAGGGGATTGAGGGGTATTATGATCGGCACACATGGTGTGGGGGACCACAGAGAAGACAGTGTAGAACAGAGAAGACAAGTAGTGACTCTGCGGCATCTTACTACACTGATGGACAGTGACTGCAATGAGGCATGGAGGGGACTTGATAATATGGGCAGAGGTAGTGACCGCAGTGTTCTTTCATGTGAAACCTTCATAAGAGTGTATGTCAATAATACTTTAATTTTTAAAAATTTTTTGTGGTACACTCATAAAAAAATTTTTCATAGTCAATTTTAGATGCAAAATTATAAAATTTGTAGGTAAAGCAAGAAAATCTACACAACCTTGCTGAAACCAACACCAAAGGCCTATCCACAAAAGAAAATTAATCACATGTGCTTTATAGAGTTATAATTTCTACTCTAAAAGACCTTGCTCAGAGAACCCAAACACAAGACACAAACTAAAAGATAATATCTGCAAAATACATTTTTGATAAAGGATTTGTACTCAAGATATACAAAGATACATAAAACAAAAATGAGCCATTAAAAATATTTTACAATTAAAAAAGGTCTCACCATGACATTCAAGAATTACATCACCAGTATTTATACAACTGCTTTGAAAAACTATGTCCCAACAAAAGCCACCATGCAGTTTTACATAATAGCTCTATTCATAAAGGCTAAAAACTTAAAGAAATCAGGATGTGTTTCAGCAGATGAATGCTTTGGCAAATTGGGGTACATCCATTACATTTCACTACAATTTGTACAGTGAAATGTACAGTGATTTGCCCAGTGAAGCTGGTGCCTTGATCACTGGTGCTCACAGGTGTACCCCAAATGAGAAATGGTTTCTAACAGCTTCTTTGTAATTATGAAGGCTTCGGCCTTGGGCCAGGAGAAGGCTTCATTCTTCCCTGTGGGGTTGGAACACATCGCCCTCCCAGTACACGACATGGATGTGTTTGCCAACCTGGAAGCTCTCCAAAATCCATATTTTGAGACACTTGTATGATGTATTATTAACTCCATTTTTATCTCCTCCCCTTTCTCTGGAGAATGGAGGTTTGAGGCTGAAAATTCCAAGTTTCTAATCATGGCATGGGCTTTCTGCCTGTCAGACACCTGAGCAGAACCCACCCAGAACCACCTACTTAGTATAAAAGACTCTCTTACCCAGGAAATTCCCAGGGATTTAGGAGCCCAGGATCAGGAATGAGGCAAAGACCAGAATATGTTTTCTGTTGTATTTCTGTGTTCACAGTGGCACGTCCCAGGAAGAGGGTCAGGAAGTTCTGCTTCTAGTATCCTTGGATAAGGAGGATTTACAACAAAAACTCTTTACTTCTTTAAAATTTTATAATGTTTTTCCCCAATGTGTATGGATTAGACTCCAACTAAAAGGCTGATATGGCTGTAGTGACAAGTATTAGCTTCCACAGCTATTTGAGGGTCTGACCGAGGCAGTTTCTATGACTATCCATTCGCAGGTCTGGGTGGGGAGTGTAGGCCCCTCCCTTATAGTGGTAGAAAGAGCCCTGGGCTCAGAGAAAAATCCTATCTTACAAAAGAACTGGGACTTTGGTCTAAAGTTGCCATAGAAACACAAGTTAAATTTGAATTTCAGAGAACAAATAATTTTTTGGACTTACTTATATTAACATAATTCTTGCTATCATCTGAACTATATCCTGTGTTTTTACCCCAAGACTGGCAGCCCTATCTAAGGCCAGTCATCTAAATGCTTGGAGCTTCGATTTACTCATCTGAGAGATAGAATAATGCCCCCTGTAGAGTGCTGTGCTTAGTATCAACTGGGAACACTGCAAGGGC
This sequence comes from Manis pentadactyla, assembly GCF_030020395.1. Taxonomy (NCBI): domain Eukaryota; kingdom Metazoa; phylum Chordata; class Mammalia; order Pholidota; family Manidae; genus Manis; species Manis pentadactyla. The sequence continues at coordinate 2,820,062 of NW_026644696.1, read as the reverse complement.
TGGGGGAGTTGTTCTTGACCCTCTTAGGGTTGCTGGGTCTGAAAATGAAACTGACAAAGATTAACCAGAGAAAAGCACATCCATTTATTAGTAGGTTTTATGTGATATGGGAGACTTCACAAGGAAGTGAAGACCCAGAGAAGCAGTTGGCCCTGAGCAATTTGTGCTGGGTTTGATAAGGAGTGGACATTTGTGGAGAAATATGACAGGTTCAGGAGTATGAGATAGTGTTGTAAATAGGGGGAAATTATCAAGGCCTGCTCATTAAGATTCCTCTTTCTGTCCCTTTGTCTTCAAAGAAAAGGATTTTCCTTTCCTCTTCGTATAGGGAGGGTACCTCACACATAAGACTTAAGACAATTAGAAATACTTGATTTTTCTAGCTTAACTTACAGTTATAATACAGCACAAAACATGTGTAATGTACAAAGTATGTGTTAACTGTTTATATTATTGGTAAGTCTTCCAGTAAAAATAAGCAATGAGATTAGGATAATACTTAAGTTTGGGGGGAGTGAGATGTTTTATGTGTATTCTGACTCTGTGGGATGTCAGCTACACAACGATCCATTTTGTTCAAGGATCAACTGTATGCACAGATCAACAGAAGTGAGTGGAAAGCCCTGAAGTGACCCAAACCATATACAGTCACTTGCTTTCTGACAAGCGTGGACAAAATTAAATTAGATAAAGAATTGTCTTCCTTGCAAACGGTGCTGGGCAAATAGCTATCCATATGCAGATGAATGAAACTGAACCTTTAACACATATCACATACAAAAATTAACTCAGAACAGACAAATGGCTTACATAATTTTTAAAAAACAACAGAGTCTAGAAGAAAACATGAGGATAAACGTTCATGACCTTGGATTTAGCCATGATTTCTCAGATCTGACACCAAAGGACAAGCAACAGAAGAGAGCATAAAATTAAAAACTTTTCTGCGTTAAAAGTCACCAACCAGAAAGTGAAAAACAGTCACAGAATGAAAGGAAATATCTCCACGTTGTACATCTAAAAAGAGACTGTAACCCAGGAAACACCACAAACTAGTACAAGGCAACAAGAGAAGACAAATGTTTAAAGTGGATTAAGATTCCAGGTAAGACATACAAATGTTCAACAAGCACATGAAGAGGTCTCACACAGCATTAGTTGCTATGGAAATGCAAATTAGACCACAGAGACCCCCACCCAATGCAAGCACATATCATTGGCCATACTCAGGAAAATTCAAAATCACATGTTACCAAGGATGAATAGGAATTAGAGCCCCTAACATTGGCTTGTGGAAATATAAAACATGCAGCTTGTATACAACAGCTTGGCATTTCCTCATAATATATAATACAGTTACCTAATTGTGGATAAAGAACCGATCCTAGATAAATACCACAAAGAAATGAAAATGCTGTTCAAACAGAAACTGGCCCAAGAGTTATTAGCAGCACTGCTCACCACAGTAAAAAGGTAGACACAACTCAAATGCCCATCAAGGGATGAAGAGATGAACAAAACAGGGTTGTCCATAAACTACATTATTCTGACAAATATAGAAATAAAGAAAAATGGTCCAAAGCTGATTTGAAAACACTGTGTGTGAAGAGTGTCCCCCAAAACTCGAGCATAGTTAACATATAATTAGCAATTCCATTTCAGGGCATTTGCGCAAATGACAGGAAAGCAGGGATGTAGATATTGCACACCTCTGTTTACAGCTGCATGAGTCACAACAGCCAAAAGGTGGAGACGACCCGGGTGTCCACAGACAGATGAAAATAATGCGGTCTCCACACAGTGGAGAAAACAAGGAGTTTTAGAACCTGCTGCACAGATGGACCCATAAAGCCATTATGCTGAGGGAAATGCGCCCCTCCAAGAAGGACAAATATTATGTGATCCTGCTTATTCAAGGTCCCAGAGAAACTAACTGAGGTAAAGTCTCGGGAAAAGTTCCAGAAAAAGGAAACTGCATCAGGATAGTAAGACATGTGCACACAGCTGGAGCGGATGGTGACAGCTGTGGTGGTTCTGTGCATTGGATTATCATGTGGAGACCCTAATACTTCCCTCATTTGCGATCAGATGTTGTTTCCCTGGAAGCGTGTCCCTGTTTGGGGTAGACACTACAGAAATTTTGTGTGAAGTGGAAACTGTGGCAAAGTGAGATGCTAGGAAATTCAGTATAAAGTGAATCTGTACTGACACTACAAGTTTTCTGTAGGTTTTAAATTGCTGGAAAATAAGTTAGTTTGCAAAATAACCATAAGAAAAGAACAGCAGACATAACACCCTGTCAAGAGAGGCCAAGCCCTTCCACCCAGTTCAAACAAATGGCACCTTGCAGGGGTCCAGGGCTCATTAGAAGGCCTGTGGGAGGTTCCCTTGCAGCCACTTGGCCTTGGATGTTGGGAAGACCTGGGGTACAAACAGTGGAATTTTAGAATTCCAATTTCCCACCCTACTTCACCAAAGTCCTGTTAGAACTAAAAATGAATTCAGTAAACTTGTAAGATACCAAACCAACTTATAAAAGTCGTTTGCTTGTATTCACTAATAACGAACCATCAGAGATTAAGAAAATAATGCCCTTTACAAGTGCATCATAAAGAAGAAAGTGTTGTGTAAGAATAAAACAACTCCTACCATTTGCAACAATTTGGATGGAGCTAGAGGGTATTATGCTCAGTGAAATAAGCCAGATGGAAAAAGTCAAGTACCAAATGATTTCACTCATACGTGGAGTGTAAGAATAAAGAAAAAAACGGAAGAAACAAACCAGCAGCAGATTCACAGAACACAAGAATGGACTAACAGTTACCAAAGAGAAAGGCCCTGGGGAGGGAGGGTGGGAAGGGAGGGTAAGCGGGGAAAGGCATTATGATTACCACACATAATGTGCCAGGAGAGGTATGGGGAGGGCTGTCCAACACAGAGAAGACTAGTGATTCTACAGCATCTTACTACACTGATGGTCAGTGACTGTAATGGGGTGTGTGCTGAGGACTTGATGATGTGGGGAAACTAGTAACCATAATGTTGCTCATGTCATTGTAGATTAATGATACCAAAGAAATAAAAAAATAAGACTAAAGTGCTGTGGAAAAAACTGTAGTATTTCCAAAGTATCTCACCTAGCCTTCGTGCATCACCACATCAGTAGGTGCTTCCAAGAAGTGGAGAGAAATAGTCCATCTCTCTATCAACAGGTAATTACGAGGGCGAGAGAGGGCATATTTGCACTGGAGAAGTTCGGTGGGGCCCCTTCTTCTGAAGCCTGGTTGTGACAGACACGGGCAAGCTGAAGTGGATGACTACTAGTAAGTAACAAACGAGTTTCTCACACTTTATTTCTCCCTTTGACTGATTTCGGCTCAAAGGTATTTAGTTCAGGAATTTTCTCCAGAAGTTACAGGTACCTAAGAACAAACTTAACTGAGGAGGTGGGAGACCTGAAAATTGGGGACCCTGCAGACGTGGACGGGAAGAGTTAGGTTGTTACACGTCCCTCCACACACAGCAATGTGCACAACCCCTGCGACCCTCACCAAAATTCCATCGCACTTCTCACAGAAACTAAGCAAACACCCTGCAGGCTTGGTGGAACTGAACGGCACCCCATCCCTACAGCCGTCCTGGGAAAGCGGAGCAGGAGCATGGTGCCCTTTCATCCCATTACAATGCAGTGCTGCAGCAACCGAGACCATGTGTGGCGCCCAAGCAGAAGCGGGTGTAGTAAAATAACACGGGGCGCCCTCTGCTTCACCAATCCGGCTCTTCCCCTGGAGGCAGTGCACGAGGTCCGGTCATGGGCCACAGATGGGGAGCAGCCCTCGGGAAGCTGGGCTGTGTCAGTGCCGTGCTGAGACTGGGGAGAGCCTCCCAGGCGGACCCCACACAGGGGACTCTTCTCAGGAACCTACCCTGTGTGCTCAGCACACCGCAAGACCTGAACCCCAGGAAAGCAGGCCATTCAGCAACCAAGTCCCCTCTGCCCCATTACCGTCTCAGAGCCTTGTCAGGAAAGACGCCTGGAGCCTGGAGGGCCTACCGCAGGTGCGGCCAATCCACCCACTGCACGGGCTCCTGGGGACGTGCTGGGCGCCGCTCACTCGCCCCGGCACGGACTCAGCTGTGTCCCTGACCCACCCGCCCCCTCAACTCCACCCGTCGCATCAGCTGCTAACCCAAATTCAACTGAGACCCCTTTCCCTGCCGCAGGCCTTCCTCCGCAGGCCCGTGAAGGGTAGCGCTCTGCAGGCGACACACGGGGAGCCTCTCCTCACCTTTCCATCCCGTGGCTCCTCAGAAAACCGAGCTTTCATGGCGGCCGCGGACGGCAGTGTCCTGGACGGTGCAGCACGGGAGCCTGAGGAATCCCGGCTGCCGCCAGAGCCAGAAGGATGTCCTGGGGCCTATCCGCGCATGCGCCACGCAGGTCCACAGACAGGGAAAAGGTGTCGCCTGAGGGCCACGGTGGGCGGAGAACACCCACTTATTTATAAGTTTTATGTGATATGGGACGAGGGCTCACAGCTCGAGGAAGGTGGCGCCCCCTCGTGGCTCGATTGATGAATCACAAAATTTTGGAAAATCAAACCCCAATTTGCAGGAATTTCCCATGTCTTGTATAATATGTTGGAGAACATACAGAATGCAATGAAGGTACGCACAAGCTTTACAACATAAACAAAAATTCACTCAACATTCTCCATAGACAATTTTTAGGTGTAAAATTATAAAAATTCTATGTAAAAGAAAGAAAATCTATACACTCTTGCTGATGACTTTGAACCACCAACACCAAAATCCTATACAAACAAGAAAAAGGATACATCATGTGGGATTTATAGAATTAAGATTTCTACTCTATAAAATCTTGTTCAAAGAACCCAAACACAAATTACACACTGGGAGAAAATGTTGGCAAATACATATTTTATAAAGTATTTGTACTCAAGATACACAAAAATCCATAAAACAAAAAAGAACCATTAAAAACTATCTTACCATTGAAAAGATAAGTCTCACTTTAGGATCCAAGAATTACGTCGCTGTTATTTAGACAACTGCTTTGAAAAACTGTTTCTCAACAAAATTCACCATGCAATTTTACACAGTACCTCTATTCATAATGGCTAAAAGCCTAAGGAAATCAGGATGTGCTTCAGTAGATGAATGCATTAGCGAACTGGGGTACATCCATTACCTTTCATTAAGACTTGTACGATTTGCCCAGTGAAGCTGGTGCCATGATCAATGGAGGTTACAGAAGGTCTACCGCATGTGAGAAATGGTTTCTAACACTTTTTTGTTACTGTGATTGATCTCCCTTGAGCCAGCAGAAGGCTCCATTCTTCCCTGTGGGGTTGAGACTCATCACCCTCCCAGTACACCACATGGATGTGTTTACCAACCTTGAATCTCTCCAAACTCCAATTGTTGAGACACAGGTATGACCTATTATTAACTCTGTTTTTATCCGCTCCCCTTTCTCTGGAGAATGGAGGGGTGAGGCTGAAAATTCCAAGCTTCTAGTCATGGCTTGGGCTTTCTGCCTTTCAGGCACCCAAGAAGAGCCCACCCAGAACCACCTACTTACAATAAAAGATGCTGCTATTATCCAGGAAATTCCCAGGTCTTTAGGAACCAGTGTCAGGAATGAGGCCCAGACGAATATACACTTTCTATTGTATTTCTGTGTTCATGTTGGCACATCCAGGGAGAGGGTCAGTAAGCTGTATTTGCACTATCCCAGGAGAAGCAGGATTTACAACAAAAGCTAAGTTGACTTATTAAAAAAAGTTGTAATGTTAGACGCCAAGGTGTATGCATTAGATTCCAACTACAAAGCTGATGTGGCTCTAGTGCCAAATGTTAGCTTCCACGGCTATGTGATGGTCTGACTGAGGCAGTTTCTATACCTGTCCATTTACAGCTCTGGGTTGGGAGTGTAGACCCCTCCCATGGAGTAGTGGAAAGAGCCCTGGGCTCTGAGGAGAAGCCCGTGTTACACCAGAACTGGTACTTCAGCCTAAAGTTGCCATACAAACACAAGTTAAATTTGAATTTCAGAGAAGGAATTATATTTTGGACACACCTATATTAAAATATTTTTTGCTATCATCTGAACTATATCCTGTGTTTTCACCCCATTTAACAGCCCTAACTTAGGCCAGTCATGTAAATGCTGGGAGCTTCAGTTTCCTTATATAAATGATAGTATGATGTCCACGGTAGAGTGCTGTGCTTAGCATCAACTGGGACCACAGCAGGAGGTGGGGCATTATTCTTGACCACCTTAGGATTTCTGGGTCTGAAAACTAAACTGACAGACAGACTAACCAGAGAAAAGTACACCCACTTATTTATAAGTTTTGTGTGATATGCGAGACTTCACAGGGAAGGGATGACCCACAGAAACAGTTGGCAATGAGCATTTTTGTGCTGGGTTTGATAATGAGTGGACAGTTGTGGAAAAATAGCACAGGTTAATGAATATGAGGTACTGTAATAAATACGGGAAACTTATCAAGGCCTGCTCATTAGGATTCTTCTTTGTGTCCCTATGTCTTCAAACACAAGGATTCTCCTTTCCTCTGCGTATAGGGAGGGCACGTGTCATAAGGAATATATGATCTGTTTCAGGATATAAGGACAGGGAGAAGGTCAGAGTGAACTTCCTGCCTCTTTGATTTTACCAAACTCCTTCAGTTTAAAATATTCAACATGCCAAGTTACCATAGTTTGGGGTAGCATATCCTGGACCCCATCATTACAGTGGTTGAGATGACCTAGAATCTGTAGTCTTAGCCACTCCTAGAATCATTCTACAGAAGTTATAAGTCTGTCTGGAGTAAGACAAATTTGTGTTTTAATTCTTCTACTAAATATTGTTCTTGAATATCCATAAAGTGAGATAATAATAGTATTTACCTCAAATTGTATTTATGAGGCTTAAATGAGTCAATGAATGTAAAATGTTTAGTCCTGGGAATGGTACATAATAAATGCTTAATAAATAATACCTAGTTAACCCTGCAGTTGTGCACATATGATGTAATATCACTCAAATGAATTGAGGAGACTTGGAAATGAATCATTCAACTGAGGATAATTTGCTTAGTCATATTTCAGCACTAAGTGCTGATGGGCAATACTTTTCCTTCCCACTGGTTATCATAAAGAGACATAAATGGACAAGATTAGATGAGGAAGACATTTACAAGTCTTCCTGAGTATGTAAGAGACAAAGATAACACCTTTGTGAACATTTCTGAAGGGTATAAAACAATTTCCTGAAACTTAGCTCATTTTGTAAACCCAAAATGAACTGACAGCTGATGCCTGCATTTTCCCAGAGGCAAAAATATGCCTCATCTGCAAATGGTGGTTTCACTGCAGCCTTACCTGTACTAACAGCGGAGGCTAAGACTCTTCCTAATCATCAAATGACGCTGCACCAGTCTGTGTCACAGCATTGTTGAATGGCAAGATGACCTTTCAGGAATTCTCTAGATCACTGATGGCCAAGGAGAATGAATTAACCAAAAAGAGCACATCAGGGGATTTCAGGAAAGGCTATTAATACAGGAAAGCATTAAGATGTATGAACACAGATTGGTAGAAACACAGCTAGATATTAGTGGCAGCAGTTTCAGTTTAAAACATTTCTTTTACCTTGTTTAAAAAATGGATATTTGTTCAGCTGCATCTCCTGTACCGTCAGTGCTGACCTGTCAGGGACCTGAGATCTAATGGAAAAGTGAGCTGATATGCAAATGACAGCATCGGAACCAGCAGCTATCAGAAAAACGCAAAACCCAGCTTTTCTCCCAAACCCTGAGCCTATCATGATTTGGGTTGAAGATTTTTTAATGCTCCTTCTCTCTTTCTCTCTGCTGTTTTCTTTACCAAATTTTTCCATCCTAAAACTTTCAGAACTCAATATCCATGTTGCTGCCTCCTAACTCATTTCTAACATTTGGCAGGTTTACTTGCAGAAATAATTGTACCTTTCCACGAATTAATGTGCTGGATGTGGACTGGATAAATATCTGTTTATAGCACTTGAAGGGAAATAGGCAGAGTCACATCAATCAAGTGACTCGTTATGAACTGCCATTTAATATACCCCGTGGGATTGATTTTTTGTTCAGTTGAAGTGCTTGTCATTTCTTCAAATTTCATATTTCTTCAGATGCAACCAAGGCATGTTAGCTAATGTAAAATGCAGAAGTAAAACATTTATTTATAAAGTAACAGATTTGAAACAATATAGCATTCACAAGTCAAATGAAGTTTCTTATTCTGTGATAAGCATTTGCTAACGTGAGGCTTTATTGTATAAACCCACCTGCATATGCAATGGTAAAAAATTTCCTGACAACTTTGGTTGAGTCATGAAATAGTCTTAAAGCTGAAACATAAGTTACAATTTCTGGTAAAACCTGGGGTCTTCTGTGAAGCCTCAGGAGTTTGATTTCCCATGAACCTCTTTAGATTACCTTGTGGTTCCCAAGCCTCTGTTTTGGTTGCTTTTTTCTCACTTTCTCTTTCTTTCTCCAAGAAAAATTTAGAAAGTCATCATTAATGAACATGTGTTGACTGTTTCCCACCATACTCTCCATGTGTCTTTGCATCCCAGAAGGGGGCAGCTAGGCAGTGGGAATGGCAGTCTGGTGGTCTGATCAGCTGATCAGGCTGATATAACCAGTCTATCACCCTCATCTCCCCTTCTCCTCACTTCCACCCTCTGCCTTCCCACATTCTCCCACTCTCCCCAGGACTTTATACAAAGGCAATAGAACATGAGCTTTGGGGTCAGGCACAATTGTCTTTGAATCCTCCCACCTCCTAAGCTGTGTGACCTGATAAGCTGCCTGCTCCACCCTGTCACTGTTCCTTCATTTGACATGTGGCCAGGGTCACCATTTGAACTGCTATTTCTGGGCAAGTCTAGGTGTATGCTGTGTATCCTGACATACTCATCAATATTGCCTCTGTTCAATGTCTCAAGTATTTTGAACAGACCATAAAAATGAGGCATTTTAGGTGTCTACTATAGTGCCCAGTACATAAATCCTTGAGATGGTAACTTCTACTGTTATTAATGATTATTTGAAGTTATCTTCCCACCAGACCTCAGTGGATTACTTGATGTGGTGAGCTGGATGTGAGCTTAGAACTGAAAAGTCCACTTTGTTTTTGCACTTTGTTTTAGAAACAAATAACGCCTACCTAATTTTGTTTTACAATCTCAACTGAATGTAGGGCTCACCAGAATAAAGCCACCAAAGCAAGAAGCAGTAAAGACCAGTTTAAGCTGGAAAGGAGAATGGAAATTAGGCAAAATTTCATTGTGAACAGGGAAAAATTGACACATAAAGCAAAAAAAAAAAAATAAAGTGTTTCAGAGCAGGGTAGAATAAAGGTCAGGCGTAGATGGCTTTTCAAAAATTAGTTCTCCTCCGTGAGCTCCGTGGGTAGAGCCTGAGATGAACAGCCTGCCAGCACAGGGACTTGGGAAGACAGGTGAAGTGTCTCAGAAGAGAGGAGGGGGCCCCAGTGATGCTCAAGGTAAAACATCATCTATAGTGGAAATAGCAGACGAATTCACAGGAAAATCTTTGTCAGTTAGAAAAGCAATAACTGGCCTTGTCTTACTTTTTCTGAGTCATCAACCCACTGCCAGACAGATTAACTGCTCAAAGTTATATGCCAGACCATGGACTACACCCTGGTCATGTGGGATGTGACACACATTCCCTTCCCCAAGTAGCTCAGACTACAGACAAGGAGAGATGCATGGCAGTGACAGCACTCTGTGCTGTGGAAAGGCATGCTGTGTAAGTTGGGAGGGTAACCCCAGTAACAAAGGGCCCCAAGCCCTGTTGCTAGCCACAATAGATGGCATTTCCTGCTGTCATTGCAGAATAGTGCAGGAGTTTGCAAGGTAGTTTTCATGTGGCTATAACTATTCCCATGGCCTTAGAGTTCTCTTTTGGATACTTCTCATCCAGTCAACAGGTAGAAGAAAGAGGAAACTAGAGGGTGTCACAGGAATATTTTTTGGGCTAGGTTTGGAAGTGGTGCCCACAAGCCATTTTTCAGAGCTGGTCACATTGGCCCCACATAATGCAGTACCTGGGAAGCCATTTTCTGGTAACAATTCTACAGGATGAAGGGGGAGAATTAATCTTTTCTGAACAGCCAGCTGTTCATGGGACTTATACATGGAGGTGGTATGTGAGGGAAGCTCAGAGGACAGAGATTACCCAACTGTGCATGTGTGTGTGTGTGTGTGTATTTCTTGGGTGAGGGATAGATCTTAGCAATATCTCCATGGAATAATTGATATTTTAACAAAGTTTTACAGGAGAAATAGTATTTAACTCATGAAGGGCATTGGGAGAACGAAGACAGTTTAAACATAAGGTACAGCATGTGCAAAGGTACTGGAGAATTCATCCCATCATCTATACAACAAATACTATAAACGTGTCTTTGAAGTGATAGAAATCATGCAAAATTCTGGGAATGCAGCTTTACACAGAACAGACAAGTCCTCCACTCGCCTCACCCCATATTCTAGAGGAAGGAGAAAAACCACACAGAAGCAACTAAGTACACAACACCAAACTTCAAATAGCATGTTGTGTGGGAGAAGCGCATGTCTGTAAGTAGGGCTGGAGCAAAGGGTGAATGTTGAAAGTGTGGAAAAAGGAAGTGATAAATGATGAGACTGGAGAAGATGGAAAAGGCCAGCCAGGAAGTGGCCTTCATGCATTAACGGGCACCAGCAAGAGGAGACGGGCAGAGCTGTGAATTGTGGAAGCTCACTGGCTTATGGCAGAGAGACGCCAGGTGTGAGTGCAGAGAGCCTCGTTAAAAGGCGTCTCAATAGACTTGGGATGAAATAGGAGCCATGGTTGGAGGGGTGGAAATGTGAGTGGGTGCAGTGCACACAGGGGACTTGCCCCTCCTTCCAGGTTTCAGGCAGAAAATGGAAAGAATGTGTTTGCCTAACCCAGTCCAGTCCTTTTGGTTTGTGTACGTTTTTACTATTAAAAATTTGTATATATATCCTCACAGAAAAATCTAAAACTTAAAATGTTACCCTGAGTTATCAGACAGTGCTGGGTACAGAGGAATACATGTACATGTCTGTGAGTACACAGACACATATATATTTATTTCTATGTGCATAGATATATTTTGTAGACTGTGCTCCACCTGTGTGTACACAAGCTACCCAGCTGTCTCTGCCCATTTCCCCACCGCAGACACTCTCCTCCCTCCACCTGTACTCTGCTACCTGCATCAGTTGGAAACACTGTGTGGAAGCCCACACCTTGCTGGGGCTCCAAGGTAGCACCCCTCTATATTCCCTCCAAACCCTGATCAGGATCGGACTACCGATACCAGGCCAGGCCACCACCTACTGAGGCTGCCCTCTTCATCCTGCCTGGGCTCTGGGCCCTGCTTCAGTCATCACAGCATCCCTACACAACCTCCACAGCCACCTACATCACTCAGACCTCCTTAGGAGCTCTACAACAACACATTTCAAGAATAGAAGGGGGGAAAGAACAAGGGCAAGACAAAAAGTTCAAATGCACACATTTTTTTTTAATCAGAAGATAGAGTTGACAGAGATGGAAGCAAGACTCATGTGTTTTTATTTAATGTTGATTTTTTGACCAAGTAAATCCTTAAATATTTAAAACAAGAGTTCCTAAAATTGAAAGTAAGGGCACTTACATCCCTAATTGGTAACAGATCAAGAAAATAATTGTTGCAATGCTTTAAGGTAAATACTTAACCTGCTTAGTGGGATGTGTTCTCAGGATAAAAGAAATGTAAAGTTTAACTCAGGAGTTAAAAGCAATAATACTGATATTGTTATTTTAGAACTAATATATATATTAAAAGATTCAGAAATATATATGTTAATATTAGCAAATGTTTTCTGTGTAAGGGAAAAGCAATGTAAGTATAACAATTTAAGTTAAAGTAGAACTTCAGTATTGTTACATTTGTATAGGAAATTTCAATATGAACAATAATTTAAAAATATATACCTTTGTATTTTCCCTATTTTTGACCATTGAAGAGCCTAGAAGCATTGATGACCCAGTGGCTGTGAGCACCCTCAGCAGCCAGAGTTTTGTCTTTAACTAGTTTCCCCATGAAAGGAAACAGGTCTCTTTAGAGATGTGGCTGGTTCTGGGTCTGGGAGAGGGAGTGCACTTGGTGAGCTGGGGACACCTTCCTGTGCCAGGAAAATAGGCAGTTTGAAGGGGCTCTTACTGGCCAAAGATGGGAAATTGCAACTTCAAAATGAATGAAATCCACTGACTGTATGCAAACCTGTAAGTCTATAAAATGATACTCAGAAAAGAGAAAAACAAAGATAAAACAGGCAAAAACATTAGAGGTCTACTCCTTACTATTAAAGGGACAATCCAAATACATAACTATTTACCTTGCCTTTCCAGAAGAAGCAGTTGATTAGATGAATCTCACCCTCGCTCTTTCTCTCTGACAAAGATGGCCAACTAATAAACATAAAAGGAATAATAAAAATAGAGAAATCAACATTTTGCAACCCCTGGTGAAGTCACTGATGGAGGCAAGAATCATCAATGGATGATTAAGCCATTAATTAGGTGATACATTTATGGAGAGCTGGATCCCCTAGTACTGCTCAATACTGACTCCACAGATTATCTTATGGTTTAAAAACAGAAATAGAACTTTATGAAGGAGAGATGAGGCTGTCTTTACTACTGGTAAAGAGTCAGTTAGATGTACCTCATGAGGTAAAGTAATATCATACAGCATCAATGATGATGTCTTGCCTGAAATGTTTAACCTGAATGTAATTCAGCCTCTATATCCACATTCCAGTTACAGAGAATTCATGGGTAAGTGAAATAAGGTAAATGCCACCAAAAATTCAGAAGCTGGACAAATTCAGAAACTAGGCCATTCTGAGGGACATCTGGCCTTATCTCTTCACCAAGTTAATGTCATGCTAGAGAAAGGGGCAGGGGAGCACCATTCTAGATTATAAGTGACTTGAGATGTGGCAACCAAATACAGTGGAGAGTGGATCCTGGTAGGACAAAAACGGGGGTAACATACAATTTTTGGAACTTTTGGAAAATTTTGAATATGGATCAGTTATTAGATGATGATAATAGAAAACTACCATTACTTATGTTAGCTATACAATGGTATTGATTTTAAGAAGGAAAATGTTCTGATTTTCATGATGTCCATTTAACTTATTTAAAATATTTTGGCTAAAAAAATTGATGATGTAAACATGGCAAAACTGTTAATAACTATTAATCTAGGTAATGGATATATAGGCAGTCATTATACACTATTTTCCTGTCTGTTTGGAAATATTTATGATAAAAAGTTAAAAGCAATTCTGATTCCTAGGCTCCAACCCAGACCCACCAAATTATCCTAAATCCTTGCTGGCATCCCTATTTTACCACATATCCCATCTCAATAAAGGAATGAGTGAATTCATGACTTTTTCATCTGTTGTAATCTTTCTAAAAAAAATGTTTATCAAGTCCCTACTAGAAGCCAGGAACTTTTCTAGGTGCTGAAGATTCGACTCTGAATGAAACATACACAAAGGATCATAAACCTGTGGAGCTTGGTACCCTGCCTTGTATACAGTAAGCCTCTTTAAAGCCAACCTACTTTTTAAACTGTTAAATATAACACAAACTCAGAACACTGCCTAAAACAGATGGACAGATTAATGAATTTTAGGCAGTCATACCCCCACCTCCCACAGGACCCAGAGTCCTGCCCGTCAGCCAGGAATCTCCCAGGTCCCTGCTCACCTCCTCACCCTCCCCAAGAGCAGGACTCAGAATGCCACCTTGAGGAGCAGAGGCAGAGTTCAGAGCCCAGCTCCCAACATTTCTCTGAGCATTACCTTGCCCCACAAAAGGAAAATCCTACATTTTCCCTTTTGTTCCAAAGGACCTATTTGCAAACTTTCACAGAACATCACAACTCAGACATGTGTACTACACATGTGACTCTCACTTTATAATATCAAGAAATGCAGCAGCTCCAGGCAAGCATTTTCCTGATTCACAGCTAATTTCAAGAACATAAAGTCATAAAAGGTGTAAACACATAATTCTATGATGGTGGGATGAAGAAATTTAAGTGATACTTAGAATAAACTCAGTGTCAGCCTCAAATGAGTAATGGTAATGTCGAGGAGCCTGCTTGCTGTCATGTGGAGTGATGTTAAGAGGTGACCTGAGGTGTTGCTTGTTACTTAGTCTAGTTGAATGAATAGAGAAATAACTTTTCTCCATTTTTAATTCTTTTAGAAAACAGACAACTTTAATCTTCTCCGCATATTTTATGACTTTTTCCCCTCTTCTGATCTCTAGGTCTTTCAGACCCAGAGATGAAATATTGTAAAAATGGACAATGTGTCCCCTGCCTGACTGTTCTCAGAATGCCCAAAACTTGGAAACAATGCAAGGACTGAAAACTAAAGAGACTGCATTTCATGCGGCATTCTCAAAACTCTAACACTAGGTGATTGTAAATGCACAGTGAAACACCATGTAGGCGGCTGCGTGAGCATTAAGTAAATAATAGGCACACAGTGCAGCTTGGGGCATATCCCAGCAGTGGGAGAGTTCAGGGGCAGCTGATGAGAGTGGGCAGGTCTCCCCTTTCAGCAACTCCATTTCCTGCCTATGTGGCCTGGGGCCCATGTGGAGCAGTAGGCTTAGCCCCTTGTGAGCAAATGGGGACGATGCCGATGCCTCCCAGGAATGCTGTGAGGACTGATGGCAACTCCCATACACCTGGCGTCCCCAAGGCCACTCTGCCTCCATCCACTACCTCACACTTCCTCGAGGTTTCTTTCCCCTTGCTACTCAGGAGCAACTAGAAAATGTAGGAAACACACGTCTTTTTAAAGGGGGTGTTTTGCCATTTCTACCCTCACCCTGGACAGGAGTCCCATGATTGCATCCTGAGACATCTTTTAATGGTTGTAATCACTTCCAACCTCTGTAATCTCTCTAAACCTCAATTTCCTCATGTACAAAATGAGGATGGAGACGCCCTTACAATGGGTCGGAGTGAAAAGTAAATGAGTTAGGGCATTTTTGTTCTGTTAGTGTTGAGTCTGCAATGTTTCCCCAGGTCTGCTGCGCAGACAGGACCCACGTCAACCCTCCTGGCATGAACACAGCCAAGACCGTGGGCCTTGGGATGCAGCAGTGGGGCTGAAGGGTGACAGACGTGGCCTCGAGCACATGAAGCAAACTCCTGCCACAGCCCGGGATCCCCACAGTGAGACCTGTAAAATGTCAGAGACGATCATGGGCGATCGCTCTATGCTTCTCTCCACCTCTCCCTGCCTTTCCCGGGTGGTTAAGTCTCCCGATACGGCCTCAGCATCTTCCTTGGGGTTTGGAGCTTGACACTCTATAAGTTTTAATGAGGAATAAGAGCCAAATTTGGCTCTTTTTGTTTTCTCTTGTTAAAATACTTGTATTTGTTTGCTCACTGGATGAAAAATAGAAGTGTCTCATGTTAGTATTGGGCTGGACATTAAATAAAAGTTAGACAGTATGGAGTGTCGGCAGTGGAGCAATGGGATTTACCCTTGACTCTGGGGTTCAGTGTATAGTCTTCCTGGCCACTGGGGTGTGGCATCCTCACCAGGAGCTAGAGGCACAGGCCATTTCTTTCTGGAATCTTCTTGAAGGGCCTGTGGTATCACAAGTGTGTTCTTTACTTTCATGTTTTTAATTTTTTTCATTTAAAAGAATTCCATGTTTTCATAATGTTTTTTAAAAAATTGGAAAGCCATATAAGATGAATATGTCATTTTCGGAGTAGCTATTTATTGTGGATCTGACTTTTGGCAAACTTTTTTACTTCAGTATTTGATAAATTTTTAGGACTATAAAACAATGGTTTCTTCTATAGGAAGCTATTAAAATGTTAAGGCATTAAAATTTCTATCACTCTTTTTCTCTCCTCTTTTATAGGTATAGATGTAATTTAATGGAGTGTATTATTCCATCTAAAGGCAGACCTAGAAGTATTAATTCTATGCAGGTTGCCCAGTAAAGGTGGCAGTATTGATTGTTTCTTTCAGTAATTGTTGATAGGAATATCTCATAATCATTAATATTTTTAAAGCCAGACCTACATGATATAGAGTCATGTTACTAGCCCTATATCAATGGTCTGCTCAGAAGAGAATTTTGAAATGTAAGATCAAGTGGGTAGATATAAATGTGATATCAAGAAGTATATACCAGGAGGAGGGATTGGAAGATGGCCTCGTGAGTAGAGCAGCGGGAATCTCCTCTCAAAACCACATATATCTATGAAAATATAACAAAGACAACCCTTCCTAGAATAAAGAACAGAGGACACAGGACAATATCCAGACCACATCCGCACCTGAGAGAACCTAGTGCCTCATGAAGGGGGTAAGATACAGGCTCCGGCTTGGCGGGAGCCGTGCACCCATCACCCCAGTTCCCAGCAGGATAAGGATAGGCAGAGCGGGAGGGAGACGGAGCCCAGGACTGCCGAACACCCAGCCCCAGCCATTCGTCCCAGAGTGCAGACACAGTGTGTACTCAGGGGACCCTGGATACAAGGAAAACAAGGCAGCAAGAACAGTGAGCGGGCAACGGAGGCCTGGCTCCGGAGGACACCAGAAAAGCGAGCGCTCATTTTTTTTTTCTGCTTTGTTTTGGTGAGCGCATTTTGGAAGTCTAAAAGGGATAGGGACCCCAGTACTATGGAAACTGGGCAGCAAGAACAGTGAGCGGGCACCAGAGGCCTGGTGCCGGAGAACACCAGAAAAGCGAGCGAACATTTTTTTTTTTTTTTGCTGTTTTGTTTGGCGAGTGCTTTTTGGAAGTCTTAAAGTGATAGGGACCCCAATCCTAGGGAAACATGGCAGCAAGACCGGTGAGCAGATGCCTGAGGCTGGTGCCCAAGAATAAAGAAAAATGAGCGGCCACCTTTTATTTTTTCTTCTTTTTCTTTTTTATTTGTGGTCATTGTTTTGTTTTGGCGGGTACTTTTTGGAAGTGTTAAGGTGGCAGGGTGGGATACTTAATCCAGAGGTAGGGAATCCAGGGATCTCTGGGCACCCTAACCCCTGGGCTGCAGGGAGCAGGGAGGCCCCTTATGGAGATAAATAGCCTGCCAGAAGCCACCCTCAAACGCGACTCAACCACTTTGGAGCAGGTGCCCTAGCCAGGCCGTGCCCACAGCAAAAGCTGAGATGAAATCCACAGCAGCAGGGCAGGAAGCAGAAACAGTGTCTGCACGTAGCTGCCCAGCACAAGCCACTAGAGGTCACTGTTCTCCCAGGAGAGGAGGGCCACAAACCAACAAGAAGGGAAGTCTTTCCAGCCATCACTCATCCCAGCTCTGCAAACTATTCCTATCACCATGAAACGGCAAAGCTACAGGCAGAGAGAGATCACAGAGACAACACCAGAGAAGGAGACAGACCTAACCAGACGTCCGGACAAAGAATTCAAAATATAATCGTAAACATGCTGTCAGAGATGCAGAGAAATATGCAATAGATATGGGATGAAGTCCAGAGGGTGATCACAGATGCCAGAAAGGAGATCACAGAAATGAAAAAACTCTGGAAGGGTTTATAAGCAGAATGGATAGGATGCAAGAGGCCATTGATGGAATTGAAACCAGAGAAGAGGAACGCATAGAAGCTGACATAGAGAGAGATAAAAAGATCTCCAGGAATGAAACAATATTAAGAGAACTGTGTGACCAATCCAAGAGGAACAATATCCGTATTATAGGGGTTCCAGAAGAAGAAGAGAGAGGTAAAGACATGGAAAGTATTGTAGAAGAAATAATTGCTGAAAACTTCCCAAAACTGGGGGAGGAAATAATCGAAGTGAACATGGAAATACACAGAACCCCCAACAGAAAGGATCCAAGGAGGACAACACCAATACACATAATAATTAAATTGGCAAAGATCAAGGACAAGGAAAGAGTTTTAAAGGCAGCTAGAGAGAAAAAGGTCACCTACAAAGAAAAACCCACTAGGCTAACATCAGACTTCTCGACAGAAACTCTACAGGTCAGAAGAGAATTGCATGATATATTTAATACAATGAAACAGAAGGGCCATGAACCAAGGATACTGTATTTAGCATGACTATCATTCAAATATGACAGTGGATTAAACAATTCCCAGAAAAACAAAAGCTGAGGGAATTTGCTTCAAACAAACCACCTGTACAGAACATCTTACATAGACTTCTCTAGATGGGAGCACTCCATGAAAGACCACAGCACAAAACATCCAACGTATGAAGAATCGAGGAGGAGGAATAAGAAGGGAGAGAAGAAAAGAATCTGCAAACAATGTATATAACAGCAAAATAAGCAAGCTAAGTTAGGCAGTAAGATACTAAAGAGGCTAAACTTGAACCTTTGGAAACCACGAATTTAAATCCTGCAATGGCCATAAGTATATATCTTTCAATAGTCAACCTAAATGTTAAAGGTCTGAATGCACCAATCAAAAGACACAGAGTAATAGAATGGATAAAAAAGCAAGACCCATCTATATGCTGCTTACAAGAAACTCACCTCGAACCCAAAGACATGTAGAGACTAAAAGTCATGGGATAGAAAAACATATTTCACGCAAACAGTGAGAAGAAAGCAGCGGTTGCAGTACTAATATCATACAAAATAGACTTCAAAACAAATAAAGTAACAAGAGATAAAGAAGGACACTCCATAATGATAAAGGGCTCAGTCCAACAAGAGGATATAACCATTCTAAATATATATGTGCCAAACACAGGAGCACCAGCATATGTGAAACAAATGCTAACAGAACTAAAGGGGGAAATAGACTGCAATGCTTTCATTCTAGGAGACTTCAACACACCACTCACCCCAAAGGATAGATCCACCGGGCAGAAAATAACTAAGGACACGGAAGCACTGAACAACACAGTAGAGCAGATGGACCTAATAGACATCTGTCGAACTGTACATCCAAAATCAACAGGATATACATTCTTCTCAAGTGAACATGGAACATTCTCCAGAATAGACCACATACTAGGCCACAAAAAGAGCTGCAGAAAATTCCAAATGATCGAAATCCTACCAACCACCTTTTCAGACCACAAAGGCATAAAACTAGAAATAAACTGTACAAAGAAAGCAGAGGCTCACAAACATATGGAGGCTTAACAACGCGCTCCTAAATTATCAATGGATCAATGACCAAATCAAAATGAAGACCCAGCATTATATGGAAACAAATGACAACAACTGTAAGCCCCAACTTCTGTGGGACACAGCAAAAGCAGTCTTAAGAGGAAAGTATATAGCAATTCAAGAATATTTTAAAAAGGAAGAACAATCCCAAATGAATGGTCTAAAGTCACAATTATCGAAATTGGAAAAAGAAGAAGAAAAGAGGCCTAAGGTCAGCAGAAGGAGGGACATAATAAAGATCAGAGAAGAAATAAATAAAATTGAGAAGAATAAAACAATAGCTAAAATCAATGAAACCAAGAGCTGGTTCTTCGAGGAAATAAACAAAATAAATAAGCCTCTAGCCAGACTTATTAAGAAGAAAAGAGAGTCAACACAAATCAACAGTATCAGAAACGAGAAAGGAAAAATAACGACATACCCCACAGAAATACAAAGAATTATTAGAGAATACTATGAAAACCTATATGCTAACAAGCTGGGAAACCTAGGAGAAATGGACAACTTCCTAGAAAAATACAACCTTCTAAGACTGACCCAGAAAGAAACAGAAAATCTAAACAGAGCAATTACCAGCAATGAAATTGAAGCAGTAATCAAAAAACTACCAAAGAACAAAACCCCCGGGCCAGATGGATTTACCTTGGAATTTTAATAGACATACAGGGACAACATAAAACCCATTCTCCTTAGAGTTTTCCAAAAAATAGAGAAGGAGGGCATACTGCCGAACTCATTCTATGAAGCTAACATCACCCTAATACCAAAACCAGGCCAAGACCCCACCAAAAAAGAAAACTACAGACCAATATCCCTGATGAACATAGATGCAAAAATACTCAACAAAATATTAGCAAACTGAATTCAAAAATACATCAAAAGCATCATACACCATGACTAAGAGGGATTCATCCCAGGGATGCAAGGATTGTACAACATTCGAAAGTAAATCAACATCATCCACCACATAAACAAAAAGAAAGACAAAATCCACATGATCATCTCCATAGATGCTGAAAAATCATTTGACAAAGTTCAACATCCATTCATGATAAAAACTCTCAGCAAAATGGGAATAGAGGGCAAGTACCTCAACATAATAAAGGCCATCTATGATAAACCCAAAGCCAACATTATTTTGAACAGCGAGAAGCTGACAGCATTTTCTCTGAGATTGGGAACTAGACAGGAATGCCCACTCTCTCCACTGTTATTTAACATATTTCTGGAGGTCCTAGCCACGGCAATCAGACAAAATAAAAAAATACAAGGAGTCCGGATCAGTAAAGAAGAAGTTAAACTGTCACTATTTGAAGATGACATGATATTGTACATAAAAAACCCTAAAGACTCCAAACCAAAACTACTAGAACTGATATTGAAATACAGCAAAGTTGCAGAATACAAAATCAACAAACAGAAATCAGTGGCTTTCTTATACACTAACAATGAACCAACAGAAACAGAAATCAGGAAAACAACTCCATTCACAATTGCATCAAAAAAAAAATACATTGGAATAAACCTAACCAAGGAATTGAAAGACATATACTCTGAAAACTACAAGTCACTCTTAAGAGAAATTAAAGGGGACACTAACAGAAGGAAACTCATCCCATGCTCGTGACTAATTAGAATTAATAACGTCAAAATGGCCATCCTGCCCAAAGCAATATACAGATTTGATGCAATCCCTATGAAACTACCAGCAACATTCTTCAATTAAATGGAACAAATAATTCAAAAATTCATATGGAAACACCAAAGACTCCGAAGAGTCAAAGCTATTATTTGAAAGAAGAATAAAGTAGGGGGATCTCACTCCCCAACTTCAAGCTCTACTATAAAGCCATAGTAATCAAGACAATTTGGTACTGGCACAAGAACAGAGCCACAGACCAATGGAACAGACTAGAGAATCCAGACATTAACCAAGACATATATGGTCAATTAATGTTTGATAACGGAGCCATGGACATACAATGGCGAAATGACAGTCTCGTCAACAGATAGTGCTGGCAAAACTGGACAGCTCTATGTAGGAGAATGAAACTGGACCAATGTCTAACTCCATATACAAAAGTAAACTCAAAATGGATCAAAGACCTGAATGTAAGTCATGAAACCATTAAACTCTTGGAAGAAAACAAAGGCAAGAACCCCTTAGACCTAAACATGAGTGACCTCTTCTTGAACATATCTCCCCGGGCAAGGAAAACAACAGCAAAAATGAACAAGTGGGACTATATTAAGCTGAAAAGCTTCTCAACGGCAAAAGATACCATCAATAGAACAAAAAGGAACCCTACAGTATGGGAGAATATATTTGAAAATGACACATCCGATAAAGGCTTGATGCCCAGAATATATAAAGAGCTCACACGCCTCAACAAACAAAAAACAAATAACCCAATTAAGAAATGGGCAGGGGAACTGCACAGACAGTTCTCCAAAAAATAAATACAGATGGCCAACAGACACAGGATAAGATGCTCCACATCACTAATTATCAGAGAAATGCAAATTAAAACTACAATGAGGTATCACCTCACACCAGTAAAGACGGCTGCCATCCAAAAGACAAACAACAACAAATGTTGGCGAGGCTGTGGAGAAAGGGGAACCCTCCTACACTACTGGTGGGAATGTAAGTTAGTTCAACCATTGTGGAAGGCAGTATGGAGGTACATCAAAATGCTCAAAACAGACTTACCATTTGATGCAGTAATTGCACTCCTAGGAATTTACCCTAAGAATGCTGTAATCAAGTATGAGAAAGAACAGTGCACCCCTATGTTTATCACAGCACTATTTACAATATCCAAGAATTGGAAGCAACCTAAATGTCCATCGACAGATGAATGGATAAAGAAGAAGTGGTACATATATACAATGAAATACTACTCAGCCATAAGAAAAGGGAAATTCCTACCATTTGCAGCAACATGGATGGAGCTGGAGGGTATTATGCTCAGTGAAACAAGCCAAGCGGAGAAAGAGAAATACCAAATGATTTCACTTATCTGTGGAATATAAGAACAAAGGAAAAACAGAAGGAACAAAACAGCAGCAGAATCACAGAACTCAAGAATGGACTAACAGGTACCAAAGGGGAAGGGACTGGGAAGGATGGGTGTGTAGGGAGGGATAAGGAGGCTGAGAAGTAGGGGGGTATTAAGATTAGCATGCATGGTGGTGTAGGAGAAAAGGGAGGGCTGTACAACACAGAGAAGGCAAGTAGTAATTCTACAACATTTTGCTATGCTGATGTACAGTGACTGTAAAGGGGTTTATAGGGGGTACCTGGTATAGGGGAGAGCCTGGTAAACATAACGTTCGTCATGTAAGTGTAGATTAGTGATACCAAAAAAAAAAAAGAAAACAGGAAGTTCCTGTGTGGTAACATCCAATGAGTTCTACAAAAGGGTATAAAGGGCATATAAAAGTGTAGGCAAAAGATCTGTTTGTGTTTATACAGAGGATCAAAGCCTAATTGGGCTAACCCGAAAATGAACTAAGATTCGATATTGAAAAGAACTTCCAACATCAGCACTCTCTGGAAGACTCATACCAGATGATGATCATCAAAAAACCCCAAAAAAGATCCAAACGGAGCTACAGCTTAGATGCACTCATCCCACCAGTTCCTGGATTTTCCATGGGAATGAAGAAGGAGATATCTAAGCTGGCCTGTGCCAACAGTAAACAAAAAATTTGACTGGATCTATACTGTTGGAACTCAACCAAGAATTAGTAGTGCAAATTGTAGTGCTCCAAAATCTTACAACTACAGACTATTTACTGTTAAAAGAACATAAGGGATGTGAACATTCCCCAGGAATGGGTTGTTTTAATTTTTCTGATTTCTCTCAGACTGTTCAAGTTCAGTTGGACAATATCGACTATATCCTAGGTAGGTTTTCACAAATGCCTAAGGTGCCGAACTGGTTTTCTTGGTTTCACTTTAGGTGGTTGGCAATTACAGGTATGCTTTGGTTATGTAACTATCCTCCTATTATGTTAAAGTGTGTGCACAATTTAAGTAGTAGCTTAAAACCTATACATGCTGAAGTTACTCTACAAGAAGATATGTCAAAGAAATAATCAATCTTCCCATTTTTTCTTCCGCCTACTACTTCTATAGCTTTACTCCTTCCTTCCTAATTACAATCCTTAAATAGAATTCGTGCTTCATATCAAAGTTACTGAGTATCATAATTCTTCCAAGTGTTAAAGATTCCTCAAGACAAATGCTGGGCATAGAATCTACAGGGTATAAATATGCAAAGAAATAAAAGCAGCCATTTCAAACAATAAGGCTTCTCTCTCACAAACCAATATTACATTTCCCTGTATGGCTCCAGAAGATGAATGGTTAGCCAGAGACGGGTAAGATTCCTCAAGGGAGGAAAAACCTAAGACAGGCACAGTTGCAGGGGGGTCATCAGGTGAGAAATTGGGGATCAACAGAGGTGAGGCTTAGAACCTCACCCCCCTTGTTCTAAGAGAAATCTGCATACGTGGATGTTTTATTGCCCTTGTCTAGCTTGGATTAACACATAGTCTACAGGCACACACCTAATCATCTACATTTTCTCTCTTACAACACTAAACTATGTTTTCTACCTTTATCTTGTATCTACATACCACTTCAGCATTTTATTTTAAAAAATAATAATAAAGAGAGAAATGTGATATTCACATATAAATCAAGTATAAAAATCAAATGAGTATTCATATTTGAACTGACTGTTTATAGTTCATAATGCATGAGCAAAACTGAAAGTTTCTGTGATGACTGCCCTTGTACTGTTCACCATGTAACTTATTCACTATGTAAGAATTTGTTCTCCATGTAAGAACTTGTTTGTTATGCCTAAGAAGATTGGAGGATGACAAAAATTACGCTTGGTGTGGATTAATGATTGTGCATTGAGCATTGACTCCCCTATACAGAATTTTATTGTTTTTAACAACCATTTGATCTATAAATATGAGAGATGCCCTCACGAACAAAAGAAAAAAAAAACGTACACACTTTCAGTTGTAAAATAAATAAGTAACCGGGATGTAATGTATAGCATAAGGAATATAGTCAAAATATTGTAACAACTTGGTATGGTGATAGCTGGTACCTAGAATTATCATGGATATAAATGTTAAATCACTATGCTGTACACCTGAAACTAATGTAATGTAATACTCTGTGTCAACTACACTTCAATAAAAAATTAATATCTACAAAAAAAAATTGATGTATCAGATAGATGAAAGATATTCATAGATTATATGAATAGATTGACAGAGATTGCAGAAAGATAAGATATATATAGATGACAGATGATAGACTAGATAGAATAGATGATATAGGGAGGTTAGATTAGACAGATAGATGATAGATAGATACAGAGTTATGAACTGAATTTTTGGTCCCTCACTTCACAATCTTAGGCTCCTCTAACACCCCGCCGCCACCACACACACACACAAGTTCATATTTGAACTGAGACAGGGTTGAAGACCTAACCCCCACTGTCATGGTACTGGGAGGTGGGACCTTTGGAGGTAATTGGGTTTGGAAGATATCATGAGGGTTTGGGTGGAGCTGCCATTATGCAATCAGTGCTATTAAGAGGAACAGAGGACAGAGCTTTCTCCCTAGACCCTGTGAGGACACAGCAGGGATGTGGCCATATGCAAGCCAGAAGAAGGGACCTCACAAGGAACTGAACCTGCCTTCGTCTTGGACTTCTGCTTCCAGAATGGTGAGAAATCAGTTTCTATAGATGAAACCCCCACTCAATGACACTCTGGTTATCAGCTTGAGTAGACAAACATAGATATGTAGGTAAACAGAGACACACTTAGATGATGGATAGAGAGAACCTACGCATAGATATATATGCTTAGGTGTCTGCATAGGTATCTGTGTCCAACCACCTCTGCACTTTGAAGTCTGCTCCGTATGAGGGGAACACCAGAAGCACAACTTATGCTCGTTTCTTTTTTAAGTGTGGGATGCAGTTTCCTATAACTGCGGTCTCCGTTAACTCTCAGCCATGTGTGTGTGTCTGTGCGTGTGTGTGTGTGTGTGTGTGTGTGTGTGTGTACACCACTGCCCCTATCGGTCTACAATCACAGGAGATGCAAAAGTAACAAAGGAACGCAGGATAGGGCAAACATCTTGCAAACTATGACCAGAAAGAATAAAATTTTCCACTACCCTATGGGGATATCTTTGCAGGGTGTTTCTATGCAATTTTAGAAAGATATTGCTGGAAATGTTGCTTGGAACACTCTGAAACATCAAGTTAGTTAACGTAATAAGTTAGTAAAGGAGAGCAGCAAAGAGCACAAATGGTGTGTCTCCTATGTATCAGGCCAAGGTGTACAGGCTTTAATTCTACTACACCACTTCATCAGACCATGGCTGACGTGGGATGACCTTATGCACCACCTTCATCTGTGAGTAAAAAGTTACTTCAGAATCACCTCCCTTAATATAAAATAAATAAGTGAGGGGACATAAATATTCCTAGAATTCCTGCCACCATCACCCAACTCTTTTTGCTCAGCGCTCTTTTCATACGAACGGAAACATAGCTCTCAAAGCTTCTATTCCATTACAGATATACCTCACATCTAAATGCCTAAATGAACTGAAACTCCACCTACGCCTTGACAGCAGAGGGGAGCAGTTTCCCCACATGCAAGCTGGCCTGCCACCTCAGCAAGACCATGGGCCACCGGCCCACAAGAGCCTCGTGGGTCACCACAAGGCAGTTCCCTTAACCAGTGACTACAAGCATGCTCTCTGGAGATGGGTCACCAAGCAGGGCCACCGAGGTGACATCGGGGCATGGGCAAAAGGAACTACTATTGGGCATGCATCTGCCTTGGACCCCACAGGCAAACCAGTGTGCTCCCTGCATGGGGACTTGGATATGCCCTGCAACTCACACAGCCACCACAGCAGGAACGGCCCAGGGGCGGAGCATCCGGAGGGCCCTGTCCCGCACATGTTCAAGAGACCTGCCCGCCAACCACACCATCCAAACCCAGCAGACTTGTGCCACCTATGCAGGAGAAGTTCCCCCCCAAGGCTACTTCTCTCAAGACCCAAACACACAGCTAACTCACATAAACAAACACAAGGAATTGAGACTGAGAAGGACACAGAGGAATCAAAGTGCACCTAGTGACAGAACGTTGACATAGTGAGAAAGCAGATACATAGACAGACAGATGATTGATACATAGATTGGACTGATATACATACATATAGATGATAGTTTAATTCGATAGATATACCGATGATAGTAGATGATAGATCATAGATAGATAGACGACAGATAGATAGATTACATAGATAGATAAAGAGATAGGTAGGTAGGTATATAGGAAAACATCATAGTAAACAAAGCTGTCTTTCAATAAAGACAATCTACGTCCTCCCTTACAGGAGACCCACTTGAGAGCCAAGGACAGAGACAAACTACAAGACAAAGGGGCGGGGACAGGTACCCTACACAAGTGAAACTGAGAAACAAACAAACAAACGGATTCGGTTTGAGTTCCCAGAGACAGTCAGTAGATAATAGCTCTATCTATCCAGCATGAATTATTTTTGTTTGGTTTCAGCAGTGCCCAGCCATAGATTTAGTGGTGCAGCAAAGTCCTTCTCATTTTCTCTCTCCTCAACAACTGAACTTGCTGTAAAAATATGCGTCTGTGTCTTTGAAATCAGTGCGTTTTATGATGTTCACGAATGTAATGAAGCAATAACCAGATAAAGAGGGAAGTTTGGTCACTCAAATATACACTTCACCCCACAACACACTCTTTGCTCCCGAATGAACATGTCTAGAAATTGGTGTTCCTTTTTATTTGTCAATCAGTCCTATCAGCAGTGATCATGCCGATGTCCCTCAAACATGGTGGTGAGCCAAGCACCAAGTTTAATTTCTGTGGACAACAGGCCCATAGGATCAATTCTTGTGGTCTTCAGGGAGCACTTAGTCAATGAATGTGGCTAAATACAGTCAGCCAGTGAGAAGAAGTTTAAGAGGATACAGACAAAGGTTCAAGTCCCTGCACCACCATTTCATGGTTTTGTAGGTACACGCTGCTGACTCGACCTGCAAGTGTCTCGGTGAACCCAGTGCTCTCCCTACGGCCTAGTTACCTTGCAAGATTTTTGGAAGCATAATGTAGGGAAGTGACATAGGATATGTTGTTAACTGTTCTGTACACAAGGTCAGACGGGCATACCAAAAGATGATTGATTGATTGATAGACAGATAGATAAGTAGATAGATAGACAGACAGACGGATAGATAGATATAGGTACATATCAATTAACGTAAAGGTATTGCTCATAACCCGGAGAGCAATGGTGAAAGCACATAGCAAAACTACAGACAAAAGAGAAGACAGAAATCCAGTTTAAAAAGTTCAGTAAGCATCCATAAGAAGAAAACAAGTCCTATCATTTGCAACAACGTGATGAAGCTAGATGGTATTATGCTCAGTGAAAAATGCCAGGAGGAGGAAGACAAGTACCAAATGATTTCACTCATGTGTAGAGTATAACAACAAAGAAAAACTGAAGGTAAAAAACTGCAGCAGACTCACAGAATCCAAGAGTGGACTAACAGTTACCAAAGGGAAAGGGACTGTGCAGGATGGGTGGAAAGGGAGGGATAAGGGTGGGGAGAAAGAAAGGCGGCATTAGGATTAGTATGTATAATGTGCGGGGTTGGGGGAGCATGGGGAGGGCTGTACAACACAGAGAAGACAAGTAGTGATTCTACAGCAACTTACTACCCACTGATGGACAGCGACTGTAACAGGGTGTGTGGGGGGACATGGTGAAGGGGTCTACAGCATCAAACTACGCTGATGGACAGCAACTCTAACAGGGTTTTTTTGGGGGACTTGGTGTACTTGGTGATCATAATGGTCTTTGCATGATTGTAGATTAATGATAAGAAAAAAATTTTTTTTAAGTGCAATAAGGACACAGCTCTCAATTCTCAGAATAAAATTACAAGCTCTGAGTACTCCAATCAAAAGACACAGGGTTAAAGGAAGGGATGAGAACTCAAGACCACCTACGTGCCCCCTTACAGGAGACTCACTTGAGATCCAAGGACGAAGACAAACTACAAGTTGAGGGGGTGGGCTCAGGTACACTAGACAAGTAAAACTAAAAAAAAGAAAAGAAAATAGATGTGCTGATGCGATTAAAGACGGTGGCTCACGTGTCAGGAGAGGCGGAAACCTCCTCCCAAAACCAAAACCACATACATACGTACTATATGGAAATAGACCAAGTACACCAAATTCTGGAAGAGCAACAGGGAAGAACGGTGCTTGCGGCAGGCTGTCACATCAAGGAGAAGTGTGACGTACAGCCCTGGAGATGTGCTCTGGCAGCATGAATCAACCGTACACGTGCTGCGCTCTGGAGGATCGGTTTGTTTGTAAAGCAAAGACAGGCAGAACACTTCGAGAGACTTGAGATTCCAGCCACTTGTGGGACAACACAGGGATCTACATCTGGCCTCTGTGGGACAAAAGAAATGCGGACAGTCTGAGAGACTTCTTAACAGTGAGAGAACAGCATAAGGGGCAAGGCTTCCACAGGGCTTGCTTCACAGGAGGAAGGACAGGTGCGCCAAACTGACTGGGTGCACTATGGCCGGCCAGCGGGGGAGCTTTCAGGAGCTCCGGGCACTCCATCCCCCTGGCTGGCCTCGCAGCTCCGAAGCCCCTTACCGTGATGTGACTGGTACAAGGCCTGCCTCCCCGCTGGCGGCAGCCTGCAAAATGGCAGCCTCCACCTACGGTAGCTTCTCCCTGCATGCTCTGTAAACTGGCCCTGGCAGTGGAGACGGGCAGTGCGGCCAGGAAGCAGGAAAGACCTCTTTCCTTCTGGCATGGGTGT
This sequence comes from Manis pentadactyla, assembly GCF_030020395.1. Classification (NCBI taxonomy): domain Eukaryota; kingdom Metazoa; phylum Chordata; class Mammalia; order Pholidota; family Manidae; genus Manis; species Manis pentadactyla. The sequence goes on along the minus strand of NW_026644696.1, from coordinate 2,790,790 downwards.
TCACCGGCACCGCTCCCCTGTGACCCCTGCTGACCCCACAAGGACTGAGCATCTCCAGAGTGTAAATCTTCTGGGAGCTAGAGGACGCCACCTACAAATGTGAACCTTCAAAGGATTCTGGTAACTGGACTCAAATCAATCTTCCTGAGAAAGAGATCTCAAAATAAACATCAGTAGCATGCTCAGGGAGCTACAGAAAATAAAACGTTCCCTGTCTCTCGAGCGCAATTCTCTCTCTCTCTCTCTCTCTATCCCAGGAGCGCTGCTAAGGCCCTGTTCTGAGAGGGGTGCTGCGACAGCCCAGCAGGAATGGCACAGCTCTAGGTTCCACCCCGGCCAGTGCCAGGACAGTCAAACAAGGGCTCTGACTGAACTGCAAATTGGGACGCCACATATCTAACACCACAGGAAAGACAACAGTGTCACATCCTAGCCTTCCCATCAATGGCTAGAGACTGCGTGGCTCCACCAATACCAGGTGACCTCAACACCCCGGGTTATTCTAAATAGCAATCTTTTTTTGCTATGACCCTTGAAAGCAGCACATGGAAAGATAAAACCTACCAGTGCCCACACCACCTCACCCCTCAGTTTTATCCTAGATGTTCCTGCATCACATTTCTACTCTTCGATCCAGTTTTATTGGCTGGTTTATGTTCTGGGAAAGAAAATATTAGTCAGATAAGGAATTAAGTGGTACTGGGATCAGTATGATTCCGTTTGAGTACCATAATTAGAGCCAAAAGACATCCTTCAGTATGGGAGAATATATTCACTGATGACATATTTGATAAGGAGTTGCATCCAAAACATGTATCAAAAGCTCACGAACCTCAACACACAAAAGCAAATGAATCCAATTACAAAATGGGCAGAGGATATGAACATACACTTCTCCACAGAAGCAATTTCAGGTGGCTGACAGGCACATGAAAATACGATCCACATCGCTAACCATCAGAGAAATGCACAATAAATCCACAATGGACTATCACCTCACACCAGTTAGGATGGCCACCACCGAAAAGACAGACAACAACAGATGTCGGCAAGGGTGTGGAGAAAGGATAAAACTCCTACACTGCTAGCGGTAATGTCAGTCAGCTCAACCAATGTGGAAAGCAGTATGGAGGTTCCCCAAAAAAAACAAAGAACAGAAATAACATTTGAAAAAGGAAATCCTTTCATAGGAATTTACCCTAAGATTGCAGGAGCCCAGTTTGAAAGAGACAGATGCAGCCCTATGTTGATCGCAGCACTATTTACAATACCCAAGAAATGGATGCAACCTAAGTATCCATTAGGAGATGAATTGATAAAGTAGAAGTGATACATACACACTATGGAATATCATACAGCCATAAGAAGAAAACAAATCCTACCACCATTTGCAACAACACGGGTGGAGCTAGAAGGTGTTATGCTCAGTGAAATAAGCCAGGTTGAGAAAAACAAGTATCTAAGGATTTCACTCCTCTGTGAGGTATGTGAACAAAGGAAAAACCGGAAGGAACAAAACAGCAGCAGACTCACAGAACCCAAGAATGGACTAAAAGTTACCAAGGAAAGGGACCTGGGAGGATGGGTGGGAAGGGACGGATAAGGGGGTAAAGTGGGCATTACGATGCGCACACGTAATGTATTGGGTGGGGGGCCACGCGGATTGCAGTATAACACACAGAAGACAGGTAGTGATTCTATAGCATCTTAATACATTGATGGACAGCGAATGTAATTGGGAGCCGAGAGTGGACTTGATAATTGGTGGGAGGGGTGAGCAGGGGGAGTCTAATAACCATAATGTTGCTCATGTAATTGTACATTACTGGCATCAAAGAAAAAAAAAAGTGATTCTGTTTGAATGCCCTGAGAGACAGTCAGTAGAAAATAGCCCTTCCCGCCACCGTGGCTTCTTTCTGTTCGGTTTTGGCAGTGCCCAGTCATAGATTCAGTGGTATAGCGAGGACCTTCTCATTTTTTCTCACCTCAACAACTGAATTGCTGTAATAATATGCTTCTGGGCTTTTGAAATCAGTGGATGTTTTGATGTTTACGAATGTGAAGAAGCAATAACCATGTACCGAGGGAAGTTTGGATGCTCAACCGAGCATGACACTCCACAACACAGTCTTTGCTCCCTTCAGCTCCCGTCTAGAACTCGGTGTTCCGTTTTACCTGTCCCTCCATCTATCAGTGGTGACGCGGATGTCCCTCAAACATGGTGGTCAGCAAAGTACCAAGTGTACTCTTCTGTCTTCTACAGGCCTGTGGTACAGGTCCTCCCAGAGGAAAAGCACAAGCAGCGGGAGAGAACCCAAAGACGATGAAATAGAAGATGGTACAGTACAATGAAAACTGACACAAGGGACGTCTGAGACCCATACGTAATTCCGTCAGAGGAACGAAAGCAGCCGCCACCATACAACAAAACTACACCACTATGGAGAAAGCACAGGCAGAGAACAAGAAGAGTTCTGGAAATTACCCCACTGGGTCAGAGAGAGGAGTCATCACAGCAGCAGCAGTAGCAGCTGGGGCCTGTACCACATACTCTGTACTCATCGCCGTTAAAGATAAGGTTGTGGGCTCGGCTCGCTGGGTCTCTCCCTAAGCACCCGGATGCATACTCAGCGGAACTGAGGGGTCGTCAGTAGAATCTCACCCGCATTAATGTTCTGCACGGTCTGGAACATAACGAATGGTTGGCAGAGGAGCGAGAGACACCAGGTACCACTGAACGGGCAGCTGAGCTTTGAAGCCGAGTCCAGTCATTCACTGCCACCACTGCTCGACAGATCCCGTGAGCGAAGTATGATGTGCACGAGCTGACACACCCACATTTGATAAAGGAGGTTCTCACCAAGTACGGAGAAGGGAGAGGAGGGCATGCCTAAGTGAGAGTGCACGGGAAGCCTCCAAAAGGAGGTGACTAGAGTAGAGGGTCTTCAACAATCCATGTTCTTCTGCTGCGGTGAAATGTCTTCAAAACCAGAGGAAAGAGGTGGGAAACCACAGAGGAAATAATTCAGAAATGAAAAGGCACGAGACAGGATCTTTTCATTGAGCAGGGAGCTTGGCTCATAGGGATGGAGATGTAGACAAAGTGAAGGCCAGACCGTGATTTGGGGCTGGAGATAATCACATTTTATTCTGTAACCATATCAGTGCTTACAAAGTGAAGCAGTGAGCAAGCAGGGCCTAGGTCCACCAGGAAAGACCTGAGAAACTAGAAGCAGGGTTACTGACACGGGACACGAGCTTCACAGGTTATAATATGAAGGATGAACAGTCAGGATCGGGAATGGACATGCTGAGTGCTGAAGGAAGGTGAGGTTTCCCCTCAAGCTTCCAGCTTGGCTGATGGGCAAGAATGGCGACACCATCGAGACCAAGAGTCTAATGGAGAAGCATTTTAAAACTAAAAAGTGTTTCCCAGTTTATGTGTTTCGTTATTCACGTACGAGACACAGGCCCCCAAAACTAGATCAGAGGAAAAACCTGGGTGGCCGGGCCCAGTCAGAGTGCTGGATGTGGCTATGCTGTGACGCGGTGGTCCCTGACCTATGCTTTCTGTGAGAAGCAAAGAAAGAACCTTCGTGCTAGCTAGAAAGGCAAGTCATGGGTTCTGCGCACTCCTCAGAAGTAAGCCACCTGCCTGGCCATGGCCGAGAAGGCATGCCTGGCTCCAGGAGTCCCAGAGAAGCTGGTAAGGCCGGGGAGAGAGTTGGCCGGGCCCCGGGCAGAAACTGGGTGGATCCACGCCAGGCCGTGAGCAGGCCCTGGCGTCCGGGAGCGCGGTGGTATGGGGGCAAGGCACTAGCCACCCGCTGCACTCTGAGTACCGAGCCCATGAAGAGAATGCTCCCTGGCGGTCTGAGCTCATACAGGCACGGTCATTGCAGCCCTTGACGGTCTGCATGGTGACCTCGTTTTTCTGAACACCTTCACGGCCCTCAGCGGGCAGTCCCGGGGGCTAGGGATTCTACTGGAGTTATCCTTGGGGTCGCACCGTTGCCTTGGCCCAGGGTCTCCTCTGGGCAGGGCCGGTGTGCTTAAGTCAGTGGGGGCGTGGTGATGTGGACCCTGGGTGTCATCACCACGGCTCAGGCAAATTTGTGATGCGTCCCCTGGCTGACATACATACCAGGCACTCCCTAGCTGGGCAGCTCATTGCCTGCTTGGCCTGAGAAGGAGTTAGTGGCAAAGGAGACCCTCTCCCTAGCTTCAGACACTTTCCTCGGATCATTTGGCGCACACCACAACCCATTTTTCTGTGTGGACTCTTTCCTCCTTACTAAGGTTCATGCCCCACCCCACCTGCCGCCTCCCCAGCGCCACCTTTTTCACCCGACAGTCCTGCCCTTCCTCGGGGCGCTGCCCCCTACCCCTCCTGCCAGGGAGCACCCTGCACCTGCCCGCTGCCCTGGTCACAGTCTGTTCAAAAGGAATCCTGTGATTTAGCACCTGGCTTTCCCACTTTTTCCAGCAAACTTCCCACTTCCTTGGGGAGCAGTCTTGGGCCTCTGGACCATCCTAGGCTTCCAGTAAAAGGCTGGAGAGAGACCACCCAGACGAGCTCCTGCTCTGCAGGGCACACTGGCACCACTACCAGCCCGCCTCGAGTTGTCCTGCCTCTGGAAAACCACCTTCTAGAGGCAGCCAACAGACAAGGCCTAGGTCAGCAGATGCGCCGACACAAGTGCTGGCTCTGACGCTCTGGACGAGCCAATGGACATGACGCTAACACCGCTGGCCATCATCTTCCGGTCTCCACCTACCCCACACGAGGCCGTGGGCAGCATAATCGCCGGACACCTGTGTGCCTCAGACGAACACCACGCGGGCGGTCGTCTTCTGGTCTCCCCTGGCCCCATATGATGCCATGGGAGGCACAGCCGATGGCCTCGAACCTAACCCTAACTCGGCCTCCGATACGGTGGGCACGCCACAACCCTTGCCAACAGCACTTACAGGTCTCCCCCACCTCCAGACAAGGCATATATCCTCCTATCCATTAAAAAAAATCTTTCCCACAACATGTGTGTATATTATATATTCACACTAAACCCTGCTCTTGCTAGTATGCCTCTGCTCTCTTTACTCTTTGACTCGGCGACAGAGGAAGAACACACATACGTGAGTGATAATGTTCTGAGCCACACTTAACTATGCAACGTGTTCCATGCCCCAGTGACTGGGATGTGGAAGTAGCCGCATTTTATGACTGTGAGTGCTCACTGCGAGGTCTGCGTGCTGAGCGTTTAATGGATGACAACACAGGGGGAGGCAAGTCCAGAGGAAGGAGACCGGGTTGGCTTATGTGGCCCCTTCCCTCTCCTCTCCCACTGCTCTGAGCTCACTGGAGGCTAGGGAATCCCTGCTGTGACACAGGAAACCACTCTTATCATTTTGGTTTTTAAGCATGTTTAATTCTGTATGTGTGTGCCTTGTGTAAATTAAGACTTTGCCCGATCATCCTCACACATTTTCACTTCCCCATGAGAGAACAGATTTGGCATCTAGGTCCTGGAGCCTGGAGTAACGACAGAAGGACGTGCTTCTGCCTGCTGTGTGATTATTGAAATTTTTTTTCGCTTTCTTAGAATTTATCAAGTAGCTTAGTAATATCAGGAAAGGTCCTCTTTAATGACTGCCTGGCCTGACTCTAACCTAAATTGCTAACATGTCAAACCACGTTGGGTTACAACTGTGCCCACTTCTCGCTGACCCTACAGTCTTCAAGGTCTCCACCAGAATTAATACACGCAGAATTCCTAACCTGTGAAGACCACGTTCTAGTTGGAGGGGAAGAAAGAGACAATGAACATCTGTAAGTGTTCCAGTAGCTTAGCCAGTAACAAACACTATGAAGAATAAAAAGCAGGATATGGAGGACTGATATTATAGGCAGAGAGAAGCAGGGCTTTTAAAATAAACAGTGGACAGGGTAAGCCTCACCAGGGAGGTGTGACTTGAACCATCTAGAAGGAGGTGACAGAACCAGGTATCTGAGGGAAAAGCATTCCATACAATGGGATAAATTACTGAAAAAGCCAAGAGGAAGGAAGCTTGTGGTATTCAGGGAGCAGTCAGTCAAAAAATGTGGCTAGAATACCGTCAGCAAGGAAGACAAAGAGGACCGGGGACAGAGATATGTGTTGAAGTCCCCGCAGCACCATTTACTAGCTTTGCAGTCACACGCTGATGACTCGATGTGCAAATGTCTCGATGAAACCAGTGCAGTCTGTCTTCAGGGCCTAGTTACCTTGCAGGCTTTTGGAAACATAAGTAGAGAAGTGACATATAAGCCAACTTGTGAACTGTTCTGTACATAAGGATAGATGGGTAGACAAAAAATGATAGATAGGACAGATAGACAGATAGATAGATGACCGATCAGATAGGATAGGTGATAGGTATGGATAGATTGAATAAATAGATGATAGATAGATAGATAGATAGATAGATAGATAGATAGATAGATAGATAGATAGATAGATAGATAGATTGATAGATAGATAGATAGCCAGCTATTTTAGAAAGTCATGTTGTTAACAGTTTGTAAGGCTACAGCCACTGAAGGGAGGAGCGAGCACGTCGGACTCGGACACTGATGATGTGCCTATGTCTCTGGCTGCTGCCCCCTCCCACATGGGACACTGATGATGTGCCGAAGTTCTTGGCTGTTGCCCCCTCCGAAACTGATAAATACGCCTTGGGAAATCCAATCCTCGTGCTGCTCTAAATCTATGCTCTGCCTCCACTTACCGTCTCTAAAATCTCGCTGCCTGTCTACTTAAGTGTGAATTCCCCAGCCTCCATTTTTATAGACTGGGGAAATCTCGCCCAGGTATTTGCGTTCAAATAATCTACCGGGCCCATTGTTGCCTCTCTTCACGTGCTTATTTTAGCAAAAATTTATCTTACACTGTTCTGTAAATAAGGATAGATGGGTAGACAAAAAGATGACGACAGGTAGATGACAGAAAGATGACAGGTGATAGGTGATACATTAGAAGAAGATACATTAGATAGATAATAGATATTCATAGATTAGACGAATAGATTAACAGAGATGACAGATAGATAAGATAAATATAGATGATGGATGATAGACTAGATAGGATACATGATATAGGTAGCTTAGATTAGACAGATAGACGATAGATAGATACAGAGTTATGAACTGAATTTTTGGGCTCTCACCTCACCATCTTCCGCTCCTCCTAATCCCCCGCCGCCACCACACACACACACACACACACACACACACACACACACACACAAACACACACAAGTTCACATTTGAACTAAGTCAGGGTTGAAGCCCTATCTCCCACTGTCATGTTATTTTGAGGTCGGGCCTTTGGAGGTAATTAGGTTTGGAAGAGATTATGAGGGTGTGGGTGGAGCTGCCATTATGCGATCAGTGCTATTAAGAAGAACAGAGGACAGTGCTTTCTCCCTCGACCCTGTGTGGACACAGTAGGGATGCGGACGTATGCAAGCCAGAAAAGGGACCTCACCAGGAACTGAACCTGTCTTGGTCTTAGACTTCTGCTTCCAGAATGGCGAGAAATCAGTGTCTATGGATGAAGTACCCACTCAATGACACTTAGGTTATCAGCTCGAGTAGACAAACATAGATATGCACGTAAACAGAGACGCACTTAGATGATGGATGGAGAGAGCCTACGCAGACATATATTTTCTTAGCTGTTTGCATAGGTATCTGTGTCCAACCACCTCTGCACTTTGAAGTCTGCTCCCTATGGGGGGAACACCAGGAGCACAACTTATGCTCGTTTCTTTTTTAAAGTGTCGGCTGCAGTTTCCGCTAACTTTGGATTCCATTAACTCTCAGCCATGTGTGTGTGTCTGTGCGTGTGCGTGTGTGTGTGTACACCACGGCCACGATCGGTCTACAATCACAGTAGATACAAAAGTTACAAAGGAACACAGGATAGGGCAAACATCTTGCAAATTATGACCAGAAAGTGTAAAATTTTCCACTAACCTCTCGGGGTATCTTTGCCAAGTGTTTCTATGCAATTTTAGAAAGATCTTGCTGGAAATGATGCTGGGTCCACTCTGAAACATCAAGTTAGTTAAGGTAATAAGCCAGGAGAGGAGAGCATCAAAGAGCACAAACGGTGTGTCTCCTATGTATCAGGCCAAGGTGTACAGGCTTTAATTCTACTAAACCAATTCATCTCACCTTAGCTGACATGGGATGACCTTATGCACCACGTCCATCTGTGAGTAAAAAGTTTCTTCAGAATCACCTCCCTTAACAGAAAATAAATAAGTGTGGGGACATAAACATTCCTAAAATTCCTGCCACCAACACCCAACCCTTTATGCTCAGCACCATTTACATACGAACGGAAACATAGTTATCAACGCTACTATTGCATTTCAGATAGACCGCACTAACATCTAAATGCCTAAATGCACTGAAACTCCACCTCCACCTTGACAGCCGAGGGGATCAGTTTCCCCACAAGGTAGCTGGCCTGCCACCACAGCAAGCACATGGGCCACTGGCTCACAAGAGCCCCGCGTGTCACCAAAAGGCAGTTCCCTTAACCAGTGACTACACGCAGGCTCTGTGGAGATGGACCACCAAACAGGGCTGCCGAGGTGACATCGGTGCACAGGCAAAAATAACTACTACTGGGCAAGCACCTGCCTCGGACCACACAGTACAGCCAGGGTGCTCCTTGTGTGGGGCCTCGGATATGCCCCGCAGCTCACGCAGCCACCACAGCAGGAACGGCCCTGGGGCAGAGCAGCTGGAGGGCCCTGGCCAGCACAGGTTCAAGACCCCAGTGCGCCAACCACACCATCCACACCCAGGAAATTCGTGCAACCTACGCAGGAGAAGATCCCACCGAAGACCACTCCTCTCAAGACCCAAACACACAGCTAACTCACATAAACAAACACAAGGAATTGAGACTGAGAAGGACACAGAGGAATCAAAGTTTACCTAGTGACTGAACGTTGACAAAAGTGAGAAAACAGATACACAGACAGATGATTGATACATAAATTGGATTGATATACATACGTATAGAAGATAGATTAATTAGATAGATATACTGTTGATAGTAGATATATGATAGATCATAGGTAGATAGAAGACAGATAGATAACAGGGAGATAGATTACATAGACAGATAAAGAGATAGGTAGGTAGGTAGGTAGATAGGAAATCATCATACCTAACAAAGCTATCTTTCAATCAAGACCATCTACGTGCTCCCTTTCAGGAGACTCACTTGAGATCCAAGGACACAGAAAAACTGCAAGGCGAAGGGGCGAGGACAGGTACCCTACAGAAGTGAAACTGAGAAACAAACAAACAAATGAATTCTGTTTTAGTCCCCAGAGACAGTCAGTAGAAAATAGCCGTACCGAGCCACCGTGTATTCTTTTTGTTTGGTTTTAGCAGGGCCCAGCCATAGATTTAGTGGTACAGCAACGTCCTTCTCATTTTTTCTCACCTCAACAACTGAATTGCTATGATTATATGCATCTGGGCATTTAAAATCAGTGGGTTTTATGATGTTCAAGAATGTAAAGATGTAATAACCACATACAGAGGGAAGTTTGGACACTCAACTAAACATGTCACACCACAACACACTCTTTGCTCCCAAATTCTCTTGTCTAGAAATTGGTGTATATTTTAATATGTCCCTCTTCCTATCAGCGGTGATCATCCAGTTGTCCCTCAAACATGGTGGTGAGCAAAAAACCAAGTTTACTTTCCTGCGGACAACAGGCCCAGAGAAAGGATACATGTGGTATCCAGGGAGCACTTAGTCAATGAAGGTGGCTAAATACAGTCAGCAAGCGAGAAGGAGGTAAAAGAGGACAGAGGACAGAGATACGGGTTCAAGTCCCTGCACCACCATTTCCTGGTTCTGTAGGTACACATGGCTGACTCGACCTGCAAGTCACGGAGAACCCAGTCCTCTCCGTACGGCCTAGATAATTGTAAGATTTTTGGAAGCATAACGTAGGGAAGTGACATAGGCTATGTGGTCAACTGTTCTGTACACAAAGACAGATAGGCAGACAAAAAGATGATTGATTGACAGATAGATAGATAGATAGATAGATAGATAGATAGATAGATAGGTAAGTAGATAAATAGATAGATAGACAGGTGGATATTTATAGGTACATATCAATTAACAAAAAGCTATTGCTCATATCCAGGAGAGCAATGGTGAAAGCATATAGCAAAACTACAGACAAAAGAGAAGACAGAAATCCAGTTTAAAAAGTTCAGTAAGCAGCCGTAAGAAGAAAACAAATCCTACCAGATGCAACAACGTGGATGGAGCTAGAGGGTATAATGCTCAGTGAAATAGGGCAGGCGGAGAAAGACAAGTACCAAATAATTTCACTCATGTGTGGGGTATAAAAACAAAGAAAAACTGAAGGAAAAACATAGCAGGAGACTCACAGAAGCTGAGAGTGGACTAACAGTTACCAAAGGAAAAGGCACTGGACAGGGTGGGTGGGAAAGGAGGGATAAGGGCGGGAAGAAAGAAAGAGGGCATTAGGACTAGCACGTATAATGTGTGGGGTGGGGGGAGCATGGGGAGGGCTGTACAACACAGAGAAGACAAGTAGTGATTCTACAGCATCTTACAACATGCTGATGGACAACGACTGTAACGGGTTGTGGGGGGTAACATGGTGATGGGGTCTACAGCATCCAACACCGCTGATGGAAAGCAACGGTAACAGGGTTTTTGGGGGGGGCTTGGTGTACTTGGTGATCACAATGGTCTTTGCGTGATTGTAGATTAATGATAACAAAACAATTTTTTAAGTACAGTAAGGACACAGCTCTCAATTGTCAGAAAAAAAATGACAGGCTTTGAGTGCTCCAATCAAAAGACACAGGGTTAAAAGAAGGGATGAAAACTCTAGACCACCTACTTGCTCCCTTACAGGAAACTCACTTGAGATCCAAGGACGAAGAATAGCTACAAGTTGAGGGGTTGGGAACAGGTACCCTAGACAAGTGGAACTGAAAAAAAAAGAAAAAATATGTGCTGATGGTATTAAAGAACGTGGCTCACGTGCGAGGGGATGTGGAAACCTCCTCCCAAAACCAAAACCACATACATATGTACTATATGGAAATAGAACAACTACACCAAATCCTGGAAGAGCAGCAGGGAAGCACGCTGCTGTGGCAGGCTGTCACCTCAAGGAGAAGTGTGACGTACAGCCCTGAAGTTGTGCTCTGGAGCACGAACCTACCATTACAAGTGCAGCGCTCTGGACGATCGGTGGGGTTGGAAAGCAAAGACAGGCAGAAGACTTCGAGAGACTTGAGATTCCAGGAACTTGTGGGACAACACAGGGATCCACATCCGGCTGATGTGGGACAAAAGAAATGCGGACAGTCTGAGAGACTTCAAAACAGCGACAGAACTGCTAAAGGGGGAAGGCTTCCACAGTGCTTGCCTCTCGGGAGAAAGGACATTTGCGACAAACTGCCCAGGTGCACTCTGGCCGGCAGGCGTGGGAGCTTTCAGGAGCTCCGGGCGCTCCATCCTCCTGGCTGGCCGCGCAGCTCCGAGGCCCCTTACAGTGCTGTGACTATTACACGGCCTGCTTCCAAGCCAGCACCGGCCTGCAAAACGGCCGCCTCCACCTACGGCAGTTTCTCCCTGCGTGCTCCGCAAACTGGCCCTGGCAGTGGAGATGGGCACTGCGGTCAGGAAGCAGGAAAGACCTCTTTCATCCCGGCGGGTTTGGGCACCGGCACCGCTCCCCTGGGACCCCTGTCATCACTGCAAGGGCTGAGAATCTAAAGAGAATAAAGCTTCTGGGAGCTAGAGTGCACCCCCTACAAATATGAACCTTCAAAGGAACCTGTTAACTGGACTCAAAACAATCTTCCTGAGAAAGAGATCTCAAAATAAACATCAGGAGCATGCTCAGGTAGCAACAGAAAATAAAAGTGTCCCTCTCCCACGAACGCAATTCTCTCTCTCTCTCTCTATCTCCCTGGAACGCTGCTGAGGCCCAGCAGGAAAGGCAGAGCTCTCAGGTCCACCCCGGCCGGTGCCAGAACAGTCCAACAAGGGCTCTGACTGAACTGCAAATGGGGTCGCCACACGTCTAACTCCGCAGGAAAGATAACAGTGCCGCATGCTAGACTTCCCATCAATTGCTGGAGGCTATGTGGCACCACTGATACCAGGTGACGTCAACACCCGGGTTCATTTCCTTGGGAATCTTTTTTCCCTATGACTCTTGAAAGCAGCACATGGTAAAATACAGCCTACCAGTCTCCACACCACCTCACCTCTCAGTTTTACGTTAGATGTTCCTGCATCACAGCTTCTGCTCTTCATTCCAATTTTATCGGCTTGTTGGTGTTCTTCAAATAAGGAATAATTAGTCACATTTGGAATGAAGTGGTAGGGGGTTTAGTAAGATTCTTTTTGACCACCATCAGTAAACCAAAAGTCATCCTTCAGTATTAGAGAATATATTCACTGATGAGACATTTGATAAGGCGTTGCCATCCAAAACATGTGTCAAGAGCTCACGAACTTCAACACACAAAAAGCAAACGAATGCAATTACAAAATGGGCAGAGGATATGAACAAACACTACTCCACAGAAGCAATTTCAGGTGGCCAGAAGGCACATGAAAAGATGCTCCACATCGCTAACTATCAGAGAAATGCACATTAATCCACAGTGGGGTATCACCTCACACCAGTAAGGATGGCCACCACCCAAAAGACAGACAACAGATGTCGACAAAGGTGTGGAGATAGGGGAACCCTCCTATACTGCTGGTGGGAATGTCAGTCACCTCAAACATTGTGGAAAGCAGTATGGAGGTTCCCAAAAAAAACCAAAGAACAGAAATAACATTTGACCCAGGAATTCCTCTCCTAGGAATTTACCCTAGGTGTGCAGGAGCCCAGTTTGAAAGAGACAGATGCACCCTTATGTTGATCGCAGCACCATTTACAATACCCAAGAAATGGAAGCAACCTAAGTGTCCATCAGGAGATGAATGGATAAAGAAGTGGTCGTACATACACTCTATGGAATATCAGTCAGCCATAGGAAGAAAACAAATCTTACCACCATTTGCCACAACACCGAAGGAGATAGAAAGTGTTATGCTCAGTGAAATAAGCCAGGTGGAGAAAGACAAGTATCCTAGGATTTCACACCTCTGTGAGGTAATGGAACAAAGCAAAAACGGGAAGGAACAAAACAGCAGCAGACTCACAGAACCAAAGAATAGACTAACAGGTACCAAAGGGAAAGGGACCTGGGAGGATGGGTGGTAATGGAGGGATAATGGGGTATAGGGGGCATTACGATCTGCACACATATTGTAGGGGGTGGGGTCCACGGTGATAGCAGTATAACACACAGAAGACAGGTAGTGATTCTATGGCATCTTACTACATTGACGGACAGCGACTTTAAAGGTATGAGGGGAGCGGACTTTATTATGGGGGGGAGGGGAGAGGAGGGGGAGTCTAGTAAACATAATGTTGCTCATGTAATTGTACATTACAGACACACACACAAAAAAAGTGATTCTGTTTTAGTGTCCAGAGAGACAGTCAGTGGAAAATAACCCTTCCCGTCACCGTGGATGCTTTCTGTTCGGTTTTGGAAGTGCCCAGTCATAGATTCAGTGGTACAGTGAGTCCCTTCTCATTTTTTCTCACCTCAACAACTGAGTTGTTGTAATAATATGCGACTGACCTTTTGAAATCAATGGATTTTATGATGTTTACGAATGGTAAGAAGCAATAACCAGATACAGAGGGATGTTTGGATGCTCAAACGAACACGTCACTCCACAACACACTCTTTGCTCCCAACTGCTCCCATCTAGAACTCGGTGTTCCTTTTCACCTGGCCCTCCTCCTATCAGTGGTGACGCCGATGTCCTTCAAACATGGTGGTGAGCAAAGCGCCAAGTTAACTCTTCTCTCTACCACAGGCTTGTGGTACAGGTCCTCCCAGAGGAAAAGCACTAGCAGCGGGAGAAAACCCAAAGACGTAGAAATAGAAGATGGTACAGTACAATGAAAACTGACAAAAGGGACTTCTGAGACCCTTACTTAATTCCTTCAGAGACACGAAAGCAGCCGCCCCCATACAACAAAACTACACCACTATGGAGACAGCACAGGCAGAAAACAAGAAGGGATCTGAAATCTTACGTCACTGGGCCAGAGAGAGGAGTCATCACAGCAGCAGCAGCTGGGACATGCCAAACACACTCTGCCCTCATCGCCATTATAGATAAGGTTGTTTGCGAAGCTCGCTGGGCCTCTCCCTAAGCACCCGGAGGCATACACAGTGGGGACTGAGGAGTCGTCGTTGGCATCTCGCCCGCATTTATGTTCCGCATGGTTTGGAACATAACGAAAGGTTGGCAGAGGAGCAAGTGGCATTAGGTACCAATGAACGGGTAGCTGAGCTATGAAGCTGAGTCCAGTCATTCACTGACACCATTCTTCAACAGATACTGAGACTCGAAGAGTGATGTGCACGAGCTGACACACTCGCATTTGATAACAGAGATTCTCACCAAGTACGGAGAAGGGAGAGGAGGGCACGAATAATTGAGTGTGCACGGGAAGCCTCCAAGGGGAGGTGACTAGAGAGATGGGACTTCAACGATCCATGTTCTTCTGCTGTGGTGAAATGCCTTAAAAACTAGAGGCAGAAGGTCGGAATCCCCAGAGGAAATAATTCAGAGATGAAAAGACATGAGACAGGATCTTTTCAAGGAGCAGGGAGCTTGGCTCATAGGGAAGGAGATGTAGACAAAGTGAAGGCCAGACCGTGAGTTGGGGCTCGTAAATTTCACATTTTATTCTGTAACAATGTCAGTGCTTCCACAGTGAAGCAGTGAGCAAGCATGGCCTAGGTCCACCAGGAAAGACCTGAGAAACTAGAAGCAGGGTTACTGACACAGGACACGAGCTTCACAATTTATAATATAAAGGATGAACAGTCAGGATCAAAATGGACAGGCTGCCTGTTGAGAGGAGGCGAGGTTGCCCCACAAGCTTCCAGCTTGGCTGATGGGCACGAATGGCAGTGCCATCAAGACCAGGAGTCTAAAGGAGAAGCATTTTAAAAATAAAAAGTGTTTCCCAGTTTACTGTGTTGTGTTATTCACATATGAGACCCAGGCCCCCAAAACTAGATCAGAAAGAAAATCTGGGCGGCCGAGCCCAGTCAGAATGCGGGATGTGGCTATGCTGAGACCTGGTGGTCCCCGACCTACGCTTTCTGTGAGAAGCAAATGAAGAACCTTCGCGCTAGCTAGAAAGGCAAGTCATGGGGTCTGCGCCCTCCTCAGAAGTCAGCCACCTGGCTGGCCATGGCCGAGAAGGCATGCCTGGCTCCAGGTGTCCCAGAGAAGCTGGGAAGTCCCGGGAAAGGGCTGGCTGTGCACCCGGCAGCTTCTGGGTGGCTCCACGCTGGGCTGTGAGCAGGCCCTGGCCTCCGGGTTCGCAGGAGTCAGGAGTGCAAGGCACTTGACGCCCGCAGCACTCTGGGTGCCAAGCCCATGCAGAGTGGGCACCCGTGCAGGCTGAGCTCTGACAGACGCGGGCACTGCAACCCTCGATGGTCCGCAAGGTGGCGTCATTGGACCAAACACCTGTACGGCTCTCAGCGTGCAGTCCCAGGGGCTAGTGATTCTACTGGGGTTGTCCTTGGGGCCGTGCCGTGTCCTTGGCCCATCGTCTCCTCTGGGTGGGGCCGGTGTGCTTATGGCAATTGGCGCGTGGTGATGTGGTTCCTGGGTGACGTTACAGAGGCCCAGACCGCTTTGTGATGTGTCCCCTGGTGACATACATACCAGGCTCGCCCTAGCTGGGCAGCTCAGTGCATGCTTGGCCTGAGATTGAGATAGTGGCAAAGGAGACCCTCTCCCTAACTTCAACCCTTTCCTCGGATCATTTGACGCACACCACAACCCATTTTTCTGTGTAGCCTCTTTCCTCCTTCCTAAGGATTGTGCCCCTCACCGCCCGCTGCCTCTCCAGCACAACCTTATTTGCCCGCCGGTCCTTCCCTTTCCCTGGGCGCTGCCCTACACCCCTCCTGCCAGGGAGCACCCTGCACCTGCCCACTGACCTGGTCACAGGTTGTTCCACTGGGATACTGTGCCTTTAGCAGCTGGCTTTTCCCACATTTCCCAGCAGACTTCCCACTTCCTTGGGGAGCAGTCCGGGCCTCTGGATCATCCTGGGCTCCCAGCAGACGGCTGGAAAGAGACCACCCAGACGAGCTCCTCCTCTGCAGGGCACACAGGCACCACTACCAGCCCGCCTCGAGTTGTCCTGCCTGTGCAACATCACCATCCAGAGTCAACCAACAGACTAGTAATTGGGCAGCACAAGCACCGGCCCGATGGATGGCTCTGATGCTCAGGACGAGCCGATGGACCCAACGCCACCATTGCTCGCCATCATCTTCCGGTCCACCCGGCCCCGTACGATGCCATGGGAAGCACCACCTTCGACCCGAGGGCCGACAATGACGCTCGAGATGAGCCCATGGACAGGACACCACCCTCGATGGCCGTCACCTTCTGGTGGCTGCCGGCCACGCATGTGCCCATGGGCAGTACCACTGCCGGACTTCTGTGCAACCCAGGCACCCATCACGTGGGCAGTCTTCGTCTGGTCTCCTCTGGACCCATACGATGCCATGGAAGGCACAGATGACGGCCTAAGCCCTAGCTGTAAATCAGCCTCGGACCCGATGTTCTACGCTACTGCCCTCGGGAAAGGCACCTACAACTGCCCCCGGCCCCAGACAAGGCACAGGGCAGAACAAGCGCCGGCCCAAAGGCTGACGCTGATGCTCAAGATAAGCCGATGGGATACGACAGCCCCCTCGATATCTGTCATCTTCCAGTCACCCCAGCCCCACACGAGGCTGTGGGCAGCATGACCGCTGGCCTCCTGTGCATCTTACACAACCACAACACGGGCGGTCATCGTCTGGTCTCCCATGGCCCCATACGATGCCGTGAGAGGCACAGACGATGGCCTCGGCCCTACACGTAAGTCAGACTCGGACCAATGGGCACGCCAACGCCCTCGGTCAAGGCATCTATAACTGCCCACCGGCCCCAGACAAGGCGCATGTCAGCACAAGTGCCGGCCCGAAGGCTGATGCTGATGCTCAAGACGAGCCGATGGGACATGACACACCCCTTGAATGCCGTCATCTTCCGGTCACCCACCAGCCCCACACAAGTCTGTGGGCAGCAGCACCGCCGGCCTCCTGTGCACCTCAGACACCCACCAAGCGGGCAGTTTTCATCCTATCTCCACTGGCCCCACATGATGCCATGGGAGGCAGAGACGACGGCTGAGGACCTACCACCAAGCTGGACTAGGACACAATGGGCATGCCACCGGCATAGGGAATTGCAACTACTCTTCACCCCGGGGCCCAGATGATGCAACGGGCAGAACATGCACCAGCACGAACTTTCACTCTGACTGTCAAGACGAGCCAATGGACACGCCACCATCGTTTGCCATCATCTTCCGGTCCCCACCGGGCCCCACAGCAGGATGTTTGATTCACCACTGCCAGCCTCCTGCGCACCTCAGACAACCACCACGCAGGCGGTCATCGTCCTGTCTCCCTTGGACCCAAACTATGCCATGGGAGGCACAGACGACGGCCATGGCCCTACCGCCAAGTCAGACGATGACCCGATGGGCACACCACCAACCTCGGAAAAGGCACCTAAAATTGAACCCTGGCCCCAGACAAGGCCATGGGCTGTACAAGCGCCAGACATAAGGCAGACGCTGATGCTCATGACGAACCAATGGAAATGACGCCGCCCTGGCTGGCCATGATCTTGCAGTCCCCCCGGCCCCACACGAGGCCGTGGGCAGTACCACCGACGGTCCGAAGGCTGCCAATGATGCTCGAGTCGAGCCGATGGACACGACACAACCCTCGATGGCCGTATACTTCTGGTCACCCCCGGCCCCTCAGGAGGCCGTGGGCGGCACCACTGCCGGCAATCTGCGTGCCTCAGACACCCACAGCGCGGGCGGTCATCCTCCGTTCAGCCCAGGACTCATACGATGCTATGCGAGGCACAGCCGACCGCCTCAGATCTTCACCTAACTCGGCTTCCGACCCGGTGGACATGCCACAGCCCTTGCCAATGGCACCTACAGGTCTCCCCCAGCTCCAGACATGGCCTATGTCCTCCTATCCATTTAACAAAATCTTTCCCACAATATGTGTGTATATTATATATTCACACTAAACCCTGCTCTTGCTAGTATGCCTCTGCTCTGTTTACTCTTTGACTATGCGACAGAGGAAGAACACACATAAATGAGTGATAATGTTCTGAGCCACACTTAACTATGCAACGTGTTCCATGCCCCAGTGACTGGGATGTGGAAGTAGCTGCATTTTATGACTGTGCATGCTCACCGCGAGGTCTGCATGTTGAGCGTTTAATGGATGACAACCCAGGGGGAGGCAAGTCCACAGGAAGGAGACCGGGTTGGCTTATGTGGCCCCTTCCCTCTCCTCTCCCACTGCACTGCTCTGAGCTCACTGGAGGCTGGGGAATCCCTGCTGTGACAGAGGAAACAACTCATCATTTTATTTTTAAACATGTTTAATTCTGTATGTGTGTGCCTTATGTAACTTAAGACTTTGGCTGATCATCCTCACACATTCCCACTTCCCCACGAGATTAGGGATTTCGCATCCAGGTCCTCGAGTCTGGAGGAATGACAGAAGGAAGTACTTCTGCCTGCTGTGTGATTATTGAAAATTTAAGCTTAGAATTTATGAAGTAGCTTAGTAATATCAAAAAATGTCCTCCTTAATGACTGCCTGGCCTGACTCTAACCTAAACTGCTAACATGTCAAACCACGTTGAGTTACAACTGTGCCCCCTTCTCGCTGACCCTAGAGTCTGCAGGGTCTCCTCCAGACTTAATACACGCAGAAATCCTAACCTGTGGAGACCACGTTCTAGTTGGAGGGGAGGAAAGAGACAATGAAAATCTGTAAGTTTTCCGGTAGCTTAGCCAGTAACAAACACTATGAAGAATAAAAAGCAGGATATGGAGGAATGAGATTATAGGCATAGAGAAGCAGGACTTTCAAAATAAACAGTGGACAGGGTAAATCTCACCAGGGAGGTGGGACTTGAACAGAGTAGCAGGAGGTGACAGAACCAGGTATCTGAGGGAAAAGCATTCCATACAATGGGATAAATTACTGAAAAAGCCAAGAGTAAGGATGCTTGTGGTCTTCAGGGAGCCGTCAGTCAACAAATGTGGCTAGAATACTGTCAGTAAGAAGAGCAAAGAGGACCGGGGACAGAGATATGGGTTGAAGTCATCGCACCAATATTAACTAATTTTGTTGTTGAACGCTGTTGACTCGATGTGCAAATGTCTCGGTGAACCCAGTGCAGTCTGTCTCTAGGGCCTAGTTACCTTGCAGGCTTTTGGAAACATAAGTAGGGAAATGACATATAAGCCAACGTGTGAACTGTTCTGTGCATAAGGATAGATGGGTAGACAAAAAGATGATGATAGAGAGGACGGACAGACAGATAGATGGATGACAGATTAGATAGGATAGATGATAGGTATAGATAGATAGAATAGATAGATGATAGATAGATACATAGAATACATAGATAGATAGATGATAGATAGATAGATAGATAGATAGATAGATAGATAGATAGATAGATAGATAGATAGATAGATAGATAGATAGATAGGTAGGTAGGTAGGTAGGTAGATAGATAGTCATGTTACATAGTCATGTTGTTAACTGTTTGTAAGTTTGGGGGCACTGATGGAAGGAGCGAGTACGTCGGAGAGTAATGATGTGACAATGTCTCTGGCTGCTGAACCCTCCCATATGGGACACTGCTGATGTGCCAAATTTCTTGGCAGTTGCCCCTCACAATCTGAAAAATATGCCATTTGCTAGCCAATCCTCGTGCTGCTGTAAATCTAAGCTCTGCCTCCCCCTACCTTCTTTAAAATCTCACTTCCTGTCTACTTAAGTGTGAATTCCCCAGCCTCCATTCCTATAGACTGGGGATATCTCGCCCTGGTATTTGCGTTCAAATAAGATACCGGGCACTTTATTTCCTCTCTTCACCTGCTTATTTCAACTAGAATTTATCTTACATTCTTCTGTACATAAGGATAGATGAGTAGACAAAAAGATGACAACAGGTAGATGACAGATAGATGACAGTTGGTAGATGATAGATTACAAATAGATACATTAGATAGATGATAGATATTCAGAGATTAGACGAATAGATTGACAGAGATGAAAGATAGATAAGATATATACAGATGACAGATGTTAGACTCGATAGGATAGATGATATAGGTAGGTTAGATTAGACAGTTAGATGATAGATAGATACAGAGTTATGAACTGAATTTTTGGGCCCTCACCTCACCATATTCACCTCCTCCTAACCCATTGTTGCCACCACACACACACACACACTCACACAATTTCATATTTGAACTGAGTCAGGGTTGAAGCCCAAAACAACTCTGTAATCGTATTGGGAGGTGGGGCATTTGGAGGTAATTAGGTTTGGAAGATATCATGAGGGTGTGGGTGGAGCTGCCATTATGCAAACAGTGCTATTAAGTAGAACAGAGGACAGAGCTTTCTCCCTCGACCCTGTGAGGACACAGCAGGGATGCATCCGTATGCAAGCCAGGAGAAGGGACCTCACAAGGAACTGAACCTGCCTTGGTCTTGGACTTCTACCCTCAGAATTGGGAGAAATCAGTGTCTATGGATTAAGCCCCCACTCAATGACACCCTGTTTATCAGCTTGAGTAGACTAACATAGATATGTAGGTAAACAGAGACGCACATAGACAATAGATGGAAAGAGACTACGCATTGATATCTGTGCTTAGGTGTCTGCATAGTTATCTGTGTCCAAACATGTCTGCACTTTGAAGTCTGCTCCCGATGGGGGGATCACCAGGAGCACAATTTATGTACGTTTCTTTTTTAAATTGTGGGCTGCATTTTCCGATAACTGGGGTCTCTGTTAATTCTCAGCCGTGTGTGTGTGTCTGTGCGTGTGCATGTGCGTGTGTACACCACTGCCCCAATCGGTCTAAAATCACAGGAGACTCAAAGTAACAAAGGAATGCAGGATACGGCAAACATCTTGTAAACTATGACCACAAAGAGTAAAATTTTAGACTAGCCTCTGGGGATATCTTTGCCAAGTGTTTCTATGCAATTTTAGAAAGATCTTGCTGGAAATGTTGCTGGGACCACACTGAACCATCAAGTTAGTTATGTTAATAAGCCAGGATAGGAGAGCAGCAAAGAGTGCCTTTGGTGTGTCCCCTATGTATCAGGCCAAGGTGTACAGGATTTAATTCTACTACACCACTTCATCTCACCATGGCTGACGTGGGATGACCTTATGCACCACCTTGATCCGTGATTAAAAAGTAATTTCGGAATCATCTCCCTCAACAGAAAATAAATAAGTGCGGGAACATAGACATTCAAAAATTCCTGCCACCATCACCCAACTCTTTATGCTCAGTGCCTTTTCATACGAATGGAAACATAGCTCTCAATGCTACTATTCCATTTCAGATAGACCTCACTCACATCTAAATGCCTAAATGCACTGAAACTCCACCTCCACCTTGACAGCAGAGGGGAGCAGTTTCCCCACAAGCTAGCTGGCCTGCCACCATAGCAAGGCCATGGGAAACTGGCCCACAGGAGACCCGCATGTCACTAAAAGGCAGTTCCCTTAATCAGGGACTACACGCATGCTCTCTGGAGATTGGCCACCAAGCAGGGCCATGGAGGTGACATTGGTGCACAGGGAAAAAATCCTACTACTGTTCATGCACCTGCAAAAGAACCCGCATTCCAGCCAGGGTGCTCCCTGCGTGGGGCCTCGGATATGCCCCGCAGCTCACGCAGGCGCAACAGCAGGAAAGGCCCAGGGGCAGAGCAGACGGAGGGCTCTGTCAAAGAGCCCAGCCCGCCAAGCACACCATCAACACACAGCAGACTCTTGCAACCTACGCAGGAGAAGTTCCCACCCAAGGCCACTCCTCTCAAGACACAAACACACAGCTAACTCAATTAAACAAACAGAAAAAATTGAGACTGAGTAGGACACAAAGGAATCAAAGTGCACCTAGTAACAGAACACTGACAAAAGAGAGAAAACAGATAAATAGACAGATGATTGATACATAGACTGGATTGATATACATACATATAGATGATAGATTAATTAGATAGATACACAGATGATAGTAGATAGATGATAGATCATAGAGAGATGACAGATAGATAGATAGGCAGATAGATTACATAGACAGAAAAAGAGATAGGTATTTAGGTAGATGGGAAAGCATCATACAAATCAAAGCTATGTTTCTCTCAAGACCATCTACGTGCTCCCTTAAAGGAGACCCAATTAAGATCCAAAGACACAGACAAACTACAAGCCGAAGAGGCGGGGACAGGTAACCTACACAAGTGAAACTGAGAAACAAACAAACACACAAATGGTTTCTGTTTGAGTCCCCAGAGACAGTCAGTAGAAAATAGCCCCATCTGGCCAACGTGAATTCTTTTTATTTGCTTTCACCAATGCCCAGCCATAGATTTAGTGCTGCAGCAACGTCCTTCTCATTTTCTCTCACCTCAACAACTGAATTTCTGTAATAATATGGGTCTGCGCTTTTAAAATCATTGCTTTTTATGATGTTCATGAATGTAAAGAAGTAATAACCATCTAAAGAGAGAGGTTTGGACGCTCAAATAAAAAATTCACTCCACTACACTCTCTTATTTCCCAAATGCTCTTGTCCAGAAAAAGGTGTTCCTTTATATTTGTCCCTCCATCTATCGCCAGTGATCACACCGATGTCCCTCAAACATGGTGGTGTGCAAAGAACCAAGTACACTTTTCTGTCGACAACAGGCCCAGACGAAGGATACTTGTGGTCTTCAGGAATCACTTACTCACTGAATGTAGCTAAATAAAGTCACCAAGCGAGCAGGAAGTATAAGAGGACAGAGGACAGAGATACAGGTTCAAGTCCTTTCACCTCCATTTACTGGTTTTGTAAGCACACGTGTCTGACTCTACCTGAAAGTGTATCAGTGAACACAGTGCTCTCCTTATGTCTTAGTTACCTTGCAAGATTTCTGGAAGCATAATGTAGGAAAGAGACATAGGCTATGTTGTTAACTGTTCTGTACAGAAGGATAGATGGGCAGACAAAAAGGTGATTGATTCATAGATAGATAGGTAGACAGACGACAGATGAAAGAAAGATAGATAGGTACATAGACCGACAGATGATAGACATCATAGGTAGATGATAGGAAGATAGATAGATATATAGAAAGATAGATCCATAGATACATACATACATACTTACATACATAGATACATAGATAGACAGACAGACCGTTAGATTGATAGATACAGATACATATTGATTGACACAAAGCTATTGTTCATAAATAGGAGTTGAATGGTGAATAACATAGCTCATCTACAAACAAAAAGGAAGAATGAAATCCAGTTTAAAATTGCAGTAAGCAGCCTTAAGAAGAAAACAAACATAACCATTTGCAATGACGTGGATGGAGCTAGACGGTACTACGTTCAGAGAAATAGGCCAGGCGGAGAAAGACAAGTACCAAGTGATTTCACTCATATGTGGAGCATAACAAAAAAGAGAAACTGAAGGAAAAAGCAGCATTCTCACAGAATCCGAGAGTTGACTAAAAGTTACCAAAGGGAAAAGGACTAGGCAGGGTGAGTCTGAAGGGAGGGATAAGAGTGGGGAGAAAGAATAGTGGTAATTGGGATTAGTATGAATAATGCGTGGGTTCGGGTGTGCATGGGGAGTACTGTACAACACAGAGAAGACTAGTAGAGATCATATAGCATCTTACTACTCACTGATGGACAATTACTGTAAAGAGTCTCTGTGGGCGGACATGGTGAAGGGATGCACAGCATTCAACTACGCTGATAGACAGCGACTGAAGAGGTTCTTCGGGGGGACTTGGTGAAGGGGGGAGCATAGTAAACATAATGTTCTTCACATGAATGTAGATTAATGATAAAAAAAATGCTTTAAGTGCAATAAGTGTACAGCTCTGAATCATCAGAATAAAAGGTCATGCACTGAGTGCTGCAAACAAAAGACACAGGGTAAAAAGAAGGGATAAAAACTCAAGACACCTACGTGCTTACTTACAGGAGACTCACTTGAGATCCAAGGACACAGACAAACTACAAGCCGAAGGTGTGTGGACAAGTACCCTACAAGAGTGAAACTGAAAAACAAACAATCAAACAAATGGATTCTGTTTGTGTCCCCAGAGACAGTCAGCAGAAAATAGCCCTATATGACCACCGTGAATTCTTTTTGTTTGGTTTCAGCAGTTCCCAGCGTTAGATTTAGTGGTGCAGCAACATACCTCTCATTTTCTCTGACTTCAACAACTGAGTTGCTGTAATAATAAGCATCTGGGCCATTGAAATCAGTGGGTTTTATGATGTTCACGATTGAGAAATTCTAATAACCACCTAAAGAGGGAAGTTTGGACACTCAAATAAACACGTCACTCCACAATACACTCTTGGCTCCCAACTGCTCCTGTCTAGAAATTGGTGTTCCTTTCTATTTGACCCTCCGTCCTATCGGCGGTGATCACGCTGATGTCCTTCAAACATGGTGGTGAGCAAAGCAACAAGTTTACTTTTCTGTCGACAACAGGCCCAGAGGAATGATACTTGTGGTCTTCAGGGAGCACTTAGTCAATGAATGTGGCTAATTACAGACAGCAAATTAGAAGAAGATGAAAGAGGACAGAGGACAGAGACAATGGTTCAAGTCCCGGGACAAACATTTCCTGGTTTTGTACGTACACGTGGCCGTCTTGACCTGCAAGTCTCTCGGTGAACCCAGTGCTCTCTCTACAGCCAAGATACTTTGCAGGATTTTTGGAAGCATAGTGTAGGAAAGTGTTATAGGATATGTGATTAACTGTTCTGTACACCAGGACAGATGGGCAGGCAAAAAGTTGATTGATTGATTGATAAATAGATAGACAGACAGATAGATCGATATAGGTACATATCGACTAACACAAAGCTACTGCTCATTACCAGGAGAACAATGGTGAAAGCACATAGCGAAACTACAAACAAAAAAGAAGAATTAAATCCAGTTTAAAAAGTGCAGTAAGCAGCCATAAGAAGAAAACAAATCCTATCATTTGCAATAACGTGGATGGAGGTAGAGGGTATTATGCTGTCAAACAGGCCAGGCGGAGAAATACATGTACCAAATGATTTCACTCATGTGTGGAGTATGATAACAAAGAAAAACTGAAGGAAAAGAGAGCAGCAGACTCACAGAACCCGAGAGTGGATTAACAGTTACCAAAGAGAAAGGGACTGGGAAGCGTTTGTGGGAAGGGAGTAATAACGGCGAGGAAAAAGAATGGGGGCATTAGGATTAGCATGTTTAATGTGTAGGGTGGGGGGTCATGGGTAGGGCTGTACAACACAGAGAAGACATGTAGTGATTCTACAGCATCTTAGTACATGCTGACGGACAGCGAATGTAACTGGGATTTGGGGGGGACTTGCTGAAGAGGGTAGACTGGAAAACATAATATTCTGCATGTGATTGTATATTAATGAGAACAAAGAAAATTTCAAACTGATTTAAGAGCACTGCTCTCAAATATCAGAATAAAAGTACAGCATTTGAGTGCTCCAATAAAAAGACACAGGATTAGAAGTACTGATGAAAACTCAAGACCACCTACGTGCTCCCTTTCTGGAGACTCACTTGAGATCCAAGGACACAGGCAAACTACAAGCTGAAGGGGCAGGGAGAGGTACCCTGTACAAGTGAAACTGAGAAACAAACAAACAAATGGATTCTGTTTGAGTTCCCAGAGAGAGTCAGTAGAAAATAGCCCAATCTAGCCACAGTGAATTCTTTTGTTTTGTTTCAGCAGTGCTCAGGCATAGATTTCGAGGTGCAGCAACTTCCTTCTCATTTCCTCCCACCTCAACCAATGAATTGCTGTAATAATAGGCATCTGCGCTTTTAAAATCATTGCTTTTTATGATGTTCACGAATGTAAAGAAGTAATAACCATCTAAAGAGGGACGTTTGGACCCTCAAATAAACACTTCACTCCACTACACACTCTTATTTCCCAAATGCTCCTGTCCAGAAATAGGAGATCCTTTATGTTTGTCCCTCCACCTATCAGCAGTGATCACACTAATGTCCCTTAAACATGGTGGTGTGCTAAGATCCAAGTACACTTTTCTGTCGACAACAGGCCCAGACGAATGATATTTGTGGTATTCAGGGATCACTTAATGAATGTGGCTAAATAAAGTCACCAAGTGAGCAGGAAGTATAAGACGACAGAGGACAGAGATACGGGTTCAAGTCCTTTCACCTCCATTTACTGGTTTTGTAAGCACACGCGGCTGACTCTACCTGAAAGTGTATCGGTGAACACAGTGCTCTCCTTATGGCTTAGCTACCTTGCAAGATTTCTGGAAGCATAATGTAGGAAAGAGGCATAAGCTATGTTGTTAACTGTTCTGTACAGAAGGATAGATGGGCAGACAAAAAGGTGATTGGTTCATAGATAGATACGTAGACAGATGACAGATGAAAGAAAGATAGATAGGTACATAGACTGATAGATGATAGACATCATAGATTGATGATAGGAAGATAGATAGATAGATAGATAGAAAGATAGATCCGTAGATACATACATACATCCTTTCATACATAGATACATAGATAGACAGACAAACCGTTAGATAGATAGATAGAGGTACATATCGAATGACACAAAGCTATTGTTCATAAATAGTAGTTGAATGGTGAATAACATAGCTAACCTACAAACAAAAAGGAAGAATGAAATCCAGTTTAAAATTGCAGTAAGCAGCCTTAAGAAGAAAACAAACACTACCATTGGCAATGACGTGGATGGAGCTAGACGGTAGTACGTTCAGAGAAATAGGCCAGGCGGAGAAAGACAAGTACCAAGTGATTTCACTCATGTGTGGAGTAAAACAACAAAGAGAAACTGAAGGAAAAAACCAGCAGCACTCTCACAGAATCCGAGAGTTGACTAAAAGTTACCAAAGGGAAAAGGACAAGGCAGGGTGAGTCTGAAGGGAGGGATAAGTGTGGGGAGAAAGAATAGTGGTAATTGGGAATAGCATGAATAATGCGTGGGTTCGGGTGTGCATGGGGAGTACTGTACAACACAGAGTAGACTAGTAGAGATCATATAGCATCTTACTACTCACTGATGGAAAATTACTGTAACGGGTCTGTGGGGGCGGACATGGTGAAGGTATACACAGCATTCAACTACGCTGATAGACAGCGACTGAAGAGGTTTTTCGGGAGGACTTGGTGAAGGGGGGAGCATAGTAAACATAATGTTCTTCACGTGAATGTAGATTAATGATAAAAAAAATGCTTTAAGTGCAATAAGTGTACAGCTCTGAATCATCAGAATAAAAGTCATGCACTGAGTGCTGCAAACAAAAGACACAGGGTAAAAAGAAGGGATAAAAACTCAAGACACCTACGTGCTTACTTACAGGAGACTCACTTGATATCCAAGGACACAGACAAACTACAAGCCGAAGGTGTGTGGACAAGTACCCTACACGAGTGAATCTGAAAAACAAACAATCAAACAAATGGATTCTGTTGGTGTCCCCAGAGACTGTCAGCAGAAAATAGCCCTATCTGACCACCGTGAATTCTTTTTGTTTGGTTTCAGCAGTTCCCAGCGATAGATTTAGTGGTGCAGCAACATACTTCTCATTTTCTCTGACTTCAACAACTGAGTTGCTGTAATAAGCATCTGGGCCATGAAATCAGTGGGTTTTATGATGTTCACGATTGAGAAATTCTAATAACCACCTAAAGAGGGAAGTTTGGGCACTCAAATAAACACGTCACTCCATAATACACTGTTGGCTCCCAACTACTCCTGTCTAGAAATTGGTGTTCCTTTCTATTTGACCCTCCGTCCTATCGGCGGTGATCACGCTGATGTCCTTCAAACATGGTGGTGAGCAAAGCAACAATTTTACTTTTCTGTCGACAACAGGCACAGAGGAATGATACTTGTGGTCTTCAGGGAGCACTTAGTCAATGAATGTGGCTAAATACAGACAGCAAGTTAGAAGGAGATGAAAGAGGACAATGGACAGAGACACGGGTTCAAGTCCTGGCACAACCATTTCCTGGTTTTGTAGGTACATGCGGTCGTCTCGTCCTGCCAGGGTCTCGGTGAACCCAGTGCTCTCTCTACAGCCTAGATCCTTTGCAGGATTTTTGGAAGCAAAGTGTAGGAAGGTGATATAGGATATGTGGTTAACTGTTCTGTACACAAGGACAGATGTACAGACGAAAAGTTGATTGATTGATTGATAAAAAGATAGACAGGCAGGTAGATAGATATAGGTACATATCGACTAACACAAAGCTACTGCTCATAACCAGAAGAGCAATGGTGAAAGCACATAGTGAAACTACAAACAAAAAAGAAGAATGAAATCCAGTTTAAAAAGTGTAGTAAGCAGCCATAAGAAGAAAACCAATCCTATCATTTGCAATAACGTGGATGGTGGTAGAGGGTATTATGCTCAGTCAAACAGGCCAGGCGGAGAAATACATGTACCAAATGATTTCACTCATGTGTGGAGTATGATAACAAAGAAAAACTGAAGGAAAAGACAGCAGCAGACTCACAGAACCCGAGAGTGGACTAACAGTTACCAAAGAGAAAGGGACTGGGTAGGGTTTGTGGGAAGGGAGTAATAAGTGCGGGGAAAAAGAATGGGGGCATTAGGATTAGCATGTATAATGTGTAGGGTGGGGTGTCATGGGTAGGGCTGTACAACACAGAGAAGACATGTAGTGATTCTACAGCATCTTAGTACATGCTGACGGAGAGCAGCTGTAACTGGGATTTGGGGTGACTTGGTGAAGAGGGTAGACAGAATAACATAATTTTCTGCATGTGATTGTATATTAATGAGAACAAAAAGAATTTCAAAGTGCAGTAAGAGCACAGCTCTCAAATATCAGAATAAAAGTACAGCCTTTGAGTGCTCCAATCAAAAGACACAGGGTTAGAAGAACTGATGAAAACTCAAGACCACCTACGTGCTCCCTTACTGGAGACTCACTTGAGATCCAAGGACACAGACAAACTACAAGCTGAAGTGGCGGGGACAGGTACCCTACACAAGTGAAACTGAGAAACAAAGAAAGAAATGGATTCTGTTTTGGAACCCAGAGAGAGTCAGTAGAAAATAGCCCTATCTAGCCACCGTGAATTCTTTTTGTTTGGTTTCAGCAGTGCTCAGGCATAGATTTAGTGGTGCAGCAACTTCCTTCTCATTTCCTCTCACCTCAACAAATGAATTGCTGTAATAATAGGTGTCTGCGCTTTTAAAAACATTGCTTTTTATGATGTTCACGAATGTAAAGAAGTAAGAACCATTAAATAGGGACGTTTGGACACTCAAATAAACAGTTCACTCCACTACACACTCTTATTTCCGAAATGCTCCTGTCCAGAAACAGGTGTTCCTTTATGTTTGTCCCTCCACCTATCAGCAGTGATCACACCGATGTCCCTCAAACATGGTGGTGTGCAAAGAACCAAGTACACTTTTCTGTCGACAACAGGCCCAGACGAAGGATACTTGTGGTCTTCAGGGATCACTTACTGAATGTGGCCAAATAAAGTCACCAAGCGAGCAGGAAGTATAAGAGGACAGAGGACAGAGATACGGGTTCAAGTCCTTTCACCTCCATTTACTGGTTTTGTAAGCACACGCGGCTGACTCTACCTGAAAGTGTATCGGTGAACACAGTGCTCTCCTTATGGCTTAGCTACCTTGCAAGAATTCTGGAAGCATAATGTAGGAAAGAGACATAGGCTATGTTGTTAACTGTTCTGTACAGAAGGATAGATGGGCAGACAAAAAGGTGATTGATTCATAGATAAATAGGTAGACAGACGACAGATGAAAGAAAGATAGATATGTACATAGACCGATAGATGATAGACATCATAGATAGATGATAGGAAGATAGATAGATAGATAGATAGAAAGATAGATCCATAGATACATACATACATACTTACATACATAGATACATAGATAGAGAGACAGACCGTTAGATAGATAGATACAGATACATATCGATTGACACAAAGCTATTGTTCATAAATAGGAGTTGAATGGTGAATAACATAGATAATCTACAAACAAAAAGGAAGAATGAAATATAGTTTAAAATTGCAGTAAGCAGCCTTAAGAAGAAAACAAACATTACCATTGGCAATGACGTGGATGGAGCTAGACGGTAGTACGTTCAGAGAAATAGGCCAGGCGGAGAAAGACAAGTACCAAGTGATTTCTCTCATGTGTGGAGTAAAACAACAAAGAGAAACTGAAGGAAAAAACCAGCAGCACTCTCACAGAATCCGAGAGTTGACTAAAAGTTACCAAAGGGAAAAGGACAAGGCAGGGTGAGTCTGAAGGGAGGGATAAGTGTGGGGAGAAAGAATAGTGGTAATTGGGAATAGCATGAATAATGCGTGGGGTCGGGTGTGCATGGGGAGTACTGTACAACACAGAGAAGACTAGTAGAGATCATATAGCATCTTACTACTCACTGATGGAAAATTATTGTAACGGGTCTGTGGGTGCGGACATGGAGAAGGGATCTACAGCATTCAATTACGCTGATAGACAGCGACTGAAGAGATTTTTCGGGAGGACTTGGTGAGGGGGGGAGCATAGTAAACATAATGTTCTTCACGTGATTGTAGATTAATGATAAAAAAATTCTTTAAGTGCAATAAATATACAGCTCTGAATCATCAGAATAAAAGTTCATGACTGAGTGCTGCAAACAAAAGACACAGGGTTAAAAGAAGGGATAAAAACTCAAGACACCTACGTGCTTACTTACAGGAGACTCACTTGTGATCCAAGGACACAGACAAACTACAAGCAGGTGTGTGGACAAGTACCTTACACGAGTGAATCCGAAAAACAAACTATCAAACAAATGGTTTCTGTTTGAGTCCCCAGAGACGGTCAGCAGAAAATAGCCCTATCTGACCACCGTGAATTATTTTTGTTTGATTTCATCAGTTCCCAGCGATAGATTTAGTGGTGCAGCAACATACTTCTCATTTTCTCTCACCACAACAACTGAGTTGCTGTAATAATAAGCACCTGGGCCATTGAAATCAGTGGGTTTTATGATTTCACGACTGAGAAGTTCTAATAACCACCTAAAAAGGGAAGTTTGGACACCCAAATAAACACGTCACTCCACAATACACTCTTGGCTCCCAACTGTTCCTGTCTAGAAATTGGTGTTCCTTTCTATTTGACCCTCCGTCCTATCGGTGGTGATCACGCTGATGTCCTTCAAACATGGTGGTGAGCAAAGCAACAAGTTTACTTTTCTGTCGACAACAGGCCCAGAGGAATGATACTTGTGGTCTTCAGGGAGCACTTAGTCAATGAATGTGGCTAATTACAGACAGCAAATTAGAAGAAGATGAAAGAGGACAGAGGACAGAGACAAGGGTTCAAGTCCCGGGACAAACATTTCCTGGTTTTGTACGTACACGTGGCCGTCTCGACCTGCAAGTCTCTCGGTGAACCCAGTGCTCTCTCTACAGCCAAGATACTTTGCAGGATTTTTGGAAGCATAGTGTAGGAAAGTGTTATAGGATATGTGATTAACTGTTCTGTACACCAGGACAGATGGGCAGACAAAAAGTTGATTGATTGATTGATAAATAGATAGACAGACAGACAGATCGATATAGGTACATATCGACTAACACAAAGCTACTGCTCATTACCAGGAGAACAATGGTGAAAGCACATAGCGAAACTACAAACAAAAAAGAAGAATTAAATCCAGTTTAAAAAGTGCAGTAAGCAGCCATAAGAAGAAAACAAATCCTATCATTTGCAATAACGTGGATGGAGGTAGAGGGTATTATGCTCAGTCAAACAGGCCAGGCGAAGAAATACATGTACCAAATGATTTCACTCATATGTGGAGTATGATAACAGAGAAAAACTGAAGGAAAAGACAGCAGCAGACTCACAGAACCCGAGAGTGGACTAACAGTTACCAAAGAGAAAGGGACTGGGTAGCGTTTGTGGGAAGGGAGTAATAAGGGCGAGGAAAAAGAATGGGGGCATTATGATTAGCATGTTTAATGTGTAGGGTGGGGTGTCATGGGTAGGGCTGTACAACACAGAGAAGACATGTAGTGATTCTACAGCATCTTAGTACATGCTGACGGACAGCGACTGTAACTGGGATTTGGGGGGGACTTGCTGAAGAGGGTAGACTGGAAAACATAATATTCTGCATGTGATTGTATATTAATGAGAACAAAGAAAATTTCAAACTGATGTAAGAGCACTGCTCTCAAATATCAGAATAAAAGTACAGCATTTGAGTGCTCCAATAAAAAGACACAGGATTAGAAGGACTGATGAAAACTCAAGACCACCTACGTGCTCCCTTTCTGGAGACTCACTTGAGATCCAAGGACACAGGCAAACTACAAGCTGAAGGGGCAGGGAGAGGTACCCTGTACAAGTGAAACTGAGAAACAAACAAACAAATGGATTCTGTTTGAGTTCCCAGAGAGTGTCAGTAGAAAATAGCCCAATCTAGCCACAGTGAATTCTTTTTGTTTTGTTTCAGCAGTGCTCAGGCATAGATTTCGAGGTGCAGCAACTTCCTTCTCATTTCCTCCCACCTCAACAAATGAATTGCTGTAATAATAGGCATCTGCGCTTTTAAAATCATTGCTTTTTATGATGTTCACGAATGTAAAGAAGTAATAACCATCTAAAGAGGGACGTTTGGACCCTCAAATAAACACTTCACTCCACTACACACTCTTATTTCCCAAATGCTCCTGTCCAGAAATAGGAGTTCCTTTATGTTTGTCCCTCCACCTATCAGCAGTGATCACACTGATGTCCCTCAAACATGGTGGTGTGCTAAGAACCAAGTACACTTTTCTGTCGACAACAGGCCCAGACGAATGATACTTGTGGTATTCAGGGATCACTTAATGAATGTGGCTAAATAAAGTCACCAAGTGAGCAGGAAGTATAAGACGACAGAGGACAGAGATACGGGTTCAAGTCCTTTCACCTCCATTTACTGGTTTTGTAAGCACACGCGGCTGACTCTACCTGAAAGTGTATCGGTGAACACAGTGCTCTCCTTATGGCTTAGCTACCTTGCAAGATTTCTGGAAGCATAATGTAGGAAAGAGGCATAAGCTATGTTGTTAACTGTTCTGTACAGAAGGATAGATGGGCAGACAAAAAGGTGATTGGTTCATAGATAGATACGTAGACAGATGACAGATGAAAGAAAGATAGATAGGTACATAGACTGATAGATGATAGACATCATAGATTGATGATAGGAAGATAGATAGATAGATAGATAGAAAGATAGATCCGTAGATACATACATACATCCTTTCATACATAGATACATAGATAGACAGACAAACCGTTAGATAGATAGATAGAGGTACATATCGAATGACACAAAGCTATTGTTCATAAATAGTAGTTGAATGGTGAATAACATAGCTAACCTACAAACAAAAAGGAAGAATGAAATCCAGTTTAAAATTGCAGTAAGCAGCCTTAAGAAGAAAACAAACACTACCATTGGCAATGACGTGGATGGAGCTAGACGGTAGTACGTTCAGAGTAATAGGCCAGGCGGAGAAAGACAAGTACCAAGTGATTTCACTCATGTGTGGAGTAAAACAACAAAGAGAAACTGAAGGAAAAAACCAGCAGCACTCTCACAGAATCCGAGAGTTGACTAAAAGTTACCAAAGGGAAAAGGACAAGGCAGGGTGAGTCTGAAGGGAGGGATAAGTGTGGGGAGAAAGAATAGTGGTAATTGGGAATAGCATGAATAATGCGTGGGTTCGGGTGTGCATGGGGAGTACTGTACAACACAGAGAAGACTAGTAGAGATCATATAGCATCTTACTACTCACTGATGGAAAATTACTGTAACGGGTCTGTGGGGGCGGACATGGTGAAAGTATACACAGCATTCAACTACGCTGATAGACAGCGACTGAAGAGGTTTTTCGGGGGGACTTGGTGAAGGGGGGAGCATAGTAAACATAATGTTCTGCACGTGAATGTAGATTAATGATAAAAAAAATGCTTTAAGTGCAATAAGTGTACAGCTCTGAATCATCAGAATAAAAGTCATGCACTGAGTGCTGCAAACAAAAGACACAGGGTAAAAAGAAGGGATAAAAACTCAAGACACCTACGTGCTTACTTACAGGAGACTCACTTGAGATCCAAGGACACAGACAAACTACAAGCCGAAGGTGTGTGGACAAGTACCCTACACAAGTGAATCTGAAAAACAAACAATCAAACAAATGGATTCTGTTTGTGTCCCCACAGACTGTCAGCAGAAAATAGCCCTGTCTGACCACCGTGAATTCTTTTTGTTTGGTTTCAGCAGTTCCCAGCGATAGATTTAGTGGTGCAGCAACATACTTCTCATTTTCTCTGACTTCAACAACTGAGTTGCTGTAATAATAAGCATCTGGGCCATGAAATCAGTGGGTTTTATGATGTTCACGATTGAGAAATTCTAATAACCACCTAAAGAGGGAAGTTTGGGCACTCAAATAAACACGTCACTCCACAATACACTGTTGGCTCCCAACTACTCCTGTCTAGAAATTGGTGTTCCTTTCTATTTGACCCTCCGTCCTATCGGCGGTGATCACGCTGATGTCCTTCAAACATGGTGGTGAGCAAAGCAACAAGTTTACTTTTCTGTCGACAACAGGCACAGAGGAATGATACTTGTGGTCTTCAGGGAGCACTTAGTCAATGAATGTGGCTAAATACAAACAGCAAGTTAGAAGGAGATGAAAGAGGACAATGGACAGAGACACGGGTTCAAGTCCTGGCACAACCATTTCCTGGTTTTGTAGGTACACGCGGTCGTCTCGTCCTGCCAGGGTCTCGGTGAACCCAGTGCTCTCTCTACAGCCTAGATCCTTTGCAGGATTTTTGGAAGCAAAGTGTAGGAAGGTGATATAGGATATGTGGTTAACTGTTCTGTACACAAGGACAGATGAACAGACGAAAAGATGATTGATTGATTGATAAAAAGATAGACAGGCAGGTAGATAGATATAGGTACATATCGACTAACACAAAGCTACTGCTCATAACCAGAAGTGCAATGGTGAAAGCACATAGTGAAACTACAAACAAAAAAGAAGAATGAAATCCAGTTTAAAAAGTGTAGTAAGCAGCCATAAGAAGAAAACCAATCCTATCATTTGCAATAACGTGGATGGTGGTAGAGGGTATTATGCTCAGTCAAACAGGCCAGGCGGAGAAATACATGTACCAAATGATTTCACTCATGTGTGGAGTATGATAACAAAGAAAAACTGAAGGAAAAGACAGCAGCAGACTCACAGAACCCGAGAGTGGACTAACAGTTACCAAAGAGAAAGGGACTGGGTAGGGTTTGTGGGAAGGGAGTAATAAGTGCGGGGAAAAAGAATGGGGGCATTAGGATTAGCATGTATAATGTGTAGGGTGAGGTGTCATGGGTAGGGCTGTACAACACAGAGAAGACATGTAGTGATTCTACAGCATCTTAGTACATGCTGACGGAGAGCAGCTGTAACTGTTATTTGGGGTGACTTGGTGAAGAGGGTAGACAGAATAACATAATTTTCTGCATGTGGTTGTATATTAATGAGAACAAAAAGAATTTCAAAGTGCAGTAAGAGCACAGCTCTCAAATATCAGAATAAAAGTACAGCCTTTGAGTGCTCCAATCAAAAGACACAGGGTTAGAAGAACTGATGAAAACTCAAGACCACCTACGTGCTCCCTTACTGGAGACTCACTTGAGATCCAAGGACACAGACAAACTACAAGCTGAAGGGGCGGGGACAGGTACCCTACACAAGTGAAACTGAGAAACAAAGAAAGAAATGGATTCTGTTTTGGAACCCAGAGAGAGTCAGTAGAAAATAGCCCTATCTAGCCACCGTGAATTCTTTTTGTTTGGTTTCAGCAGTGCTCAGGCATAGATTTAGTGGTGCAGCAACTTCCTTCTCATTTCCTCTCACCTCAACAAATGAATTGCTGTAATAATAGGCGTCTGCGCTTTTAAAAACATTGCTTTTTATGATGTTCACGAATATAAAGAAGTAAGAACCATTACATAGGGACGTTTGGACACTCAAATAAACAGTTCACTCCACTACACACTCTTATTTCCGAAATGCTCCTGTCCAGAAACAGGTGTTCCTTTATGTTTTTCCCTCCACCTATCAGCAGTGATCACACCGATGTCCCTCAAACATGGTGGTGTGCAAAGAACCAAGTACACTTTTCTGTCGACAACAGGCCCAGACGAAGGATACTTGTGGTCTTCAGGGATCACTTACTGAATGTGGCCAAATAAAGTCACCAAGCGAGCAGGAAGTATAAGAGGACAGAGGACAGAGATACGGGTTCAAGTCCTTTCACCTCCATTTACTGGTTTTGTAAGCACACGCGGCTGACTCTACCTGAAAGTGTATCGGTGAACACAGTGCTCTCCTTATGGCTTAGCTACCTTGCAAGAATTCTGGAAGCATAATGTAGGAAAGAGACATAGGCTATGTTGTTAACTGTTCTGTACAGAAGGATAGATGGGCAGACAAAAAGGTGATTGATTCATAGATAGATAGGTAGACAGACGACAGATGAAAGAAAGATAGATATGTACATAGACCGATAGATGATAGACATCATAGATAGATGATAGGAAGATAGATAGATAGATAGATAGAAAGATAGATCCATAGATACATACATACATACTTACATACATAGATACATAGATAGAGAGACAGACCGTTAGATAGATAGATACAGATACATATCGATTGACACAAAGCTATTGTTCATAAATAGGAGTTGAATGGTGAATAACATAGATAATCTACAAACAAAAAGGAAGAATGAAATATAGTTTAAAATTGCAGTAAGCAGCCTTAAGAAGAAAACAAACATTACCATTGGCAATGACGTGGATGGAGCTAGACGGTAGTACGTTCAGAGAAATAGGCCAGGCGGAGAAAGACAAGTACCAAGTGATTTCTCTCATGTGTGGAGTAAAACAACAAAGAGAAACTGAAGGAAAAAACCAGCAGCACTCTCACAGAATCCGAGAGTTGACTAAAAGTTACCAAAGGGAAAAGGACAAGGCAGGGTGAGTCTGAAGGGAGGGATAAGTGTGGGGAGAAAGAATAGTGGTAATTGGGAATAGCATGAATAATGCGTGGGGTCGGGTGTGCATGGGGAGTACTGTACAACACAGAGAAGACTAGTAGAGATCATATAGCATCTTACTACTCACTGATGGAAAATTATTGTAACGGGTCTGTGGGTGCGGACATGGAGAAGGGATCTACAGCATTCAATTACGCTGATAGACAGCGACTGAAGAGGTTTTTTGGGAGGACTTGGTGAGGGGGGGAGCATAGTAAACATAATGTTCTTCACGTGATTGTAGATTAATGATAAAAAAATTCTTTAAGTGCAATAAATATACAGCTCTGAATCATCAGAATAAAAGTTCATGCACTGAGTGCTGCAAACAAAAGACACAGGGTTAAAAGAAGGGATAAAAACTCAAGACACCTACGTGCTTACTTACAGGAGACTCACTTGTGATCCAAGGACACAGACAAACTACAAGCAGGTGTGTGGACAAGTACCTTACACGAGTGAATCCGAAAAACAAACTATCAAACAAATGGTTTCTGTTTGAGTCCCCAGAGACGGTCAGCAGAAAATAGCCCTATCTGACCACCGTGAATTATTTTTGTTTGGTTTCATCAGTTCCCAGCGATAGATTTAGTGGTGCAGCAACATACTTCTCATTTTCTCTCACCACAACAACTGAGTTGCTGTAATAATAAGCACCTGGGCCATTGAAATCAGTGGGTTTTATGATTTCACGACTGAGAAGATCTAATAACCACCTAAAAAGGGAAGTTTGGACACCCAAATAAACACGTCACTCCACAATACACTCTTGGCTCCCAACTGTTCCTGTCTAGAAATTGGTGTTCCTTTCTATTTGACCCTCCGTCCTATCGGTGGTGATCACGCTGATGTCCTTCAAACATGGTGGTGAGCAAAGCAACAAGTTTACTTTTCTGTCGACAACAGGCCCAGAGGAATGATACTTGTGGTCTTCAGGGAGCACTTAGTCAATGAATGTGGCTAATTACAGACAGCAAATTAGAAGAAGATGAAAGAGGACAGAGGACAGAGACAAGGGTTCAAGTCCCGGGACAACCATTTCCTGGTTTTGTACGTACACGTGGCCGTCTCGACCTGCAAGTCTCTCGGTGAACCCAGTGCTCTCTCTACAGCCAAGATACTTTGCAGGATTTTTGGAAGCATAGTGTAGGAAAGTGTTATAGGATATGTGATTAACTGTTCTGTACACCAGGACAGATGGGCAGACAAAAAGTTGATTGATTGATTGATAAATAGATAGACAGACAGATAGATCGATATAGGTACATATCGACTAACACAAAGCTACTGCTCATTAACAGGAGAACAATGGTGAAAGCACATAGCGAAACTACAAACAAAAAAGAAGAATTAAATCCAGTTTAAAAAGTGCAGTAAGCAGCCATAAGAAGAAAACAAATCCTATCATTTGCAATAACGTGGATGGAGGTAGAGGGTATTATGCTCAGTCAAACAGGCCAGGCGAAGAAATACATGTACCAAATGATTTCACTCATGTGTGGAGTATGATAACAAAGAAAAACTGAAGGAAAAGACAGCAGCAGACTCACAGAACCCGAGAGTGGACTAACAGTTACCAAAGAGAAAGGGACTGGGTAGCGTTTGTGGGAAGGGAGTAATAAGGGCGAGGAAAAAGAATGGGGGCATTATGATTAGCATGTTTAATGTGTAGGGTGGGGTGTCATGGGTAGGGCTGTACAACACAGAGAAGACATGTAGTGATTCTACAGCATCTTAGTACATGCTGACGGACAGCGACTGTAACTGGGATTTGGGGGGGACTTGCTGAAGAGGGTAGACTGGAAAACATAATATTCTGCATGTGATTGTATATTAATGAGAACAAAGAAAATTTCAAACTGATGTAAGAGCACTGCTCTCAAATATCAGAATAAAAGTACAGCATTTGAGTGCTCCAATAAAAAGACACAGGATTAGAAGGACTGATGAAAACTCAAGACCACCTACGTGCTCCCTTTCTGGAGACTCACTTGAGATCCAAGGACATAGGCAAACTACAAGCTGAAGGGGCAGGGAGAGGTACCCTGTACAAGTGAAACTGAGAAACAAACAAACAAATGGATTCTGTTTGAGTTCCCAGAGAGAGTCAGTAGAAAATAGCCCAATCTAGCCACCGTGAATTCTTTTTGTTTTGTTTCAGCAGTGCTCAGGCATAGATTTCGAGGTGCAGCAACTTCCTTCTCATTTCCTCCCACCTCAACAAATGAATTGCTGTAATAATAGGCATCTGCGCTTTTAAAATCATTGCTTTTTATGATGTTCACGAATGTAAAGAAGTAATAACCATCTAAAGAGGGACGTTTGGACCCTCAAATAAACACTTCACTCCACTACACACTCTTATTTCCCAAATGCTCCTGTCCAGAAATAGGAGTTCCTTTATGTTTGTCCCTCCACCTATCAGCAGTGATCACACTGATGTCCCTCAAACATGGTGGTGTGCTAAGAACCAAGTACACTTTTTTGTCGACAACAGGCCCAGACGAATGATACTTGTGGTATTCAGGGATCACTTACTCAATGAATGTGGCTAAATAAAGTCACCAAGTGAGCAGGAAGTATAAGAGGACAGAGGACAGAGATACGGGTTCAATTCCTTTCACCTCCATTTACTGGTGTTGTAAGCACACGCGGCTGACTCTACCTGAAAGTGTATCGGTGAACACAGTGCTCTCCTTACGGCTTAGCTACCTTGCAAGATTTCTTTAAGCATAATGTAGGAAAGAGACATAAGCTATGTTGTTAACTGTTCTGTAAAGAAAGATAGATAGGCAGACAAAAAGGTGATTGATTCATAGATAGATAGGTAGACAGACGACAGATGAAAGAAAGATAGATAGGTTCATAGACTGATAGATGATAGACATCATAGATTGATGATAGGAAGATAGATATATAGATAGAAAGATAGATCCATAGATACATACATACATCCTTACATACATCGATACATAGATAGACAGACAAACTGTTAGATAGATAGATAGAGGTACATATCGAATGACACAAAGCTATTGTTCATAAGTAGGAGTTGAATGGTGAATAACATAGCTAACCTACAAACAAAAAGGAAGAATGAAATCCAGTTTAAAATTGCAGTAAGCAGCCTTAAGAAGAAAACAAACATTACCATTGGCAATGACGTGGATGGAGCTAGACGGTAGTACGTTCAGAGAAATAGGCCAGGCGGAGAAAGACAAGTACCAAGTGATTTCACTCATGAGTGGAGTAAAACAAAAAAGAGAAACTGAAGGAAAAAACCAGCAGCACTCTCACAGAATCCGAGAGTTGACTAAAAGTTACCAAAGGGAAAAGGACAAGGCAGGGTGAGTCTGAAGGGAGGGATAAGTGTGGGGAGAAAGAATAGTGGTAATTGGGAATAGCATGAATAATGCGTGGGTTCGGGTGTGCATGGGGAGTACTGTACAACACAGAGTAGACTAGTAGAGATCATATA
Organism: Manis pentadactyla; assembly: GCF_030020395.1. Lineage (NCBI taxonomy): Eukaryota > Metazoa > Chordata > Mammalia > Pholidota > Manidae > Manis > Manis pentadactyla. The sequence goes on along the minus strand of NW_026644696.1, from coordinate 2,749,711 downwards.
GCATCTTACTACTCACTGATGGAAAATTACTGTAACGGGTCTGTGGGGGTGGACATGGTGAAGGTATACACAGCATTCAACTACGCTGATAGACAGCGACTGAAGAGGTTTTTCGGGAGGACTTGGTGAAGGGGGGAGCATAGTAAACATAATGTTCTTCACGTGAATGTAGATTAATGACAAAAAAATGCTTTAAGTGCAATAAGTGTACAGCTCTGAATCATCAGAATAAAAGTCATGCACTGAGTGCTGCAAACAAAAGACACAGGGTAAAAAGAAGGGATAAAAACTCAAGACACCTACGCGCTTACTTACAGGAGAGTCACTTGCGATCCAAGGACACAGACAAACTACAAGCCGAAGGTGTGTGGACAAGTACCCTACACGAGTGAATCTGAAAAACAAACAATCAAACAAATGGATTCTGTTTGTGTCCCCAGAGACTGTCAGCAGAAAATAGCCCTATCTGACCACCGTGAATTCTTTTTGTTTGGTTTCAGCAGTTCCCAGCAATAGATTTAGTGGTGCAGCAACATACTTCTCATTTTCTCTGACTTCAACAACTGAGTTGCTGGGCCATGAAATCAGTGGGTTTTATGATGTTCACGATTGAGAAATTCTAATAACCACCTAAAGAGGGAAGTTTGGGCACTCAAATAAACACGTCACTCCACAATACACTGTTGGCTCCCAACTACTCCTGTCTAGAAATTGGTGTTCCTTTCTATTTGACCCTCCGTCCTATCGGCGGTGATCACGCTGATGTCCTTCAAACATGGTGGTGAGCAAAGCAACAAGTTTACTTTTCTGTCGACAACAGGCACAGAGGAATGATACTTGTGGTCTTCAGGGAGCACTTAGTCTATGAATGTGGCTAAATACAGACAGCAAGTTAGAAGGAGATGAAAGAGGACAATGGACAGAGACACGGGTTCAAGTCCTGGCACAACCATTTCCTGGTTTTGTAGGTACACGCGGTCGTCTCGTCCTGCCAGGGTCTCGGTGAACCCAGTGCTCTCTCTACAGCCTAGATCCTTTGCAGGATTTTTGGAAGCAAAGTGTAGGAAAGTGACATAGGATATGTGGTTAACTGTTCTGTACACAAGGACAGATGGGCAGACGAAAAGATGATTGATTGATTGATAAAAAGATAGACAGGCAGATAGATAGATATAGGTACATAACGACTAACACAAAGCTACTGCTCATAACCAGAAGAGCAATGGTGAAAGCACATAGTGAAACTACAAACAAAAAAGAAGAATGAAATCCAGTTTAAAAAGTGTAGTAAGCAGCCATAAGAAGAAAACCAATCATATCATTTGCAATAACGTGGATGGTGGTTGAGGGTATTATGCTCAGTCCAACAGGCCAGGCGGAGAAATACATGTACCAAATGATTTCACTCATGTGTGGAGTATGATAACAAAGAAAAACTGAAGGAAAAGACAGCAGCAGACTCACAGAACCAGAGAGTGGACTAACAGTTACCAAAGAGAAAGGGACTGGGTAGAGTTTGTGGGAAGGGAATAATAAGGGCAAGAAAAAAAGAATGGGGGCATTAGGAATAGCATGTTTAATGTGTAGGGTTGGGGGTCATGGGTAGGGCTGTACAACACAGAGAAGACATGTAGTGATTCTACAGCATCTTAGTACATGCTGACGGACAGCGACTGTAACTGGGATTTGGGGGGGATTTCCTGAAGAGGGTAGACTGGAAAACATAATGTTCTGCATGTGATTGTATATAAATGAGAACAAAGAAAATTTAAAACTGATGTAAGAGCACAGCTCTCAAATATCAGAATAAAAGTACAGCATTAGAGTGCTCCAATAAAAAGACACAGGGTTAGAAAAACTGATGAAAACTCAAGACCACCTACGTGCTCCCTTTCTGGAGACTCACTTGAAATCCAAGGACACAGACAAACTACAAGCTGAAGGGGCTGGGACAGGTACCCTATACAAGTGAAACTGAGAAACAAACAAACAAATGGATTCTGTTTGAGTCCCCAGAGAGAGTCAGTAGAAAATAGCCCAATCTAGCCACCGTGAATTCTTTTTGTTTTGTTTCAGCAGTGCTCAGGCATAGATTTCGTGGTGCAGCAACTTCCTTCTCATTTCCTCCCACCTCAACAAATGAATTGTTGTAATAATAGGCATCTGCGCTTTTAAAATCTTTGCTTTTTATGATGTTCACGAATGTAAAGAATTAATAACCATCTAAAGAGGGACGTTTGGACCCTCAAATAAACACTTCACTCCACTACACACTCTTATTTCCCAAATGCTCCTGTCCAGAAATAGGAGTTCCTTTATGTTTGTCCCTCCACCTATCAGCAGTGATCACACCGATGTCCCTCAAACATGGTGCTGTGCTAAGAACCAAGTACACTTTTCTGTCGACAACTGGCCCAGACGAAGGATACTTGTGGTCTTCAGGGATCACTTACTCACTGAATGTGGCTATATATAGTCACCAAGCAAGCAGGAAGTATAAGAGGACAGAGGACAGAGATACGGGTTCAAGTCCTTTCACCTCCATTTACTGGTTTTGTAAGCACACGCGGCTGACTCTACCTGAAAGTGTATCGGTGAACACAGTGCTCTCCTTATGGCTTAGCAACCTTGCAAGATTTCTGGGAGCATAATGTAGGAAAGAGACATAAGCTATGTTGTTAACTGTTCTGTACAGAAGGATAGATGGGCAGACAAAAAGGTGATTGATTCATAGATAGATAGGTAGACAGACGACAGATGAAAGAAAGATAGATAGGTACATAGACTGATAGATGATAGACATCATAGATTGATGATAGGAAGATAGATAGATAGATAGAAAGATAGATCCATAGATACATACATACAACCTTACATACATCGATACATAGATAGACAGACAAACCGTTAGATAGATAGATAGAGGTACATATCGAATGACACAAAGCTATTGTTCATAAATAGTAGTTGAATGGTGAATAACATAGCTAACCTACAAACAAAAAGGAAGAATGAAATCCAGTTTAAAATTGCAGTAAGCAGCCTTAAGAAGAAAACAAACACTACCATTGGCAATGACGTGGATGGAGCTAGACGGTAGTACGTTCAGAGAAATAGGCCAGGCGGAGAAAGACAAATACCAAGTGATTTCACTCATGTGTGGAGTAAAACAACAAAGAGAAACTGAAGGAAAAAACCAGCAGCACTCTCACAGAATCCGAGAGTTGACTAAAAGTTACCAAAGGGAAAAGGACAAGGCAGGGTGAGTCTGAAGGGAGGGATAAGTGTGGGGAGAAAGAATAGTGGTAATTGGGAATAGCATGAATAATGCGTGGGTTCGGGTGTGCATGGGGAGTACTGTACAACACAGAGAAGACTAGTAGAGATCATATATTATCTTACTACTCACTGAGGAAAATTACTGTAACGGGTCTGTGGGGGCCGACATGGTGAAGGTTTCCACAGCATTCAACTACGCTGATAGACAGCGACTGAAGAGGATTTTCGGGGGGACTTGGTGAGGGGGGAGTATTGTAAATATAATGTTCTTCACGTGATTGTAGATTAATGATAAAAAATTCTTTAAGTGCAATAAATGTACAGATCTGAATCATCAGAATAGAAGGTCATGCACTGAGTGCTGCAAACAAAAGACACAGGGTTAAAAGAAGGGTTAAAACTCAAGACAGCTACGTGCTTACTTACAGGAGACTCACTTGAGATCCAAGGACACAGACAAACTACAAGCAGGAGTGTGGACAAGTACCTTACACGAGTGAATCTGAAAAACAAACTATCAAACAAATGGTTTCTGTTTGAGTCCCCAGAGACGGTCACCAGAAAATAGCCCTATCTGACCACCGTGAATTATTATTTTTGGTTTCATCAGTTCCCAGCGATAGATTTAGTGGTGCAGCAACATACTTCTCATTTTCTCTCACAGCAACAACTGAGTTGCTGTAATAATAAGCATCTGGGTCATTGAAATCAGTGGGTTTTATGATTTCACGACTGAGAAGATCTAATAACCACCTAAAGAGGGAAGTTTGGACACTCAAATAAACACGTCACTCCACAATACACTCTTGGCTCCCAACTGCTCCTGTCTAGAAATTGGTGTTCCTTTCTATTTGACCCTCCGTCCTATCGGCGGTGATCACGCTGATGTCCTTCAAACATGGTGGTGAGCAAAGCAACAAGTTTACTTTTCTGTCGACAACAGGCCCAGAGGAATGATACTTGTGGTCTTCAGGGAGCACTTAGTCAATGAATGTGGCTAATTACAGACAGCAAATTAGAAGAAGATGAAAGAGGACAGAGGACAGAGACAATGGTTCAAGTCCCGGGACAACCATTTCCTGGTTTTGTACGTACACGTGGCCGTCTCGACCTGCAAGTCTCTCGGTGAACCCAGTGCTCTCTCTACAGCCAAGATACTTTGCAGGATTTTTGGAAGCATAGTGTAGGAAAGTGTTATAGGATATGTGATTAACTGTTCTGTACACCAGGACAGATGGGCAGACAAAAAGTTGATTGATTGATTGATAAATAGATAGACAGACAGATAGATCGATATAGGTACATATCGACTAACACAAAGCTACTGCTCATTACCAGGAGAACAATGGTGAAAGCACATAGCGAAACTACAAACAAAAAAGAGAATTAAATCCAGTTTAAAAAGTGCAGTAAGCAGCCATAAGAAGAAAACAAATCCTATAATTTGCAATAACGTGGATGGAGGTAGAGGGTATTATGCTCAGTCAAACAGGCCAGGCGAAGAAATACATGTACCAAATGATTTCACTCATGTGTGGAGTATGATAACAAAGAAAAACTGAAGGAAAAGAGAGCAGCAGACTCACAGAACCCGAGAGTGGACTAACAGTTACCAAAGAGAAATTGACTGGGAAGCGTTTGTGGGAAGGGAGTAATAACGGCGAGGAAAAAGAATGGGGGCATTAGGATTAGCATGTTTAATGTGTAGGGTGGGGGGTCATGGGTAGGGCTGTACAACACAGAGAAGACATGTAGTGATTCTACAGCATCTTAGTACATGCTGACGGACAGCGACTGTAACTGGGATTTGGGGGGGACTTGCTGAAGAGGGTAGACTGGAAAACATAATATTCTGCATGTGATTGTATATTAATGAGAACAAAGAAAATTTCAAACTGATTTAAGAGCACTGCTCTCAAATATCAGAATAAAAGTACAGCATTTGAGTGCTCCAATAAAAAGACACAGGATTAGAAGTACTGATGAAAACTCAAGACCACCTACGTGCTCCCTTTCTGGAGACTCACTTGAGATCCAAGGACACAGGCAAACTACAAGCTGAAGGGGCAGGGAGAGGTACCCTGTACAAGTGAAACAGAGAAACAAACAAACAAATGGATTCTGTTTGAGTTCCCAGAGAGAGTCAGTAGAAAATAGCCCAATCTAGCCACCGTGAATTTTTTTGTTTTGTTTCAGCAGTGCTCAGGCATAGATTTCGAGGTGCAGCAACTTCCTTCTCATTTCCTCCCACCTCAACCAATGAATTGCTGTAATAATAGGCATCTGCGCTTTTAAAATCATTGCTTTTTATGATGTTCACGAATGTAAAGAAGTAATAACCATCTAAAGAGGGACGTTTGGACCCTCAAATAAACACTTCACTCCACTACACACTCTTATTTCCCAAATGCTCCTGTCCAGAAATAGGAGATCCTTTATGTTTGTCCCTCCACCTATCAGCAGTGATCACACTGATGTCCCTTAAACATGGTGGTGTGCAAAGATCCAAGTACACTTTTCTGTCGACAACAGGCCCAGACGAATGATACTTGTGGTATTCAGGGATCACTTAATGAATGTGGCTAAATAAAGTCACCAAGTGAGCAGGAAGTATAAGAGGACAGAGGACAGAGATACGGGTTCAAGTCCTTTCACCTCCATTTACTGGTTTTGTAAGCACACGCGGCTGACTCTACCTGAAAGTGTATCGGTGAACACAGTGCTCTCCTTATGGCTTAGCTACCTTGCAAGATTTCTGGAAGCATAATGTAGGAAAGAGGCATAAGCTATGTTGTTAACTGTTCTGTACAGAAGGATAGATGGGCAGACAAAAAGGTGATTGGTTCATAGATAGGTAGACAGATGACAGATGAAAGAAAGATAGATAGGTACACAGACTGATAGATGATAGACATCATAGATTGATGATAGGAAGATAGATAGATAGATAGAAAGATAGATTCATAGATACATACATACATCCTTTCATACATAGATACATAGATAGACAGACAAACCGTTAGATAGATAGATAGAGGTACATATCGAATGACACAAAGCTATTGTTCATAAATAGTAGTTGAATGGTGAATAACATAGCTAACCTACAAACAAAAAGGAAGAATGAAATCCAGTTTAAAATTGCAGTAAGCAGCCTTAAGAGGAAAAAAAACACTACCATTGGCAATGACGTGGATGGAGCTAGATGGTAGTACGTTCAGAGAAATAGGCCAGGCGGAGAAAGACAAGTACCAAGTGATTTCACTCATGTGTGGAGTAAAACAACAAAGAGAAACTGAAGGAAAAAACCAGCAGCACTCTCACAGAATCCGAGAGTTGACTAAAAGTTACCAAAGGGAAAAGGACAAGGCAGGGTGAGTCTGAAGGGAGGGATAAGTGTGGGGAGAAAGAATAGTGGTAATTGGGAATAGCATGAATAATGCGTGGGTTCGGGTGTGCATGGGGAGTACTGTACAACACAGAGTAGACTAGTAGAGATCATATAGCATTTTACTACTCACTGATGGAAAATTACTGTAACGGGTCTGTGGGGGCGGACATGGTGAAGGTATACACAGCATTCAAATACGCTGACAGACAGCGACTGAAGAGGTTTTTCGGGGGGACTTGGTGAGGGGGTGAGCATAGTAAACATAATGTTCTTCACGTGATTGTAGATTAGTGACAAAAATTTCTTTAAGTGCAATAAATGTACAGCTCTGAATCATCAGAATAGAAGGTCATGCACTGAGTGCTGCAAACAAAAGACACAGGGTTAAAAGAAGGGATAAAAACTCAAGACAGCTACGTGTTTACTTACAGGAGACTCACTTGAGATCCAAGGACACAGACAAACTACAAGCAGGTATGTGGACAAGTACCTTACACGAGTGAATCTGAAAAACAAACTATCAAACAAATGGTTTCTGTTTGAGTCCCCAGAGACTGTCAGCAGAAAATAGCCCTATCTGACCACCGTGAACTATTTTTTTTGGTTTCATCAGTTCCCAGCGATAGATTTAGTGGTGCAGCAACATACTTCTCATTTTCTCTCACCACAACAACTGAGTTGCTGTAATAATAAGCATCTGGGCCATTGAAAACAGTGGGTTTTATGATTTCACGACTGAGAAGATCTAATAACCACCTAAAGAGGGAAGTTTGGACACTCATATAAACACGTCACTCCACAATACACTCTTGGCTCCCAACTGCTCCTGTCTAGAAATTGGTGTTCCTTTCGATTTGACCCTCCGTCCTATCGGCGGTGATCACGCTGATGTCCTTCAAACATGGTGGTGAGCAAAGCAACAAGTTTACTTTTCTGTCGACAACAGGCCCAGAGGTATGATACTTGTGGTCTTCAGGGAGCACTTAGTCAATGAATGTGGCTAATTACAGACAGCAAATTAGAAGGAGATGAAAGAGGACAGAGGACAGAGACACGGGTTCAAGTCCCGGCACAACCATTTCCTGGTTTTGTAGGTACACGTGGCCATCTCGAACTGCAAGTGTCTCGGTGAACACAGTGCTCTCTCTACAGCCTAGATAATTTGCAGGATTTTTGGAAGCATAATGTAGGAAAGTGATATATTATATGTGGTTAACTGTTCTGTACACAAGGACAGATGGGCAGACAAACAGTTGATTGATTGAAAAATAGATAGACAGACAGATAGATAGATATAGGTACATATCGACTAACACAAAGCTACTGCTCATTACCAGGAGAGCAATGGTGAAAGCACATAGCAAAACTACAAACAAAAAAGAAGAATTAAATCCAGTTTAAAAAGTGCAGTAAGCAGCCATAAGAAGAAAACAAATCCTATCATTTGCAATAACGTGGATGGAGGTCGAGGGTATTATGCTGAGTCAAACAGGCTAGGCGGGAAATACATGTACCAAATGATTTCACTCATGTGTGGAGTATGATAACAACGAAAAACAGAAGGAAATGTCAGCATCAGACTCACAGTACCCAAGAGTGGACTAGCAGTTACCAAAGAGAAAGGGACTGGGTAGCATTTGTGGGAAGGGAGTAATAAGGGGGGGAAAAAGAATGGGGGCATAAGGATTAGCATGTTTAATGTGTAGGGTGGTGGGTCATGGGTAGGGCTCTACAACACAGAGAAGACATGTAGTGATTCTATAGCATCTTAGTACATGCTGCCGGACAGCGACTGTAACTGGGATTTGGGGGGGACTTGCTGAAGAGGGTAGACTGGAAAACATAATGTTCTGCATGTGATTGTATATTAATGAGAACAAAGAAAATTTCAAACTGATGTTAAGAGCACTGCTCTCAAATATCAGAATAAAAGTACAGCATTAGAGTGCTCCAATAAAAAGACACAGGGTTAGAAGAACAGATGAAAACTCAAGACCACCTACGTGCTCCCTTTCTGGAGACTCACTTGAGATCCAAGGACACAGACAAACTACAAGCTGAAGGGGCAGGGAGAGGTAACCTGTACAAGTGAATCTGAGAAACAAACAAACAAATGGATTCTGTTTGAGTCCCCTGAGAGTGTCAGTAGAAAATAGCCCAATCTAGCCACTGTGAATTCTTTTTGTTTTGTTACAGCAGTGCTCAGGCATAGATTTCGTGGGGCAGCATCTTCCTTCTCATTTCCTTCCACCTCAACAAATGAATTGCTGTAATAATAGGCGTCTGCGCTTTTAAAATCATTGCTTTTTATGATGTTCACGAATGTAAAGAAGTAATAACCATCTAAAGAGGGACGTTTGGACACTCAAATAAACACTTCACTCCACTACACACTCTTATTTCCCAAATGCTCCTGTCCAGAAATAGGTGTTCCTTTATGTTTGTCCCTCCACCTATCAGCAGTGATCACACCGATGTCCCTCAAACATGGTGGTGTGCAAAGAACCAAGTACACTTTTCTGTCGTCAACAGGCCCAGACGAAGGATACTTGTGGTCTTCAGGGATCACTTACTCACTGAATGTGGCTAAATAAAGTCACCAAGCGAGCAGGAAGTATAAGAGGACAGAGGACAGAGATACGGGTTCAAGTCCTTTCACCTCCATTTACTGGTTTTGTAAGCACACGCGGCTGACTCTACCTGAAAGTGTATCGGTGAACACAGTGCTCTCCTTATGGCTTAGCTACCTTGCATGATTTCTGGAAGCATAATGTAGGAAAGAGACATAAGCTATGTTGTTAACTGTTCTGTACAGAAGGATAGATGGGCAGACAAAAAGGTGATTGATTCATAGATAGATAGGTACACAGTTGACAGATGAAAGATAGATAGATAGGTACATAGATTGATAGATGATAGACATCATAGATAGATGATAGGAAGATAGATAGATAGAAAGATAGATCCATAGATACATACATACATACTTACATACACAGATACATAGATAGACAGACAGACCGTTAGATAGATAGATACAGATACATATCGATTGACACAAAGCTATTGTTCATAAATAGGAGTTGAATGGTGAATAACATAGCTAACCTACAAACAAAAAGGAAGAATGAAATCCAGTTTAAAATTGCAGTAAGCAGCCTTAAGAAGAAAACAAACACTACCATTGGCAATGACGTGGATGGAGCTAGACGGTAGTACATTCAGAGAAATAGGCCAGGCGGAGAAAGACAAGTACCAAGTGATTTCACTCATGTGTGGAGTAAAACAACAAAGAGAAACTGAAGGAAAAAACCAGCAGCACTCTCACAGAATCCGAGAGTTGACTAAAAGTTACCAAAGGGAAAAGGACAAGGCAGGGTGAGTCTGAAGGGAGGGATAAGTGTGGGGAGAAAGAATAGTGGTAATTGTGAATAGCATGAATAATGCGTGGGTTCGGGTGTGCATGGGGAGTACTGTACAACACAGAGAAGACTAGTAGAGATCATATAGCATCTTACTACTCACTGATGGAAAATTACTGTAACGGGTCTGTGGGGGCGGACATGGTGAAGGTATACACAGCATTCAAATACGCTGACAGACAGCGACTGAAGAGGTTTTTCGGGGGGACTTGGTGAGGGGGTGAGCATAGTAAACATAATGTTCTTCACGTGATTGTAGATTAGTGACAAAAAAATTCTTTAAGTGCAATAAATGTACAGCTCTGAATCATCAGAATAAAAGGTCATGCACTGAGTGCTTCAAACAAAAGACACAGGGTTAAAAGAAGGGATAAAAAATCAAGACAGCTACGTGCTTACTTACAGGAGACTCACTTGAGTTCCAAGGACACAGACAAACTACAAGCTGGTGTGTGGACAAGTACCTTACACGAGTGAATCTGAAAAACAAACTATCAAACAAATGGATTCTGTTTGAGTCCGCAGAGACGGTCAGCAGAAAATAGCCCTATATGACCACCGTGAATTATTTTTTTTGGTTTCATCAGTTCCCAGCGATAGATTTAGTGGTGCAGCAACATACTTCTCATTTTCTCTCACCGCAACAACTAAGTTGCTGTAATATTAAGCATCTGGGCCATTGAAATCAGTGGGTTTTATGATTTCACGGCTGAGAAGATATAATAACCAACTAAAGAGGGAAGTTTGGACACTCAAATAAACACGTCACTCCACAATACACTCTTGGCTCCCAACTGCTCCTGTCTAGAAATTGGTTTTCCTTTCTATTTGACCCTCCGTCCTATCAGCGGTGATCACGCTGATGTCCTTCAAACATGGTGGTGAGCAAAGCAACAAGTTTACTTTTCTGTCGACAACAGGCCCAGAGGAATGATACTTGTGGTCTTCAGGGAGCACTTAGTCAATGAATGTGGCTAATTACAGACAGCAAATTAGAAGGAGATTAAAGAGGACAGAGGACAGAGACAAGGGTTCAAGTGCCGGCACAACCATTTCCTGGATTTGTACGTACACGTGGCCATCTCGACCTGCAAGGCCCTCGTTGAACCCAGTGCTCTCTCTACAGCCTAGATACTTTGCAAGATTTTTGGAAGCATAGTGTAGGAAAGTGATATAGGATATGTGGTTAACTGTTCTGTACACAAGGACAGATGGGCAGACAAAAAGTTGATTGATTGATTGATAAATAGATAGACAGACAGATAGATCGATATAGGTACATATCGACTAACACAAAGCTACTGCTCATTACCAGGAGAACAATGGTGAAAGCACATAGCGAAGCTACAAACAAAAAAGAAGAATGAAATCCAGTTTAAAAAGTGCAGTAAACAGCCATAAGAATTAAACAAATCCTATCATTTGCAGTAACGTGGATGGAGGTAGAGGGTATTATGCTCAGTCAAACAGGCCATGCGGAGAAATACATGTACCAAATGATTTCACTCATGTGTGGAGTATGATAACAAAGAAAAACTGAAGGAAAAGACAGCAGCAGACTCACAGAACCCGAGAGTGGACTAACAGTTACCAAAGAGAAAGGGACTGGGTAGCGTTTGTGGGAAGGGAATAATAAGGGCAAGAAAAAAAGAATGGGGGCATTAGGAATAGCATGTTTAATGTGTAGGGTTGGGGGTCATGGGTAGGGCTGTACAACACAGAGAAGACATGTAGTGATTCTACAGCATCTTAGTACATGCTGACGGACAGCGACTGTAACTGGGATTTGGGGGGGACTTGCTGAAGAGGGTAGACAGGAAAACATAATGTTCTGCATGTGATTGTATATTAATGAGAACAAAGAAAATTTCAAACTGATGTAAGAGCACTGCTCTCAAATGTCAGAATAAAAGTATAACATTAGAGTGCTCCAATAAAAAGACACAGGGTTAGAAGAACTGATGAAAACTCAAGACCACCTACGTGCTCCCTTTCTGGAGACTCACTTGAGATCCAAGGACACAGACAAACTACAAGCTGAAGGGGCTGGGACAGGTACCCTATACAAGTGAAACTGAGAAACAAACAAACAAATGGATTCTGTTTGAGTCCCCAGAGAGAGTCAGTAGAAAATAGCCCAATCTAGCCACCGTGAATTCTTTTTGTTTTGTTTCAGTAGTGCTCAGGCATAGATTTCGTGGTGCAGCAACTTCCTTCTCATTTCCTCCCACCTCAATAAATTAATTGTTGTAATAATAGGCATCTGCGCTTTTAAAATCATTGCTTTTTATGATGTTCACGAATGTAAAGAATTAATAACCATCTAAAGAGGGACGTTTGGACCCTCAAATAAACACTTCACTCCACTACACACTCTTATTTCCCAAATGCTCCTGTCCAGAAATAGGAGTTCCTTTATGTTTGTCCCTCCACCTATCAGCAGTGATCACACCGATGTCCCTCAAACATGCTGGTGTGCTAAGGACCAAGTACACTTTTCTGTCGACAACAGGCCCAGACGAAGGATACTTGTGGTCTTCAGGGATCACTTACTCACTGAATGTGGCTAAATAAAGTCACCAAGCTAGCAGGAAGTATAAGAGGACAGAGGACAGAGATACGGGTTCAAGTCCTTTCACCTCCATTTACTGGTTTTGTAAGCACACGCGGCTGACTCTACCTGAAAGTGTATCGGTGAACACAGTGCTCTCCTTATGGCTTAGCTACCTTGCATGATTTCTGGAAGCATAATGTAGGAAAGAGACATAAGCTATGTTGTTAACTGTTCTGTACAGAAGGATAGATGGGCAGACAAAAAGGTGATTGATTCATAGATAGATAGGTACACAGTTGACAGATGAAAGATAGATAGATAGGTACATAGATTGATAGATGATAGACATCATAGATAGATGATAGGAAGATAGATAGATAGATAGAAAGATAGATCCATAGATACATACATACATACTTACATACACAGATACATAGACAGACAGACCGTTAGATAGATAGATACAGATACATATCGATTGACACAAAGCTATTGTTCATAAATAGGAGTTGAATGGTGAATAACATAGCTAACCTACAAACAAAAAGGAAGAATGAAATCCAGTTTAAAATTGCAGTAAGCAGCCTTAAGAAGAAAACAAACACTACCATTGGCAATGACGTGGATGGAGCTAGACGGTAGTACGTTCAGAGAAATAGGCCAGGCGGAGAAAGACAAATACCAAGTGATTTCACTCATGTGTGGAGTAAAACAACAAAGAGAAACTGAAGGAAAAAACCAGCAGCACTCTCACAGAATCCGAGAGTTGACTAAAAGTTACCAAAGGGAAAAGGACAAGGCAGGGTGAGTCTGAAGGGAGGGATAAGTGTGGGGAGAAAGAATAGTGGTAATTGGGAATAGCATGAATAATGCGTGGGTTCGGGTGTGCATGGGGAGTACTGTACAACACAGAGAAGACTAGTAGAGATCATATAGCATCTTACTACTCACTGATGGAAAATTACTGTAACGGGTCTGTGGGGGCGGACATGGTGAAGGTATACACAGCATTCAAATACGCTGACAGACAGCGACTGAAGAGGTTTTTCGGGGGGACTTGGTGAGGGGGTGAGCATAGTAAACATAATGTTCTTCACGTGATTGTAGATTAGTGACAAAAAAATTCTTTAAGTGCAATAAATGTACAGCTCTGAATCATCAGAATAGAAGGTCATGCACTGAGTGCTGCAAACAAAAGACACAGGGTTAAAAGAAGGGATAAAAACTCAAGACAGCTACGTGTTTACTTACAGGAGACTCACTTGAGATCCAAGGACACAGACAAACTACAAGCAGGTATGTGGACAAGTAACTTACACGAGTGAATCTGAAAAACAAACTATCAAACAAATGGTTTCTGTTTGAGTCCCCAGAGACGGTCAGCAGAAAATAGCCCTATCTGACCACCGTGAATTATTTTTTTTAGTTTCATCAGTTCCCAGCGATAGATTTAGTGGTGCAGCAACATACTTCTCATTTTCTCTCACCACAACAACTGAGTTGCTGTAATAATAAGCATCTGGGCCATTGAAAACAGTGGGTTTTATGATTTCACGACTGAGAAGATCTAATAACCACCTAAAGAGGGAAGTTTGGACACTCATATAAACACGTCACTCCACAATACACTCTTGGCTCCCAACTGCTCCTGTCTAGAAATTGGTGTTCCTTTCGATTTGACCCTCCGACCTATCGGCGGTGATCACGCTGATGTCCTTCAAACATGGTGGTGAGCAAAGCAACAAGTTTACTTTTCTGTTGACAACAGGCCCAGAGGTATGATACTTGTGGTCTTCAGGGAGCACTTAGTCAATGAATGTGGCTAATTACAGACAGCAAATTAGAAGGAGATGAAAGAGGACAGAGGACAGAGACACAGGTTCAAGTCCCGGCACAACCATTTCCTGGTTTTGTAGGTACACGTGGCCATCTCGAACTGCAAGTGTCTCGGTGAACACAGTGCTCTCTCTACAGCCTAGATAATTTGCAGGATTTTTGGAAGCATAATGTAGGAAAGTGATATATTATATGTGGTTAACTGTTCTGTACACAAGGACAGATGGGCGGACAAACAGTTGATTGATTGAAAAATAGATAGACAGACAGATAGATAGATATAGGTACATATCGACTAACACAAAGCTACTGCTCATTACCAGGAGAGCAATGGTGAAAGCACATAGCAAAACTACAAACAAAAAAGAAGAATTAAATCCAGTTTAAAAAGTGCAGTAAGCAGCCATAAGAAGAAAACAAATCCTATCATTTGCAATAACGTGGATGGAGGTCGAGGGTATTATGCTGAGTCAAACAGGCTAGGCGGGAAATACATGTACCAAATGATTTCACTCATGTGTGGAGTATGATAACAACGAAAAACAGAAGGAAAAGTCAGCATCAGACTCACAGTACCCAAGAGTGGACTAGCAGTTACCAAAGAGAAAGGGACTGGGTAGCATTTGTGGGAAGGGAGTAATAAGGGGGGGAAAAAGAATGGGTGCATAAGGATTAGCATGTTTAATGTGTAGGGTGGTGGGTCATGGGTAGGGCTCTACAACACAGAGAAGACATGTAGTGATTCTATAGCATCTTAGTACATGCTGCCGGTCAGCGACTGTAACTGGGATTTGGGGGGGACTTGCTGAAGAGGGTAGACTGGAAAACATAATGTTCTGCATGTGATTGTATATTAATGAGAACAAAGAAAATTTCAAACTGATGTTAAGAGCACTGCTCTCAAATATCAGAATAAAAGTACAGCATTAGAGTGCTCCAATAAAAAGACACAGGGTTAGAAGAACAGATGAAAACTCAAGACCACCTACGTGCTCCCTTTCTGGAGACTCACTTGAGATCCAAGGACTCAGACAAACTACAAGCTGAAGAAGCAGGGAGAGGTAACCTGTACAAGTGAATCTGAGAAACAAACAAACAAATGGATTCTGTTTGAGTCCCCTGAGAGTGTCAGTAGAAAATAGCCCAATCTAGCCACTGTGAATTCTTTTTGTTTTGTTACAGCAGTGCTCAGGCATAGATTTCGTGGGGCAGCATCTTCCTTCTCATTTCCTCCCACCTCAACAAATGAATTGCTGTAATAATAGGCATCTGCGCTTTTAAAATCATTGCTTTTTATGATGTTCACGAATGTAAAGAAGTAATAACCATCTAAAGAGGGACGTTTGGACACTCAAATAAACACTTCACTCCACTACACACTCTTATTTCCCAAATGCTCCTGTCCAGAAATAGGTGTTCCTTTATGTTTGTCCCTCCACCTATCAGCAGTGATCACACCGATGTCCCTCAAACATGGTGGTGTGCAAAGAACCAAGTACACTTTTCTGTCGTCAACAGGCCCAGACGAAGGATACTTGTGGTCTTCAGGGATCACTTACTCACTGAATGTGGCTAAATAAAGTCACCAAGCGAGCAGGAAGTATAAGAGGACAGAGGACAGAGATACGGGTTCAAGTCCTTTCACCTCCATTTACTGG
Source organism: Manis pentadactyla (assembly GCF_030020395.1). Taxonomy (NCBI): domain Eukaryota; kingdom Metazoa; phylum Chordata; class Mammalia; order Pholidota; family Manidae; genus Manis; species Manis pentadactyla. Next base: position 2,733,571 of record NW_026644696.1, on the reverse strand, counting down.
TTTTGTAAGCACACGCGGCTGACTCTACCTGAAAGTGTATCGGTGAACACAGTGCTCTCCTTATGGCTTAGCTACCTTGCATGATTTCTGGAAGCATAATGTAGGAAAGAGACATAAGCTATGTTGTTAACTGTTCTGTACAGAAGGATAGATGGGCAGACAAAAAGGTGATTGATTCATAGATAGATAGGTACACAGTTGACAGATGAAAGATAGATAGATAGGTACATAGATTGATAGATGATAGACATCATAGATAGATGATAGGAAGATAGATAGATAGAAAGATAGATCCATAGATACATACATACATACTTACATACACAGATACATAGATAGACAGACAGACCGTTAGATAGATAGATACAGATACATATCGATTGACACAAAGCTATTGTTCATAAATAGGAGTTGAATGGTGAATAACATAGCTAACCTACAAACAAAAAGGAAGAATGAAATCCAGTTTAAAATTGCAGTAAGCAGCCTTAAGAAGAAAACAAACACTACCATTGGCAATGACGTGGATGGAGCTAGACGGTAGTACGTTCAGAGAAATAGGCCAGGCGGAGAAAGACAAGTACCAAGTGATTTCACTCATGTGTGGAGTAAAACAACAAAGAGAAACTGAAGGAAAAAACCAGCAGCACTCTCACAGAATCCGAGAGTTGACTAAAAGTTACCAAAGGGAAAAGGACAAGGCAGGGTGAGTCTGAAGGGAGGGATAAGTGTGGGGAGAAAGAATAGTGGTAATTGTGAATAGCATGAATAATGCGTGGGTTCGGGTGTGCATGGGGAGTACTGTACAACACAGAGAAGACTAGTAGAGATCATATAGCATCTTACTACTCACTGATGGAAAATTACTGTAACGGGTCTGTGGGGGCGGACATGGTGAAGGTATACACAGCATTCAAATACGCTGACAGACAGCGACTGAAGAGGTTTTTCGGGGGGACTTGGTGAGGGGGTGAGCATAGTAAACATAATGTTCTTCACGTGATTGTAGATTAGTGACAAAAAAATTCTTTAAGTGCAATAAATGTACAGCTCTGAATCATCAGAATAAAAGGTCATGCACTGAGTGCTTCAAACAAAAGACACAGGGTTAAAAGAAGGGATAAAAAATCAAGACAGCTACGTGCTTACTTACAGGAGACTCACTTGAGTTCCAAGGACACAGACAAACTACAAGCTGGTGTGTGGACAAGTACCTTACACGAGTGAATCTGAAAAACAAACTATCAAACAAATGGATTCTGTTTGAGTCCGCAGAGACGGTCAGCAGAAAAGAGCCCTATATGACCACCGTGAATTATTTTTTTTGGTTTCATCAGTTCCCAGCGATAGATTTAGTGGTGCAGCAACATACTTCTCATTTTCTCTCACCGCAACAACTAAGTTGCTGTAATAATAAGCATCTGGGCCATTGAAATCAGTGGGTTTTATGATTTCACGACTGAGAAGATCTAATAACCACCTAAAGAGGGAAGTTTGGACACTCATATAAACACGTCACTCCACAATACACTCTTGGCTCCCAACTGCTCCTGTCTAGAAATTGGTTTTCCTTTCTATTTGACCCTCCGTCCTATCGGCGGTGATCACGCTGATGTCCTTCAAACATGGTGGTGAGCAAAGCAACAAGTTTACTTTTCTGTCGACAACAGGCCCAGAGGAATGATACTTGTGGTCTTCAGGGAGCACTTAGTCAATGAATGTGGCTAATTACAGACAGCAAATTAGAAGGAGATGAAAGAGGACAGAGGACAGAGACAAGGGTTCAAGTGCCGGCACAACCATTTCCTGGATTTGTACGTACACGTGGCCGTCTCGACCTGCAAGGCCCTCGGTGAACCCAGTGCTCTCTCTACAGCCTAGATACTTTGCAAGATTTTTGGAAGCATAGTGTAGGAAAGTGATATAGGATATGTGGTTAACTGTTCTGTACACAAGGACAGATGGGCAGACAAAAGTTGATTGATTGATTGATAAATAGATAGACAGACAGATAGATCGATATAGGTACATATCGACTAACACAAAGCTACTGCTCATTACCAGGAGAACAATGGTGAAAGCACATAGCGAAGCTACAAACAAAAAAGAAGAATGAAATCCAGTTTAAAAAGTGCAGTAAACAGCCATAAGAATTAAACAAATCCTATCATTTGCAATAACGTGGATGGAGGTAGAGGGTATTATGCTCAGTCAAACAGGCCATGCGGAGAAATACATGTACCAAATGATTTCACTCATGTGTGGAGTATGATAACAAAGAAAAACTGAAGGAAAAGACAGCAGCAGACTCACAGAACCCGAGAGTGGACTAACAGTTACCAAAGAGAAAGGGACTGGGTAGCGTTTGTGGGAAGGGAATAATAAGGGCAAGAAAAAAAGAATGGGGGCATTAGGAATAGCATGTTTAATGTGTAGGGTTGGGGGTCATGGGTAGGGCTGTACAACACAGAGAAGACATGTAGTGATTCTACAGCATCTTAGTACATGCTGACGGACAGCGACTGTAACTGGGATTTGGGGGGGACTTGCTGAAGAGGGTAGACAGGAAAACATAATGTTCTGCATGTGATTGTATATTAATGAGAACAAAGAAAATTTCAAACTGATGTAAGAGCACTGCTCTCAAATGTCAGAATAAAAGTACAACATTAGAGTGCTCCAATAAAAAGACACAGGGTTAGAAGAACTGATGAAAACTCAAGACCACCTACGTGGTCCCTTTCTGGAGACTCACTTGAGATCCAAGGACACAGACAAACTACAAGCTGACGGGGCTGGGACAGGTACCCTATACAAGTGAAACTGAGAAACAAACAAACAAATGGATTCTGTTTGAGTCCCCAGAGAGAGTCAGTAGAAAATAGCTCAATCTAGCCACCGTGAATTCTTTTTGTTTTGTTTCAGCAGTGCTCAGGCATAGATTTCGTGGTGCAGCAACTTCCTTCTCATTTCCTCCCACCTCAATAAATTAATTGTTGTAATAATAGGCATCTGCGCTTTTAAAATCATTGCTTTTTATGATGTTCACGAATGTAAAGAATTAATTACCATCTAAAGAGGGACGTTTGGACCCACAAATAAACACTTCACTCCACTACACACTCTTATTTCCCAAATGCTCCTGTCCAGAAATAGGAGTTCCTTTATGCTTGTCCCTCCACCTATCAGCAGTGATCACACCGATGTCCCTCAAACATGGTGGTGTGCTAAGGACCAAGTACACTTTTCTGTCGACAACAGGCCCAGACGAAGGATACTTGTGGTCTTCAGGGATCACTTACTCACTGAATGTGGCTAAATAAAGTCACCAAGCGAGCAGGAAGTATAAGAGGACAGAGGACAGAGATACGCATTCAAGTCCTTTCACCTCCATTTACTGGTTTTGTAAGCACACGCGGCTGACTCTACCTGAAAGTGTATCGGTGAACACAGTGCTCTCCTTATGGCTTAGCTACCTTGCATGATTTCTGGAAGCATAATGTAGGAAAGAGACATAAGCTATGTTGTTAACTGTTCTGTACAGAAGGATAGATGGGCAGACAAAAAGGTGATTGATTCATAGATAGATAGGTACACAGTTGACAGATGAAAGATAGATAGATAGGCACATAGATTGATAGATGATAGACATCATAGATAGATGATAGGAAGATAGATAGATAGATAGAAAGATAGATCCATAGATACATACATACATACTTACATACACAGATACATAGATAGACAGACAGACCGTTAGATAGATAGATACAGATACATATCGATTGACACAAAGCTATTGTTCATAAATAGGAGTTGAATGGTGAATAACATAGCTAACCTACAAACAAAAAGGAAGAATGAAATCCAGTTTAAAATTGCAGTAAGCAGCCTTAAGAAGAAAACAAACACTACCATTGGCAATGACGTGGATGGAGCTAGACGGTAGTACGTTCAGAGAAATAGGCCAGGCGGATAAAGGCAAGTACCAAGTGATTTCACTCATGTGTGGAGTATAACAACAAAGAAAAACTGAAGTAAAAAAACAGCAGCAGACTCACAGAACCCGAGAGTTGTCTAAAAGTAACCAAAGGAAAAAGGACTGGGCAGGGTGAGTCTGAAGGGAGGGATAAGTGTGGGGAGAAAGAATAGTGGCAATTGGGAATTGCATGAATAATGCGTGGGGTCGGGTGAGCATGGGAAGTACTGTACAACACAGAGAAGACTAGTAGAGATCATATAGCATCTTACTACTCACTGATGGAAAATTACTGTAACGGGTCTGTGGGGGCGGACATGGTGAAGGTTTCCACAGCATTCAACTACGCTGACAGACAGCGACTGAAGAGGATTTTCGGGGGGACTTGGTGAGGGGGGAGCATTGTAAATATAATGTTCTTCACGTGATTGTAGATTAATGATAAAAAATTCTTTAAGTGCAATAAATGTACAGCTCTGAATCATCAGAATAGAAGGTCATGCACTGAGTGCTGCAAACAAAAGACACAGGGTTAAAAGAAGGGATAAAAACTCAAGACAGCTACGTGCTTACTTACAGGAGACTCACTTGAGATTCAAGGAAACAGACAAACTACAAGCAGGTGTGTGGACAAGTACCTTACACGAGTGAATCTGAAAAACAAACTATCAAACAAATGGATTCTGTTTGAGTCCCCAGAGACGGTCAGCAGAAAATAGCCCTATCTGACCACCGTGAATTATTTTTTTTGGTTTCATCAGTTCCCAGCGATAGATTTAGTGGTGCAGCAACATACTTCTCATTTTCTCTCACCGCAACAACTAAGTTGCTGTAATAATAAGCATCTGGGCCATTGAAATCAGTGGGTTTTATGATTTCACGACTGAGAAGATCTAATAACCACCTAAAGAGGGAAGTTTGGACACTCATATAAACACGTCACCCCACAATACACTCTTGGCTCCCAACTGCTCCTGTCTAGAAATTGGTTTTCCTTTCTATTTGACCCTCCGTCCTATCGGCGGTGATCACGCTGATGTCCTTCAAACATGGTGGTGAGCAAAGCAACAAGTTTACTTTTCTGTCGACAACAGGCCCAGAGGAATGATACTTGTGGTCTTCAGGGAGCACTTAGTCAATGAATGTGGCTAATTACAGACAGCAAATTAGAAGGAGATGAAAGAGGACAGAGGACAGAGACAAGGGTTCAAGTGCCGGCACAACCATTTCCTGGATTTGTACGTACACGTGGCCGTCTCGACCTGCAAGGCCCTCGGTGAACCCAGTGCTCTCTCTACAGCCTAGATACTTTGCAAGATTTTTGGAAGCATAGTGTAGGAAAGTGATATAGGATATGTGGTTAACTGTTCTGTACACAAGGACAGATGGGCAGACAAAAAGTTGATTGATTGATTGATAAATAGATAGACAGACAGATAGATCGATATAGGTACATATCGACTAACACAAAGCTACTGCTCATTACCAGGAGAACAATGGTGAAAGCACATAGCGAAGCTACAAACAAAAAAGAAGAATGAAATCCAGTTTAAAAAGTGCAGTAAACAGCCATAAGAATTAAACAAATCCTATCATTTGCAATAACGTGGATGGAGGTAGAGGGTATTATGCTCAGTCAAACAGGCCATGCGGAGAAATACATGTACCAAATGATTTCACTCATGTGTGGAGTATGATAACAAAGAAAAACTGAAGGAAAAGACAGCAGCAGACTTACAGAACCCGAGAGTGGACTAACAGTTACCAAAGAGAAAGGGACTGGGTAGCGTTTGTGGGAAGGGAATAATAAGGGCAAGAAAAAAAGAATGGGGGCATTAGGAATAGCATGTTTAATGTGTAGGGTTGGGGGTCATGGGTAGGGCTGTACAACACAGAGAAGACATGTAGTGATTCTACAGCATCTTAGTACATGCTGACGGACAGCGACTGTAACTGGGATTTGGGGGGGACTTGCTGAAGAGGGTAGACAGGAAAACATAATGTTCTGCATGTGATTGTATATTAATGAGAACAAAGAAAATTTCAAACTGATGTAAGAGCACTGCTCTCAAATATCAGAATAAAAGTACAGGCTTTGTGTGCTCCAATCAAAAGACACAGGGTTAAAGAACTGATGAAAACTCGAGACCACCTACGTGCTCCCTTTCTGGAGACTCACTTGAGATCCAAGGACACAGACAAACTACAAGCTGAAGGGGCTGGGTCAGGTACCCTATACAAGTGAAACTGAGAAACAAACAAACAAATGGATTCTGTTTGAGTCCCCAGAGAGAGTCAGTAGAAAATAGCCCAATCTAGCCACCGTGAATTCTTTTTGTTTTGTTTCAGCAGTGCTCAGGCATAGATTTCGTGGTGCAGCAACTTCCTTCTCATTTCCTCCCACTTTAATAAATTAATTGTTGTATTAATAGGCATCAGCGCTTTTAAAATCATTGCTTTTTATGATGTTCACGAATGTAAAGAATTAATAACCATCTAAAGAGGGACGTTTGGACCCTCAAATAAACACTTCACTCCACTACACACTCTTATTTCCCAAATGTTCCTGCCCAGAAATAGGAGTTCCTTTATGTTTGTCCCTCCACCTATCAGCAGTGATCACACCGATGTCCCTCAAACATGGTGGTGTGCTAAGGACCAAGTACACTTTTCTGTCGACAACAGGCCCAGACGAAGGATACTTGTGGTCTTCAGGGATCACTTACTCACTGAATGTGGCTAAATAAAGTCACCAAGCGAGCAGGAAGTATAAGAGGACAGAGGACAGAGATAAGGGTTCAAGTCCTTTCACCTCCATTTACTGGTTTTGTAAGCACACGCGGCTGACTCTACCTGAAAGTGTATCGGTGAACACAGTGCTCTCCTTATGGCTTAGCTACCTTGCATGATTTCTGGAAGCATAATGTAGGAAAGAGACATAAGCTATGTTGTTAACTGTTCTGTACAGAAGGATAGATGGGCAGACAAAAAGGTGATTGATTCATAGATAGATAGGTACACAGTTGACAGATGAAAGATAGATAGATAGGCACATAGATTGATAGATGATAGACATCATAGATAGATGATAGGAAGATAGATAGATAGATAGAAAGATAGATCCATAGATACATACATACATACTTACATACACAGATACATAGATAGACAGACAGACCGTTAGATAGATAGATACAGATACATATCGATTGACACAAAGCTATTGTTCATAAATAGGAGTTGAATGGTGAATAACATAGCTAACCTACAAACAAAAAGGAAGAATGAAATCCAGTTTAAAATTGCAGTAAGCAGCCTTAAGAAGAAAACAAACACTACCATTGGCAATGACGTGGATGGAGCTAGACGGTAGTACGTTCAGAGAAATAGGCCAGGCGGAGAAAGACAAGTACCAAGTGATTTCACTCATGTGTGGAGTAAAACAACAAAGAGAAACTGAAGGAAAAAACCAGCAGCACTCTCACAGAATCCGAGAGTTGACTAAAAGTTACCAAAGGGAAAAGGACAAGGCAGGGTGAGTCTGAAGGGAGGGATAAGTGTGGGGAGGAAGAATAGTGGCAATTGGGAATTGCAAGAATAATGCGTGGGGTCGGGTGAGCATGGGAAGTACTGTACAACACAGAGAAGACTAGTAGAGATCATATAGCATCTTACTACTCACTGATGGAAAATTACTGTAACGGGTCTGTGGGGGCGGACATGGTGAAGGTATACACAGCATTCAAATACGCTGACAGACAGCGACTGAAGAGGTTTTTCGGGGGTACTTGGTGAGGGGGTGAGCATAGTAAACATAATGTTCTTCACGTGATTGTAGATTAGTGACAAAAAAATTCTTTAAGTGCAATAAATGTACAGCTCTGAATCATCAGAATAAAAGGTCATGCACTGAGTGCTTCAAACAAAAGACACAGGGTTAAAAGAAGGGATAAAAACTCAAGACAGCTACGTGCTTACTTACAGGAGACTCACTTGAGATCCAAGGACACAGACAAACTACAAGCAGGTGTGTGGACAAGTACCTTACACGAGTGAATCTGAAAAACAAACTATCAAACAAATGGATTCTGTTTGAGTCCCCAGAGACGGTCAGCAGAAAATAGCCCTATCTGACCACCGTGAATTATTTTTTTTGGTTTCATCAGTTCCCAGCGATAGATTTAGTGGTGCAGCAACATACTTCTCATTTTCTCTCACCGCAACAACTAAGTTGCTGTAATAATAAGCATCTGGGCCATTGAAATCAGTGGGTTTTATGATTTCACGGCTGAGAAGATCTAATAACCACCTAAAGAGGGAAGTTTGGACACTCAAATATACACGTCACTCCACAATACACTCTTGGCTCCCAACTGCTCCTGTCTAGAAATTGGTTTTCCTTTCTATTTGACCCTCCGTCCTATCGGCGGTGATCACGCTGATGTCCTTCAAACATGGTGGTGAGCAAAGCAACAAGTTTACTTTTCTGTCGACAACAGGCCCAGAGGAATGATACTTGTGGTCTTCAGGGAGCACTTAGTCAATGAATGTGGCTAATTACAGACAGCAAATTAGAAGGAGATGAAAGAGGACAGAGGACAGAGACAAGGGTTCAAGTGCCGGCACAACCATTTCCTGGATTTGTACGTACACGTGGCCGTCTCGACCTGCAAGGCCCTCGGTGAACCCAGTGCTCTCTCTACAGCCTAGATACTTTGCAAGATTTTTGGAAGCATAGTGTAGGAAAGTGATATAGGATATGTGGTTAACTGTTCTGTACACAAGGACAGATGGGCAGACAAAAAGTTGATTGATTGATTGATAAATAGATAGACAGACAGATAGATCGATATAGGTACATATCGACTAACACAAAGCTACTGCTCATTACCAGGAGAACAATGGTGAAAGCACATAGCGAAGCTACAAACAAAAAAGAAGAATGAAATCCAGTTTAAAAAGTGCAGTAAACAGCCATAAGAATTAAACAAATCCTATCATTTGCAATAACGTGGATGGAGGTAGAGGGTATTATGCTCAGTCAAACAGGCCATGCGGAGAAATACATGTACCAAATGATTTCACTCATGTGTGGAGTATGATAACAAAGAAAAACTGAAGGAAAAGACAGCAGCAGACTCACAGAACCCGAGAGTGGACTAACAGTTACCAAAGAGAAAGGGACTGGGTAGCGTTTGTGGGAAGGGAATAATAAGGGCAAGAAAAAAAGAATGGGGGCATTAGGAATAGCATGTTTAATGTGTAGGGTTGGGGGTCATGGGTAGGGCTGTACAACACAGAGAAGACATGTAGTGATTCTACAGCATCTTAGTACATGCTGACGGACAGCGACTGTAACTGGGATTTGGGGGGGACTTGCTGAAGAGGGTAGACAGGAAAACATAATGTTCTGCATGTGATTGTATATTAATGAGAACAAAGAAAATTTCAAACTGATGTAAGAGCACTGCTCTCAAATATCAGAATAAAAGTACAGGCTTTGTGTGCTCCAATCAAAAGACACAGGGTTAAAGAACTGATGAAAACTCGAGACCACCTACGTGCTCCCTTTCTGGAGACTCACTTGAGATCCAAGGACACAGACAAACTACAAGCTGAAGGGGCTGGGACAGGTACCCTATACAAGTGAAACTGAGAAACAAACAAACAAATGGATTCTGTTTGAGTCCCCAGAGAGAGTCAGTAGAAAATAGCCCAATCTAGCCACCGTGAATTCTTTTTGTTTTGTTTCAGCAGTGCTCAGGCATAGATTTCGTGGTGCAGCAACTTCCTTCTCATTTCCTCCCACCTCAATAAATTAATTGTTGTAATAATAGGCATCTGCGCTTTTAAAATCATTGCTTTTTATGATGTTCACGAATGTAAAGAATTAATAACCATCTAAAGAGCGACGTTTGGACCCTCAAATAAACAATTCACTCCACTACACACTCTTATTTCCCAAATGCTCCTGTCCAGAAATAGGTGTTCCTTTATGTTTGTACCTCCACCTATCACCAGTGATCACACAGATGTCCCTCAAACATGGTGGTGTGCTAAGAACCAAGTACACATTTCTGTCGACAACAGGCCCAGACGAAGGATACTTGTGGTCTTCAGGGATCACTTACTCACTGAATGTGGCTAAATAAAGTCACCAAGCGAGCAGGAAGTATAAGAGGACAGAGGACAGAGATACGGGTTCAAGTCCTTTCACCTCCATTTACTGGTTTCGTAAGCACACGCGGCTGACTCTATCTGAAAGTGTATCGGTGAACACAGGGCTCTCCTTATGGCTGAGCTTCCTTGCAAGATTTCTGGAAGCATAATGTAGGAAAGAGACATAAGCTATGTTGTTAACTGTTCTGTACAGAAGGATAGATGGGCAGACAAAAAGGTGATTGTTACATAGATAGATAGGTAGACAGACAGATGAAAGAAAGATAGATAGGTACATAGACTGATAGATGATAGACATCATAGATTGATGATAGGAAGATAGATAGATAGAAAAATAGATAGATACATACATACATACTTACATACATAGATACATAGATAGACAGACAGACCGTTAGATAGATAGATACAGATACATATCGATTGACCAAAGCTATTGTTCTTAAATAGGAGGTGAATGGTGAATAACATAGCTAATCTACAAACAAAAAGGAAGAATGCAATCCAGTTTAAAATTGCAGTAAGCAGCCTTAAGAAGAAAACAAACACTACCATTGGCAATGACGTGGATGGAGCAAGACCGTAGTACGTTCAGAGAAATAGGCCAGGCGGAGAAAGACAAGTACCAAGTGATTTCACTCATGTGTGGAGTAAAACAACAAAGAGAAACTGAAGGAAAAAAACAGCAGCACTCTCACAGAATCCGAGAGTTGACTAAAAGTTACCAAAGGGAAAAGGACAAAGCAGGGTGAGTCTGAAGGGAGGGATAAGTGTGGGGAGAAAGAATAGTGGTAATTGGGAATTGCATGAATAATGCGTGGGGTCGGGTGAGCATGGGGAGTACTGTACAACACAGAGAAGACTAGTAGAGATCATATAGCATCTTACTCCTCACTGATGGAAAATTACTGTAACGGGTCTGTTGGGGCGGACATGGTGAAGGTTTCCACAGCATTCAACTACGCTGATAGAGAGCGACTGAAGAGGATTTTCGGGGGGACTTGGTGAGGGGGGAGCATTGTAAATATAATGTTCTTCACGTGATTGTAGATTAATGATAAAAAAATTCTTTAAGTGCAATAAATGTACAGCTCTGAATCATCAGAATAGAAGGTCATGCACAGAGTGCTGCAAACAAAAGACACAGGGTTAAAAGAAGGGATAAAAACTCAAGACAGCTACGTGCTTACTTATAGGAGACTCACTTGAGATCCAACGACACAGACAAACTACAAGCAGGTGTGTGGACAAGTACCTTACACGAGTGAATCTGAAAAACAAACTATCAAACAAATGGATTCTGTTTGAGTCCCCAGAGACGGTCAGCAGAAAATAGCCCTATCTGACCACCGTGAATTATTTTTTTTGGTTTCATCAGTTCCCAGCGATAGATTTAGTGGTGCAGCAACATACTTCTCATTTTCTCTCACCGCAACAACTGAGTTGCTGTAATAATAAGCATCTGGGCCATTGAAATCAGTGGGTTTTATGATTTCACGACTGAGAAGATCTAATAACCACCTAAAGAGGGAAGTTTGGACACTCATATAAACACGTCACTCCACAATACACTCTTGGCTCCCAACTGCTCCTGTCTAGAAATTGGTGTTCCTTTCGATTTGACCCTCCGTCCTATCGGCGGTGATCACGCTGATGTCCTTCAAACATGGTGGTGAGCAAAGCAACAAGTTTACTTTTCTGTCGACTACAGGCCCAGAGGAATGATACTTGTGGTCTTCAGGGAGCACTTAGTCAATGAATGTGGCTAATTACAGACAGCAAATTAGAAGGAGATGAAAGAGGACAGAGGACAGAGACACGGGTTCAAGCCCCGGCACAACCATTTCCTGGTTTTGTAGGTACACGTGGCCATCTCGAACTGCAAGGGTCTCGGTGAACACAGTGCTCTCTCTACAGCCTAGATACTTTGCAGGATTTTTGGAAGCATAATGTAGGAAAGTGATATATTATATGTGGTTTACTGTTCTGTACACAAAGACAGATGGGCAGACAAACAGTTGATTGATTGAAAAATAGATAGACAGACAGATAGATAGATATAGGTACATATCGACTAACACAAAGCTACTGCTCATTACCAGGAGAGCAATGGTGAAAGCACATAGCAAAACTACAAACAAAAAAGAAGAATGAAATCCAGTTTAAAAAGTGCAGTAAGCAGCCATAAGAATTAAACAAATCCTATCATTTGCAATAACGTGGATCTAGGTAGAGGGTATTATGCCGAGTCAAACAGGCTAGGCGGGAAATACATGTACCAAATGATTTCACTCATGTGTGGAGTATGATAACAACGAAAAACTGAAGGACAAGACAGCATCAGACTCACAGTACCCAAGAGTGGACTAGCAGTTACCAAAGAGAAAGGGACTGGGTAGCGTTTGTGGGAAGGGAGTAATAAGGGGAGGAAAAAGAATGGGGGCATTAGGATTAGCATGTTTAATGTGTAGGGTGGTGGGTCATGGGTAGGGCTCTACAACACAGAGAAGACATGTAGTGATTCTACAGCATCTTAGTACATGCTGACGGACAGCGACTGTAACTGGGATTTGGGGGGGACTTGCTGAAGAGGGTAGACTGGAAAACATAATGTTCTGCATGTGATTGTATATTAATGAGAACAAAGAAAATTTCAAACTGATGTAAGAGCACTGCTCTCAAATATCAGAATAAAAGTACAGCATTAGAGTGCTCCAATAAAAAGACACAGGGTTAGAAAAACAGATGAAAACTCAAGACCACCTACGTGCTCCCTTTCTGGAGACTCACTTGAGATCCAAGGACACAGACAAACTCCAAGCTGAAGGGGCAGGGGAGGTACCCTGTACAAGTGAATCTGAGAAATAAACAAACAAATGGATTCTGTTTGAGTCCCCTGAGAGTGTCAGTAGAAAATAGCCCAAACTAGCCACTGTGAATTCTTTTTGTTTTGTTACAGCAGTGCTCAGGCATAGATTTCGTGGGGCAGCATCTTCCTTCTCATTTCCTCCCACCTCAATAAAAGAATTGCTGTAATAATAGGCGACTGCGCTTTTAAAATCATTGCTTTTTATGATGTTCACGAATGTAAAGAAGTAATAACCATCTAAAGAGGGACGTTTGGACCCTCAAATAAACACTTCACTCCACTACACACTCTTATTTCCCAAATGCTCCTGTCCAGAAATAGGTGTTCCTTTATGTTTGTCCCTCCGCCTATCAGCAGTGATCACACCGATGTCCCTCAAACATGGTGGTGTGCAAAGAACCAAGTACACTTTTCTGTCGTCAACAGGCAAAGACGAAGGATACTTGTGGTCTTCAGGGATCACTTACTCACTGAATGTGGCTAAATAAAGTCACCAAGCGAGCAGGAAGTATAAGAGGACAGAGGACAGAGATACGGGTTCAAGTCCTTTCACCTCCATTTACTGGTTTCGTAAGCACACGCGGCTGACTCTATCTGAAAGTGTATCGGTGAACACAGTGCTCTCCTTATGGCTGAGCTTCCTTGCAAGATTTCTGGAAGCATAATGTAGGAAAGAGACATAAGCTATGTTGTTAACTGTTCTGTACAGAAGGATAGATGGGCAGACATAAAGGTGATTGATTCATAGGTAGATAGGTACACAGTTGACAGATGAAAGATAGATAGATAGGTACATAGATTGATAGATGATAGACATCACAGATAGATGATAGGAAGATAGATAGATAGATAAAAAGATAGATCCATAGATACATACATACATACTTACATACACAGATACATAGATAGACAGACAGACCGTTAGATAGATAGATACAGATACATATCGATTGACACAAAGCTATTTTTCATAAATAGGAGTTGAATGGTGAATAACATAGCTAATCTACAAACAAAAAGGAAGAATGAAATCCAGTTTAAAATTGCAGTAAGCAGCCTTAAGAAGAAAACAAACACTACCATTGGCAATGACGTGGATGGAGCTAGACGGTAGTACGTTCAGAGAAATAGGCCAGGCAGAGAAAGACAAGTACCAAGTGATTTCACTCATGTGTGGAGTAAAACAACAAAGAGAAACAGAAGAAAAAAAACAGCAGCACTCTCACAGAATCCGAGAGTAGACTAAAAGTTACCAAATGGAAAAGGACAAGGCAGGGTGAGTCTGAAGGGAGGGATAAGTGTTTGGAGAAAGAATATTAGTAATTGGGAATAGCATGAATAATGCGTGGGTTCGGGTGTGCATGTGGAGTACTGTACAACACAGAGAAGTCTAGTAGAGATCATATAGCATTTTACTACTCACTGATGGAAAATTAATGTAACGGGTCTGTGGGGGCAGACATGGTGAAGGGATCCACAGAATTCAACTACGCTGATAGACAGCGACAGAAGAGGTTTTTCGGGGGGACTTGGGGAGGGGGGGAGCATAGTAAACATAATGTTCTACACGTGATTGTAGATTAATGATAAAAAATTCTTTAAGTGCAATAAATGTACTGCTCTGAATCATCAGAATAAAAGGTCATGCACTGAGTGCTGCAAACAAAAGACACAGGGTTAAAAGAAGGGATAAAAACTCAAGACAGCTACGTGCTTACTTACAGGAGACTCACTTGAGATCCAAGGACACAGACAAACTACAAGCAGGTGTGTGGACAAGTACCTTACACGAGTGAATCTGAAAAACAAACTATCAAACAAATGGATTCTGTTTGAGTCCCCAGAGACGGTCAGCAGAAAAGAGCCCTATCTGACCACCGTGAATTATTTTTCTTTGGTTTCATCAGTTCCCAGCGATAGATTTAATTTTGCAGCAACATACTTCTCATTTTCTCTCACCGCAACAACTGAGTTGCTGTAATAAAAAGCATCTGGGCCATTGAAATCAGTGGGTTTTATGATTTCACGACTGAGAAGATCTAATAATCACCTAAAGAGGGAAGTTTGGACACTCAAATAAACACGTCACTCCACAATACACTCTTGGCTCCCAACTGCTCCTGTCTAGAAATTGGTGTTCCCTTCTAATTGACCCTCCGTCCTATTGGCGGTGATCACGCTGATGTCCTTCAAACATGGTGGTGAGCAAAGCAACAAGTTTACTTTTCTGTCGACAACAGGCCCAGAGGAATGATACTTGTGGTCTTCAGGGAGCACTTAGTCAATGAATGTGGCTAATTACAGACAGCAAATTAGAAGGAGATGAAAGAGGACAGAGGACAGAGACACGGGTTCAAGTCCCGGCACAACCATTTCCTGGTTTTGTAGGTACACGTGGCCGTCTCGAACTGCAAGTGTCTCGGTGAACACAGTGCTCTCTCTACAGCCTAGATACTTTGCAGGATTTTTGGAAGCATAGTGTAGGAAAGTGATACAGGATATGTGGTTAACGGTTCTATACACAAGGACAGATGGGCAGACAAAAAGTTGATTGATTGATTGATAAATAGATAGACAGACAGATTGATAGATATAGGTACATATCAACTAACACAAAGCTACTGCTCATTACCAGGAGAGCAATGGTGAAAGCACAAAGCGAAACTACAAACAAAAAAGAAGAATGAAATCCAGTTTAGAAAGTGCAGTAAGCAGCCATAAGAAGAAAACAAATCCTATCATTTGCAATAACGTGGATGGAGGTCGAGGGTATTATGCTCAGTCAAACAGGCCAGGCGGAGAAATACATGTACCAAATGATTTCACTCATGTGTGGAGTATGATAACAAAGAAAAACTGAAGGAAAAGACAGCAGCAGACTCAGAGAACCCGACAGTGGACTAACAGTTACCAAAGAGAAAGGGACTGGGTAGCGTTTGTGGGAAGGGAGTAATAAGGGCGAGAAAAAAAGAATGGGGGCATTACGATTAGCATGTTTAATGTGTAGGGTGTTGGGTCATGGGTAGGGCTGTACACCACAGAGAAGACATGTAGTGATTCTACAGCATCTTAGTACATGCTGACGGTCAGCGACTGTAACTGGGATTTGGGGGGGACTTGCTGAAGAGGGTAGACAGGAAAACATAATGTTCTGCATGTGATTGTATATTAATGAGAACAAAGAAAATTTCAAACTGATGTAAGAGCACTGCTCTCAAATATCAGAATAAAAGTACAGGCTTTGTGTGCTCCAATCAAAAGACACAGGGTTAAAGAACTGATGAAAACTCAAGACCACCTACGTGCTCCCTTTCTGGAGACTCACTTGAGATCCAAGGACACAGACAATCTACAAGCTGAAGTGGCGGGGACAGGTACGCTATACAAGTGAAACTGAGAAACAAACAAACAAATGGATTCTGTTTGAGTCCCCTGAGAGTGTCAGTAGGAAATAGCCCAATCTAGCCACTGTGAATTCTTTTTGTTTTGTTACAGCAGTGCTCAGGCATAGATTTCGTGGGGCAGCATCTTCCTTCTCATTTCCTCCCACCTCAACAAATGAATTGCTGTAATAATAGGCGTCTGCGCTTTTAAAATCATTGCTTTTTATGATGTTCACGAATGTAAAGAAGTAATAAACATTTAAAGAGGGACGTTTGGACCCTCAAATAAACACTTCACTCCACTACACACTCTTATTTCCCAAATGCTCCTGTCCAGAAATAGGTGTTCCTTTATGTTTGTCCCTCCACCTATCAGCAGTGATCACACCGATGTCCCTCAAACATGGTGGTGTGCAAAGAACCAAGTACACTTTTCTGTCGTCAACAGGCCCAGACGAAGGATACTTGTAGTCTTCAGGGATCACTTACTCACTGAATGTGGCTAAATAAAATCACCAAGCGAGCAGGAAGTATAAGAGGACAGAGGACAGAGATACGGGTTCAAGTCCTTTCACCTCCATTTACTGGTTTTGTAAGCACACGCGGCTGACTCTACCTGAAAGTGTATCGGTGAACACAGGGCTCTCCTTATGGCTGAGCTTCCTTGCAAGATTTCTGGAAGCATAATGTAGGAAAGAGACATAAGCTATGTTGTTAACTGTTCTGTACAGAAGGATAGATGGGCAGACAAAAAGGTGATTGATTCATAGATAGATAGGTACACAGTTGACAGATGAAAGATAGATAGGTAGGTACATAGATTGATAGATGATAGACATCATAGATAGATGATAGGAAGATAGATAGATAGATAGAAAGATAGATCCATAGATACATACTTACATACTTACATACACAGATACATAGATAGACAGACAGACCGTTAGATAGATAGATACAGATACATATCGATTGACACAAAGCTATTGTTCATAAATAGGAGTTGAATGGTGAATAACATAGCTAATCTACAAACAAAAAGGAAGAATGAAATCCAGTTTAAAATTGCAGTAAGCAGCCTTAAGAAGAAAACAAACACTACCCTTGGCAATGACGTGGATGGAGCTAGACGGTAGTACGTTCAGAGAAATAGGCCAGGTGGAGAAAGACAAGTACCAAGTGATTTCACTCATGTGTGGAGTAAAACAACAAAGAGAAACTGAAGGAAAAAAAGAGCAGCACTCTCACAGAATCCGAGAGTTGACTAAAAGTTACCAAATGGAAAAGGACAAGGCAGGGTGAGTCTGAAGGGAGGGATAAGTGTTTGCAGAAAGAATAGTAGTAATTGGGAATAGCATGAATAATGCGTGGGGTCGGGTGTGCATGGGGAGTACTGTTCAACACAGAAGTCTAGTAGAGATCATATAGCATCTTACTACTCACTGATGGAAAATTACTGTAACGGGTCTGTATGGGCGGACATGGTGAAGGGATCCACAGAATTCAACTACGCTGATAGACAGCGACAGAAGAGGTTTTTCGGGCGAACTTGGTTAGGGGGGGAGCATAGTAAACATAATGTTCTTCACGTGATTGTAGATTAATGATAAAAAAATTCTTTAAGTGCAATAAATGTACTGCTCTGAATCATCAGAATAAAAGGTCATGCACTGAGTGCTGCAAACAAAAGACACAGGTTTAAAAGAAGGGATAAAAACTCAAGACAGCTACGTGCTTACTTACAGGAGACTCACTTGAGACCCAAGGACACAGACAAACTACAAGCAGGTGTGTGGACAAGTACCTTACACGAGTGAATCTGAAAAACAAACTATCAAACAAATGGATTATGTTTGAGTCCCCAGAGACGGTCAGCAGAAAATAGCCCTATCTGACCACCGTGAATTATTTTTGTTTGGTTTCATCAGTTCCCAGCGATAGATTTAATTTTGCAGCAACATACTTCTCATTTTCTCTCACCGCAACAACTGAGTTGCTGTAATAATAAGCATCTGGGCCTTTGAAATCAGTGGGTTTTATGATTTCACGACTGAGAAGATCTAATAATCACCTAAAGAGGGAAGTTTGGACACTCAAATAAACACGTCACTCCACAATACACTCTTGGCTCCCAACTGCTCCTGTCTAGAAATTGGTGTTCCCTTCTATTTGACCCTCAGTCCTATCGGCGGTGATCACGCTGATGTCCTTCAAACATGGTGGTGAGCAAAGCAACAAGTTTACTTTTCTGTCGACAACAGGCCCAGAGGAATGATACTTGTGGTCTTCAGGGAGCACTTAGTCAATGAATGTGGCTAATTACAGACAGCAAATTAGAAGGAGATGAAAGAGGACAGAGGACAGAGACACGGGTTCAAGTCCCGGCCAAACCATTTCCTGGTTTTGTAGGTACACGTGGCTGACTCGACCTGCAAGTGCCTCGGTGAACCGAGTGCTCTTCCTATAGCCTAGTTACCTTGAAAGATTTTTGGAAGAATAATGTAGGGAAGTGACAAAGGCGATGTTGTTTAGTATTCTGTACATAAGGATAGATGGCCAGACAAAAGGATGATTGATTCATAGATACATAGATAGATGAGAGATTATAGATAGATGGTAAACACGATAGATAGATGATAGGAAGATAGATAGAGAGATACAAAGATAGAAAGATAGAAGGATAGATAGATAGATTGATAGACAGACAGTTACACAGATTCAGATACATATCGATTAACACAAAGCTATTGCTCATAACCAACAGATCAATGGTGAAATCACATAGGGAAACAACAAACAAAAAGGAAGAATGAAGTCCAGTTTAAAAAGTGCAGTAAGCAGCCATAAGAAGAAAACAAATCCTACCATTTGCAAGGATGTGGATGTAGCTAGACGGTAGCATGCTCAGTGATATATACCAGGTGGAGAAAGACAAGTAGCAAATGATTTCACTCATGTGTGGAGTATAACAACAAAGAAAAACAGGAGGAAATAAACAGCAGCAGACCCACAGAACCCGAGAGTTCAATAACAGTTACCAAAGGGAAAGGGAATGGGCAGGGTGTGTGGGAAGGGAGGGATAAGGGCAGATAGAAGAAAGGGGACATTAGGATTAACATGTATAATGCGTGGGCTCGGGGTGGCAAAGGGAGGGATGTACAACACAGAGAAGACATGTAGAGATTCTTCAGCATTTACTACACGCTGATGGACAGCGACTGTAATGGGGTGTTTGTGGGGGGACATGGTGAAGCAGTCTACAGCATAAAACAATGCTTATGGACAACGACTGTAAGAGGTTTTGGTGGGGACTTGGTGAAGGTGGGAGCCTAGTAAATATGATGTTCTTCACGTGATTGCAGATTAATGATAAAAAAAATGTTTTTAAGTACAATATGGGCACAGCAATAAAACAGGCTTTGCGAGCTCCAAACAAAAGACACAGGGTTAAAAGAAGGGATGAAAACTCAAGATCACCTAAGTGCTCCCCTATAGGAGACTCACTTGAGATCCAAAGACACAGACAAACTACAATCCCAAGGGGTTGGGACAGCAACCCTACACAAGTGTAACTGAAAAGCAAACAAACAAACAAAAGGATTTTGTTTGAGTCCCCAGACACAGTCAGTAGAAAATAGCCCTATCTAGACACCGTGAATTCTTTTTGTTTGGTTTCAGCAGTGCCCAGCCATAGATTTAGTGGTACAGCAACGTCCTTCTCATTTTTTCTCACCTCAACAACTGAATTGCTGTAATAATATGTGTCTGGACTTTTGTAATCAGTGGATTTTATGATGTTCTTGAAAGTAAAGTAGTAATAACCACCTAAAGAGGATAGTTTGGACACTCAAACAAACACGTAACTCCACAACACTCTCTTTGCTCCCAAATGCTTCTGCCTAGAAATAGATGTTCTTTTTATTTGTCCCTCCTCCTATCTGCGGTGATCATGCCATTGTCCCTCAAACTTGGTGGTGAGCAAAGCACCAAGTATACTTTTCTGTCTAAACAGGCCCAGAGGAAGGATAGTTGTGGTCTTCTGGAAGCACTAAGTCAACGAATGTGGCTGAATACAGTCAGCAACCGAGAAGGAGGTAAAAGAGGACAGAGAGATGGGTGCAAGTCCCTGCACCACCATAAATTACTGGATTTGTAAGCACAAGCGGCTGACTCGACCTGCAAGTGTCTCAGTGAACCCAGTGCTCTCCCTATGGACTAGTTACTTTGCAATATTTTTGGAAGCATAATGTAGGGAAGTGACATAGGCGATGTTGTTAACTGTCCTGTACATAAGGATAGTTGACCAGACAAAAAGATGATTGATTCATAGATAGATAGATAGATGACAAATGACAGATAGACAGACGATAGACATGATAGGTAGATAGGAAGATAGATTGATAGACAGATAGATGATAGATAGATAGATAGATAGAAAGATAGATAGATAAATAGAAAGACAGAAGGATAGACAGATAGATAGAAAGATACATACAGATACATATTAAATAACACAAAGCTATTGCTCATAACCAGGAGATCAATGGTGAAAGCACATAGCTAAACTACAAACTATAAGGAAGAATGAAGTCCAGTTTAAAAACTGCCGTTTGCATCCATAAGAAGAAAACAAATGCTACCATTTGCAATGACGTGGATGGAGCGAGACGGTAGTATGCTCAGTGAAATATTCCAGGCGGAGAAAGACAAGTACCAAATGATTTCACTCATGTGTGGAGTATAACAACAAAGAAACACTGACAAAAATAAACAGAAGCAGACTCACAGAACCCGAATGTGGAGTAAGAGTTACCAAAGGGAAAAGGACTGAGAAGGGTGGTTGGGAAGGGAGGGATAAGGGTGGGGAGAAAGAAAAGGGAGATTAGGATAAGCATGTATAATGCGTGAGGGCGGGGTCGCATGGCGAGTGCTGTACAACACAGAGAAGACAAGTAGATATTCTACAGCATCTTACTACACGCTGAAGGACAGCGACTGTAATGGGGTGTGTGTGGGGGTACATCGTGAACGGGTCTACAGCATCCATCTCTGCTAACTGACAGCAACTGTAAGAGGTTTTTGGGAGGGACTTGGTGAAGGGGGGAGTCTAGGAAACATAATGTTCTTCACGTGATTGTATATTAATGATAACAAAAACAATTTTTTAAGTGCAATAAGGGCACAGCTCTTAATCATCAGAATAAAAGGACAGCCTTTGAGTGCTCCAGTCAAATGACACTGGGTTAAAAGAAGGGTTGAAAACTCAAGACCACCTTCGTGCTCCCTTACTTACAGGAGACTCTCTTGAGATCCAAGGACACAGACAATCTAAAAGCCGAAGGGGTGTGTACAGGTACCCAACACAGTGAAACTGAAAAACAAACAATCCTAGAATGGATTCTGTTTGAGTCCACAGAGACAGTCAGTAGAAAATAGCCCTATCTGGCCAACGTGAATTCTTTTTGTTTGGTTTCAGCATTGCCCAGCCATAGATTCAGTGGTACAGCAACGTCTTTATCATTTTCTCTCAACTCAACAATTGAATTGCTGTAAAAGTATACGTCTGGACCTTTGAGATCAGTGGGTTTTATGAAGTTCATGAATGTAAAGAAGTAATAACTATATAAAGAGGGAAGTTTGGACACTGAAATAAACACGTCACACCACAACACACTCTTTGCTCCCAAACGCTCCTGTCTAGCAACTGGTGTTCCTTTTCATTTGTCGTTCCATCCTATCAGCGGTGATCACGCCGATGTCCCTCAATCATGGTGGTGAGCAAAGCACCAAGTTTTCTTTCTGTGGACAACAGGCCCAGAGGAACAATACTTGTGGTCTTCACGGAGCACTTATTCAATGTATGTGGCTAAATAGAGTCAGCCAGTGAGAAGAAGATAATAGAGGATACAGACACAGGTTTAAGTCCCTGCACAACCATTTACTGGTTTTGTAGGTACACGTGGCTGACTCGACCTGCAAGTGTCTCGGTGAACCGAGTGCTCTTCCTACAACCTAGTTACCTTGAAAGATTTTTGGAAGAATAATGTAGGGAAGTGACAAAGGCGATGTTGTTAAGTATTCTGTACATAAGGATAGATGGCCAGACAAAAGGATGATTGATTCATAGATACATAGATAGATGAGAGATTATAGATAGATGATAAACATGATAGATAGATGATAGGAAGATAGATAGAGAGATACAAAGATAGAAAGATAGAAGGATAGATAGATAGATTGATAGATAGACAGACAGTTACACAGATTCAGATACATATCGATTAACACAAAGCTATTGCTCATAACCAACAGATCAATGGTGAAATCACATAGGGAAACAACAAACAAAAAGGAAGAATGAAGTCCAGTTTAAAAAGTGCAGTAAGGAGCCATAAGAAGAAAACAAATCCTACCATTTGCAAGGATGTGGATGTAGCTAGACGGTAGCATGCTCAGTGGTATATACCAGGTTTAGAAAGACAAGTAGCAAATGATTTCACTCATGTGTGGAGTATAACAACAAAGAAAAACAGGAGGAAATAAACAGCAGCAGACCCACAGAACCCGAGAGTTCAATAACAGTTACCAAAGGGAAAGGGAATGGGCAGGGTGTGTGGGAAGGGAGGGATAAGGGCAGGGAGAAGAAAGGGGACATTAGGATTAACATGTATGATGCGTGGGCTCGGGTGGGCAAAGGGAAGGATGTACAACACAGAGAAGACAAGTAGAGATTCTACAGCATTTACTACACGCTGATGGACAGCGACTGTAATGGGGTGTTTGTGGGGGGACATGGTGAAGCAGTCTACAGCATACAACAATGCTTATGGACAACGACTGTAAGAGGTTTTGGTGGGGACTTGGTGAAGGTGGGAGCCTAGTAAATATGATGTTCTTCACGTGATTGCAGATTAATGATAAAAAAAATGTTTTTAAGTGCAATATGGGCACAGCAATAAAACAGGCTTTGCGAGCTCCAAACAAAAGACACAGGGTTAAAAGAAGGGATGAAAACTCAAGATCACCTAAGTGCTCCCCTATAGGAGACTCACTTGAGATCCAAAGACACAGACAAACTACAATCCGAAGGGGTGGGGACAGCAACCCTACACAAGTGTAACTGAAAAGCAAACAAACCAACAAATGGATTTTGTTTGAGTCCCCAGAGACAGTCAGTAGAAAATAGCCCTATCTAGACACCGTGAATTCTTTTTGTTTGGTTTCAGCAGTGCCCAGCCATAGATTTAGTGGTACAGCAACGTCCTTCTCATTTTTTCTCACCTCAACAACTGAATTGCTGTAATAATATGTGTCTGGGCTTTTGAAATAAGTGGATTTTATGATGTTCTTGAATGTAAAGTAGTAATAACCACCTAAAGAGGATAGTTTGGACACTCAAACAAAAACGAAACTCCACAACACTCTCTTTGCTCCCAAATGCTGCTGCCTAGAAATAGGTGTTCTTTTTATTTGTCCCTCCTCCTATCAGCGGTGATCATGCCATTGTCCCTCAAACTTGGTGGTGAGCAAAGCACCAAGTATACTTTTCTGTCTAAACAGGCCCAGAGGAAGGATAGTTGTGGTCTTCTGGAAGCACTAAGTCAACGAATGTGGCTGAATACAGTCAGCAAGCGAGAAGGAGGTAAAAGAGGACAGAGAGATGGGTGCAAGTCCCTGCACCACCATAAATTACTGGATTTGTAAGCACAAGCGGCTGACTCGACCTGCAAGTGTCTCAGTGAACCCAGTGCTCTCCCTAAGGACTAGTTATTTTGCAATATTTTTGGAAGCATAATGTAGGGAAGTGACATAGGCGATGTTGTTAACTGTCCTGTACATAAGGATAGATGGCCAGACAAAAAGATGATTGATTCATAGATAGATAGATAGATGACAGATGACAGATAGACAGACGATAGACATGATAGGTAGATAGGAAGATAGATTGATAGACAGATAGATGATAAATAGATAGATATATAGAAAGATAGATAGATAAATAGAAAGACAGAAGGATAGACAGATAGATAGAAAGATACATACAGATACATATTAAATAACACAAAGCTATTGCTCATAACCAGGAGATCAATGGTGAAAGCACATAGCTAAACTACAAACTATAAGGAAGAATGAAGTCCAGTTTAAAAACTGCCGTTTGCATCCATAAGAAGAAAACAAATGCTACCATTTGCAATGACGTGGATGGAGCGAGACGGTAGTATGCTCAGTGAAATATTCCAGGCGGAGAAAGACAAGTACCAAATGATTTCACTCATGTGTGGAGTATAACAACAAAGAAACACTGACAAAAATAAACAGAAGCAGACTCACAGAACCCGAATGTGGAGTAACAGTTACCAAAGGGAAAAGGACTGAGAAGGGTGGTTGGGAAGGGATGGTTAAGTGTGGGGAGAAAGAAAAGGGAGATTAGGATAAGCATGTATAATGCGTGAGGGCGGGGTCGCATGGCGAGTGCTGTACAACACAGAGAAGACAAGTAGATATTCTACAGCATCTTACTACACGCTGAAGGACAGCGACTGTAATGGGGTGTGTGTGGGGGTACATCGTGAACGGGTCTACAGCATCCATCTCTGCTAA
Organism: Manis pentadactyla; assembly: GCF_030020395.1. Lineage (NCBI taxonomy): Eukaryota > Metazoa > Chordata > Mammalia > Pholidota > Manidae > Manis > Manis pentadactyla. The sequence continues at coordinate 2,708,556 of NW_026644696.1, read as the reverse complement.
CTGACAGCAACTGTAAGAGGTTTTTGGGAGGGACTTGGTGAAGGGGGGAGTCTAGTAAACATAATGTTCTTCACGTGATTGTAGATTAATGATAACAAAAACAATTTTTTAAGTGCAATAAGGGCACAGCTCTTAATCATCAGAATAAAAGGACAGGCTTTGAGTGCTCCAAACAAATGACACTGGGTTAAAAGAAGGGTTGAAAACTCAAGACCACCTTCGTGCTCCCTTACTTACAGGAGACTCTCTTGAGATCCAAGGACACAGACAATCTAAAAGCCGAAGGGGTGTGTACAGGTACCCAACACAGTGAAACTGAAAAACAAACAATCCTAGAATGGATTCTGTTTGAGTCCACAGAGACAGTCAGTAGAAAATAGCCCTATCTGGCCAACGTGAATTCTTTTTGTTTGGTTTCAGCATTGCCCAGCCATAGATTCAGTGGTACAGCAACGTCTTTATCATTTTCTCTCAACTCAACAATTGAATTGCTGTAAAAGTATACGTCTGGACCTTTGAGATCAGTGGGTTTTATGAAGTTCATGAATGTAAAGAAGTAATAACTATATAAAGAGGGAAGTTTGGACACTGAAATAAACACGTCACACCACAACACACTCTTTGCTCCCAAACGCTCCTGTCTAGCAACTGGTGTTCCTTTTCATTTGTCGTTCCATCCTATCAGCGGTGATCACGCCGATGTCCCTCAAACATGGTGGTGAGCAAAGCACCAAGTTTTCTTTCTGTGGACAACAGGCCCAGAGGAACAATACTTGTGGTCTTCACGGAGCACTTATTCAATGTATGTGGCTAAATAGAGTCAGCCAGTGAGAAGAAGATAATAGAGGATACAGACACAGGTTTAAGTCCCTGCACAACCATTTACTGGTTTTGTAGGTACACGTGGCTGACTCGACCTGCAAGTGTCTCGGTGAACCGAGTGCTCTTCCTACAACCTAGTTACCTTGAAAGATTTTTGGAAGAATAATGTAGGGAAGTGACAAAGGCGATGTTGTTAAGTATTCTGTACATAAGGATAGATGGCCAGACAAAAGGATGATTGATTCATAGATACATAGATAGATGAGAGATTATAGATAGATGATAGGAAGATAGATAGAGAGATACAAAGATAGAAAGATAGAAGGATAGATAGATAGATTGATAGATAGACAGACTCAGATACACAGATTCAGATACATATCGATTAACACAAAGCTATTGCTCATAACCAACAGATCAATGGTGAAATCACATAGGGAAACAACAAACAAAAAGGAAGAATGAAGTCCAGTTTAAAAAGTGCAGTAAGGAGCCATAAGAAGAAAACAAATCCTACCATTTGCAAGGATGTGGATGTAGCTAGACGGTAGCATGCTCAGTGGTATATACCAGGTTTAGAAAGACAAGTAGCAAATGATTTCACTCATGTGTGGAGTATAACAACAAAGAAAAACAGGAGGAAATAAACAGCAGCAGACCCACAGAACCCGAGAGTTCAATAACAGTTACCAAAGGGAAAGGGAATGGGCAGGGTGTGTGGGAAGGGAGGGATAAGGGCAGGGAGAAGAAAGGGGACATTAGGATTAACATGTATGATGCGTGGGCTCGGGTGGGCAAAGGGAAGGATGTACAACACAGAGAAGACAAGTAGAGATTCTACAGCATTTACTACACGCTGATGGACAGCGACTGTAATGGGGTGTTTGTGGGGGGACATAGTGAAGCAGTCTACAGCATACAACAATGCTTATGGACAACGACTGTAAGAGGTTTTGGTGGGGACTTGGTGAAGGTGGGAGCCTAGTAAATATGATGTTCTTCACGTGATTGCAGATTAATGATAAAAAAAATGTTTTTAAGTGCAATATGGGCACAGCAATAAAACAGGCTTTGCAAGCTCCAAACAAAAGACACAGGGTTAAAAGAAGGGATGAAAACTCAAGATCACCTAAGTGCTCCCCTATAGGAGACTCACTTGAGATCCAAAGACACAGACAAACTACAATCCGAAGGGGTGGGGACAGCAACCCTACACAAGTGTAACTGAAAAGCAAACAAACCAACAAATGGATTTTGTTTGAGTCCCCAGAGACAGTCAGTAGAAAATAGCCCTATCTAGACACCGTGAATTCTTTTTGTTTGGTTTCAGCAGTGCCCAGCCATAGATTTAGTGGTACAGCAACGTCCTTCTCATTTTTTCTCACCTCAACAACTGAATTGCTGTAATAATATGTGTCTGGGCTTTTGAAATAAGTGGATTTTATGATGTTCTTGAATGTAAAGTAGTAATAACCACCTAAAGAGGATAGTTTGGACACTCAAACAAAAACGAAACTCCACAACACTCTCTTTGCTCCCAAATGCTGCTGCCTAGAAATAGGTGTTCTTTTTATTTGTCCCTCCTCCTATCAGCGGTGATCATGCCATTGTTCCTCAAACTTGGTGGTGAGCAAAGCACCAAGTATACTTTTCTGTCTAAACAGGCCCAGAGGAAGGATAGTTGTGGTCTTCTGGAAGCACTAAGTCAACGAATGTGGCTGAATACAGTCAGCAAGCGAGAAGGAGGTAAAAGAGGACAGAGAGATGGGTGCAAGTCCCTGCACCACCATAAATTACTGGATTTGTAAGCACAAGCAGCTGACTCGACCTGCAAGTGTCTCAGTGAACCCAGTGCTCTCCCTATGGACTAGTTACTTTGCAATATTTTTGGAAGCATAATGTAGGGAAGTGACATAGGCGATGTTGTTAACTGTCCTGTACATAAGGATAGATGGCCAGACAAAAAGATGATTGATTCATAGATAGATAGATAGATGACAGATGACAGATAGACAGACGATAGACATGATAGGTAGATAGGAAGATAGATTGATAGACAGATAGATGATAAATAGATAGATATATAGAAAGATAGATAGATAAATAGAAAGACAGAAGGATAGACAGATAGATAGAAAGATACATACAGATACATATTAAATAACACAAAGCTATTGCTCATAACCAGGAGATCAATGGTGAAAGCACATAGCTAAACTACAAACTATAAGGAAGAATGAAGTCCAGTTTAAAAACTGCCGTTTGCATCCATAAGAAGAAAACAAATGCTACCATTTGCAATGACGTGGATGGAGCGAGACGGTAGTATGCTCAGTGAAATATTCCAGGCGGAGAAAGACAAGTACCAAATGATTTCACTCATGTGTGGAGTATAACAACAAAGAAACACTGACAAAAATAAACAGAAGCAGACTCACAGAACCCGAATGTGGAGTAACAGTTACCAAAGGGAAAAGGACTGAGAAGGGTGGTTGGGAAGGGATGGTTAAGTGTGGGGAGAAAGAAAAGGGAGATTAGGATAAGCATGTATAATGCGTGAGGGCGGGGTCGCATGGCGAGTGCTGTACAACACAGAGAAGACAAGTAGATATTCTACAGCATCTTACTACACGCTGAAGGACAGCGACTGTAATGGGGCGTGTGTGGGGGTACCTCGTGAACGGGTCTACAGCATCCATCTCTGCTAACTGACAGCAACTGTAAGAGGTTTTTGGGAGGGACTTGGTGAAGGGGGGAGTCTAGTAAACATAATGTTCTTCACGTGATTGTAGATTAATGATAACAAAAACAATTTTTTAAGTGCAATAAGGGCACAGCTCTTAATCATCAGAATAAAAGGACAGGCTTTGAGTGCTCCAATCAAATGACACTGGGTTAAAAGAAGGGTTGAAAACTCAAGACCACCTTCGTGCTCCCTTACTTACAGGAGACTCTCTTGAGATCCAAGGACACAGACAATCTAAAAGCCGAAGGGGTGTGTACAGGTACCCAACACAGTGAAACTGAAAAACAAACAATCCTAGAATGGATTCTGTTTGAGTCCACAGAGACAGTCAGTAGAAAATAGCCCTATCTGGCCAACGTGAATTCTTTTTGTTTGGTTTCAGCATTGCCCAGCCATAGATTCAGTGGTACAGCAACGTCTTTATCATTTTCTCTCAACTCAACAATTGAATTGCTGTAAAAGTATACGTCTGGACCTTTGAGATCAGTGGGTTTTATGAAGTTCATGAATGTAAAGAAGTAATAACTATATAAAGAGGGAAGTTTGGACACTGAAATAAACACGTCACACCACAACACACTCTTTGCTCCCAAACGCTCCTGTCTAGCAACTGGTGTTCCTTTTCATTTGTCGTTCCATCCTATCAGCGGTTATCACGCCGATGTCCCTCAAACATGGTGGTGAGCAAAGCACCAAGTTTTCTTTCTGTGGACAACAGGCCCAGAGGAACAATACTTGTGGTCTTCACGGAGCACTTATTCAATGTATGTGGCTAAATAGAGTCAGCCAGTGAGAAGAAGATAATAGAGGATACAGACACAGGTTTAAGTCCCTGCACAACCATTTACTGGTTTTGTAGGTACACGTGGCTGACTCGACCTGCAAGTGTCTCGGTGAACCGAGTGCTCTTCCTACAACCTAGTTACCTTGAAAGATTTTTGGAAGAATAATGTAGGGAAGTGACAAAGGCGATGTTGTTAAGTATTCTGTACATAAGGATAGATGGCCAGACAAAAGGATGATTGATTCATAGATACATAGATAGATGAGAGATTATAGATAGATGATAAACATGATAGATAGATGATAGGAAGATAGATAGAGAGATACAAAGATAGAAAGATAGAAGGATAGATAGATAGATTGATAGATAGACAGACAGTTACACAGATTCAGATACATATCGATTAACACAAAGCTATTGCTCATAACCAACAGATCAATGGTGAAATCACATAGGGAAACAACAAACAAAAAGGAAGAATGAAGTCCAGTTTAAAAAGTGCAGTAAGGAGCCATAAGAAGAAAACAAATCCTACCATTTGCAAGGATGTGGATGTAGCTAGACGGTAGCATGCTCAGTGGTATATACCAGGTTTAGAAAGACAAGTAGCAAATGATTTCACTCATGTGTGGAGTATAACAACAAAGAAAAACAGGAGGAAATAAACAGCAGCAGACCCACAGAACCCGAGAGTTCAATAACAGTTACCAAAGGGAAAGGGAATGGGCAGGGTGTGTGGGAAGGGAGGGATAAGGGCAGGGAGAAGAAAGGGGACATTAGGATTAACATGTATGATGCGTGGGCTCGGGTGGGCAAAGGGAAGGATGTACAACACAGAGAAGACAAGTAGAGATTCTACAGCATTTACTACACGCTGATGGACAGCGACTGTAATGGGGTGTTTGTGGGGGGACATGGTGAAGCAGTCTACAGCATACAACAATGCTTATGGACAACGACTGTAAGAGGTTTTGGTGGGGACTTGGTGAAGGTGGGAGCCTAGTAAATATGATGTTCTTCACGTGATTGCAGATTAATGATAAAAAAAATGTTTTTAAGTGCAATATGGGCACAGCAATAAAACAGGCTTTGCGAGCTCCAAACAAAAGACACAGGGTTAAAAGAAGGGATGAAAACTCAAGATCACCTAAGTGCTCCCCTATAGGAGACTCACTTGAGATCCAAAGACACAGACAAACTACAATCCGAAGGGGTGGGGACAGCAACCCTACACAAGTGTAACTGAAAAGCAAACAAACCAACAAATGGATTTTGTTTGAGTCCCCAGAGACAGTCAGTAGAAAATAGCCCTATCTAGACACCGTGAATTCTTTTTGTTTGGTTTCAGCAGTGCCCAGCCATAGATTTAGTGGTACAGCAACGTCCTTCTCATTTTTTCTCACCTCAACAACTGAATTGCTGTAATAATATGTGTCTGGGCTTTTGAAATAAGTGGATTTTATGATGTTCTTGAATGTAAAGTAGTAATAACCACCTAAAGAGGATAGTTTGGACACTCAAACAAAAACGAAACTCCACAACACTCTCTTTGCTCCCAAATGCTGCTGCCTAGAAATAGGTGTTCTTTTTATTTGTCCCTCCTCCTATCAGCGGTGATCATGCCATTGTCCCTCAAACTTGGTGGTGAGCAAAGCACCAAGTATACTTTTCTGTCTAAACAGGCCCAGAGGAAGGATAGTTGTGGTCTTCTGGAAGCACTAAGTCAACGAATGTGGCTGAATACAGTCAGCAAGCGAGAAGGAGGTAAAAGAGGACAGAGAGATGGGTGCAAGTCCCTGCACCACCATAAATTACTGGATTTGTAAGCACAAGCGGCTGACTCGACCTGCAAGTGTCTCAGTGAACCCAGTGCTCTCCCTAAGGACTAGTTATTTTGCAATATTTTTGGAAGCATAATGTAGGGAAGTGACATAGGCGATGTTGTTAACTGTCCTGTACATAAGGATAGATGGCCAGACAAAAAGATGATTGATTCATAGATAGATAGATAGATGACAGATGACAGATAGACAGACGATAGACATGATAGGTAGATAGGAAGATAGATTGATAGACAGATAGATGATAAATAGATAGATATATAGAAAGATAGATAGATAAATAGAAAGACAGAAGGATAGACAGATAGATAGAAAGATACATACAGATACATATTAAATAACACAAAGCTATTGCTCATAACCAGGAGATCAATGGTGAAAGCACATAGCTAAACTACAAACTATAAGGAAGAATGAAGTCCAGTTTAAAAACTGCCGTTTGCATCCATAAGAAGAAAACAAATGCTACCATTTGCAATGACGTGGATGGAGCGAGACGGTAGTATGCTCAGTGAAATATTCCAGGCGGAGAAAGACAAGTACCAAATGATTTCACTCATGTGTGGAGTATAACAACAAAGAAACACTGACAAAAATAAACAGAAGCAGACTCACAGAACCCGAATGTGGAGTAACAGTTACCAAAGGGAAAAGGACTGAGAAGGGTGGTTGGGAAGGGATGGTTAAGTGTGGGGAGAAAGAAAAGGGAGATTAGGATAAGCATGTATAATGCGTGAGGGCGGGGTCGCATGGCGAGTGCTGTACAACACAGAGAAGACAAGTAGATATTCTACAGCATCTTACTACACGCTGAAGGACAGCGACTGTAATGGGGTGTGTGTGGGGGTACATCGTGAACGGGTCTACAGCATCCATCTCTGCTAACTGACAGCAACTGTAAGAGGTTTTTGGGAGGGACTTGGTGAAGGGGGGAGTCTAGGAAACATAATGTTCTTCACGTGATTGTAGATTAATGATAACAAAAACAATTTTTTAAGTGCAATAAGGGCACAGCTCTTAATCATCAGAATAAAAGGACAGGCTTTGAGTGCTCCAATCAAATGACACTGGGTTAAAAGAAGGGTTGAAAACTCAAGACCACCTTCGTGCTCCCTTACTTACAGGAGACTCTCTTGAGATCCAAGGACACAGACAATCTAAAAGCCGAAGGGGTGTGTACAGGTACCCAACACAGTGAAACTGAAAAACAAACAATCCTAGAATGGATTCTGTTTGAGTCCACAGAGACAGTCAGTAGAAAATAGCCCTATCTGGCCAACGTGAATTCTTTTTGTTTGGTTTCAGCATTGCCCAGCCATAGATTCAGTGGTACAGCAACGTCTTTATCATTTTCTCTCAACTCAACAATTGAATTGCTGTAAAAGTATACGTCTGGACCTTTGAGATCAGTGGGTTTTATGAAGTTCATGAATGTAAAGAAGTAATAACTATATAAAGAGGGAAGTTTGGACACTGAAATAAACACGTCACACCACAACACACTCTTTGCTCCCAAACGCTCCTGTCTAGCAACTGGTGTTCCTTTTCATTTGTCGTTCCATCCTATCAGCGGTGATCACGCCGATGTCCCTCAAACATGGTGGTGAGCAAAGCACCAAGTTTTCTTTCTGTGGACAACAGGCCCAGAGGAACAATACTTGTGGTCTTCACGGAGCACTTATTCAATGTATGTGGCTAAATAGAGTCAGCCAGTGAGAAGAAGATAATAGAGGATACAGACACAGGTTTAAGTCCCTGCACAACCATTTACTGGTTTTGTAGGTACACGTGGCTGACTCGACCTGCAAGTGTCTCGGTGAACCGAGTGCTCTTCCTACAACCTAGTTACCTTGAAAGATTTTTGGAAGAATAATGTAGGGAAGTGACAAAGGCGATGTTGTTAAGTATTCTGTACATAAGGATAGATGGCCAGACAAAAGGATGATTGATTCATAGATACATAGATAGATGAGAGATTATAGATAGATGATAAACATGATAGATAGATGATAGGAAGATAGATAGAGAGATACAAAGATAGAAAGATAGAAGGATAGATAGATAGATTGATAGATAGACAGACTCAGATACACAGATTCAGATACATATCGATTAACACAAAGCTATTGCTCATAACCAACAGATCAATGGTGAAATCACATAGGGAAACAACAAACAAAAAGGAAGAATGAAGTCCAGTTTAAAAAGTGCAGTAAGGAGCCATAAGAAGAAAACAAATCCTACCATTTGCAAGGATGTGGATGTAGCTAGATGGTAGCATGCTCAGTGGTATATACCAGGTTTAGAAAGACAAGTAGCAAATGATTTCACTCATGTGTGGAGTATAACAACAAAGAAAAACAGGAGGAAATAAACAGCAGCAGACCCACAGAACCCGAGAGTTCAATAACAGTTACCAAAGGGAAAGGGAATGGGCAGGGTGTGTGGGAAGGGAGGGATAAGGGCAGGGAGAAGAAAGGGGACATTAGGATTAACATGTATGATGCGTGGGCTCGGGTGGGCAAAGGGAAGGATGTACAACACAGAGAAGACAAGTAGAGATTCTACAGCATTTACTACACGCTGATGGACAGCGACTGTAATGGGGTGTTTGTGGGGGGACATGGTGAAGCAGTCTACAGCATACAACAATGCTTATGGACAACGACTGTAAGAGGTTTTGGTGGGGACTTGGTGAAGGTGGGAGCCTAGTAAATATGATGTTCTTCACGTGATTGCAGATTAATGATAAAAAAAATGTTTTTAAGTGCAATATGGGCACAGCAATAAAACAGGCTTTGCAAGCTCCAAACAAAAGACACAGGGTTAAAAGAAGGGATGAAAACTCAAGATCACCTAAGTGCTCCCCTATAGGAGACTCACTTGAGATCCAAAGACACAGACAAACTACAATCCGAAGGGGTGGGGACAGCAACCCTACACAAGTGTAACTGAAAAGCAAACAAACCAACAAATGGATTTTGTTTGAGTCCCCAGAGACAGTCAGTAGAAAATAGCCCTATCTAGACACCGTGAATTCTTTTTGTTTGGTTTCAGCAGTGCCCAGCCATAGATTTAGTGGTACAGCAACGTCCTTCTCATTTTTTCTCACCTCAACAACTGAATTGCTGTAATAATATGTGTCTGGGCTTTTGAAATAAGTGGATTTTATGATGTTCTTGAATGTAAAGTAGTAATAACCACCTAAAGAGGATAGTTTGGACACTCAAACAAAAACGAAACTCCACAACACTCTCTTTGCTCCCAAATGCTGCTGCCTAGAAATAGGTGTTCTTTTTATTTGTCCCTCCTCCTATCAGCGGTGATCATGCCATTGTCCCTCAAACTTGGTGGTGAGCAAAGCACCAAGTATACTTTTCTGTCTAAACAGGCCCAGAGGAAGGATAGTTGTGGTCTTCTGGAAGCACTAAGTCAACGAATGTGGCTGAATACAGTCAGCAAGCGAGAAGGAGGTAAAAGAGGACAGAGAGATGGGTGCAAGTCCCTGCACCACCATAAATTACTGGATTTGTAAGCACAAGCGGCTGACTCGACCTGCAAGTGTCTCAGTGAACCCAGTGCTCTCCCTAAGGACTAGTTATTTTGCAATATTTTTGGAAGCATAATGTAGGGAAGTGACATAGGCGATGTTGTTAACTGTCCTGTACATAAGGATAGATGGCCAGACAAAAAGATGATTGATTCATAGATAGATAGATAGATGACAGATGACAGATAGACAGATGATAGACATGATAGGTAGATAGGAAGATAGATTGATAGACAGATAGATGATAAATAGATAGATATATAGAAAGATAGATAGATAAATAGAAAGACAGAAGGATAGACAGATAGATAGAAAGATACATACAGATACATATTAAATAACACAAAGCTATTGCTCATAACCAGGAGATCAATGGTGAAAGCACATAGCTAAACTACAAACTATAAGGAAGAATGAAGTCCAGTTTAAAAACTGCCGTTTGCATCCATAAGAAGAAAACAAATGCTACCATTTGCAATGACGTGGATGGAGCGAGACGGTAGTATGCTCAGTGAAATATTCCAGGCGGAGAAAGACAAGTACCAAATGATTTCACTCATGTGTGGAGTATAACAACAAAGAAACACTGACAAAAATAAACAGAAGCAGACTCACAGAACCCGAATGTGGAGTAACAGTTACCAAAGGGAAAAGGACTGAGAAGGGTGGTTGGGAAGGGATGGTTAAGTGTGGGGAGAAAGAAAAGGGAGATTAGGATAAGCATGTATAATGCGTGAGGGCGGGGTCGCATGGCGAGTGCTGTACAACACAGAGAAGACAAGTAGATATTCTACAGCATCTTACTACACGCTGAAGGACAGCGACTGTAATGGGGTGTGTGTGGGGGTACATCGTGAACGGGTCTACAGCATCCATCTCTGCTAACTGACAGCAACTGTAAGAGGTTTTTGGGAGGGACTTGGTGAAGGGGGGAGTCTAGTAAACATAATGTTCTTCACGTGATTGTAGATTAATGATAACAAAAACAATTTTTTAAGTGCAATAAGGGCACAGCTCTTAATCATCAGAATAAAAGGACAGGCTTTGAGTGCTCCAAACAAATGACACTGGGTTAAAAGAAGGGTTGAAAACTCAAGACCACCTTCGTGCTCCCTTACTTACAGGAGACTCTCTTGAGATCCAAGGACACAGACAATCTAAAAGCCGAAGGGGTGTGTACAGGTACCCAACACAGTGAAACTGAAAAACAAACAATCCTAGAATGGATTCTGTTTGAGTCCACAGAGACAGTCAGTAGAAAATAGCCCTATCTGGCCAACGTGAATTCTTTTTGTTTGGTTTCAGCATTGCCCAGCCATAGATTCAGTGGTACAGCAACGTCTTTATCATTTTCTCTCAACTCAACAATTGAATTGCTGTAAAAGTATACGTCTGGACCTTTGAGATCAGTGGGTTTTATGAAGTTCATGAATGTAAAGAAGTAATAACTATATAAAGAGGGAAGTTTGGACACTGAAATAAACACGTCACACCACAACACACTCTTTGCTCCCAAACGCTCCTGTCTAGCAACTGGTGTTCCTTTTCATTTGTCGTTCCATCCTATCAGCGGTTATCACGCCGATGTCCCTCAAACATGGTGGTGAGCAAAGCACCAAGTTTTCTTTCTGTGGACAACAGGCCCAGAGGAACAATACTTGTGGTCTTCACGGAGCACTTATTCAATGTATGTGGCTAAATAGAGTCAGCCAGTGAGAAGAAGATAATAGAGGATACAGACACAGGTTTAAGTCCCTGCACAACCATTTACTGGTTTTGTAGGTACACGTGGCTGACTCGACCTGCAAGTGTCTCGGTGAACCGAGTGCTCTTCCTACAACCTAGTTACCTTGAAAGATTTTTGGAAGAATAATGTAGGGAAGTGACAAAGGCGATGTTGTTAAGTATTCTGTACATAAGGATAGATGGCCAGACAAAAGGATGATTGATTCATAGATACATAGATAGATGAGAGATTATAGATAGATGATAAACATGATAGATAGATGATAGGAAGATAGATAGAGAGATACAAAGATAGAAAGATAGAAGGATAAATAGATAGATTGATAGATAGACAGTTACACAGATTCAGATACATATCGATTAACACAAAGCTATTGCTCATAACCAACAGATCAATGGTGAAATCACATAGGGAAACAACAAACAAAAAGGAAGAATGAAGTCCAGTTTAAAAAGTGCAGTAAGGAGCCATAAGAAGAAAACAAATCCTACCATTTGCAAGGATGTGGATGTAGCTAGACGGTAGCATGCTCAGTGGTATATACCAGGTTTAGAAAGACAAGTAGCAAATGATTTCACTCATGTGTGGAGTATAACAACAAAGAAAAACAGGAGGAAATAAACAGCAGCAGACCCACAGAACCCGAGAGTTCAATAACAGTTACCAAAGGGAAAGGGAATGGGCAGGGTGTGTGGGAAGGGAGGGATAAGGGCAGGGAGAAGAAAGGGGACATTAGGATTAACATGTATGATGCGTGGGCTCGGGTGGGCAAAGGGAAGGATGTACAACACAGAGAAGACAAGTAGAGATTCTACAGCATTTACTACACGCTGATGGACAGCGACTGTAATGGGGTGTTTGTGGGGGGACATGGTGAAGCAGTCTACAGCATACAACAATGCTTATGGACAACGACTGTAAGAGGTTTTGGTGGGGACTTGGTGAAGGTGGGAGCCTAGTAAATATGATGTTCTTCACGTGATTGCAGATTAATGATAAAAAAAATGTTTTTAAGTGCAATATGGGCACAGCAATAAAACAGGCTTTGCGAGCTCCAAACAAAAGACACAGGGTTAAAAGAAGGGATGAAAACTCAAGATCACCTAAGTGCTCCCCTATAGGAGACTCACTTGAGATCCAAAGACACAGACAAACTACAATCCGAAGGGGTGGGGACAGCAACCCTACACAAGTGTAACTGAAAAGCAAACAAACCAACAAATGGATTTTGTTTGAGTCCCCAGAGACAGTCAGTAGAAAATAGCCCTATCTAGACACCGTGAATTCTTTTTGTTTGGTTTCAGCAGTGCCCAGCCATAGATTTAGTGGTACAGCAACGTCCTTCTCATTTTTTCTCACCTCAACAACTGAATTGCTGTAATAATATGTGTCTGGGCTTTTGAAATAAGTGGATTTTATGATGTTCTTGAATGTAAAGTAGTAATAACCACCTAAAGAGGATAGTTTGGACACTCAAACAAAAACGAAACTCCACAACACTCTCTTTGCTCCCAAATGCTGCTGCCTAGAAATAGGTGTTCTTTTTATTTGTCCCTCCTCCTATCAGCGGTGATCATGCCATTGTCCCTCAAACTTGGTGGTGAGCAAAGCACCAAGTATACTTTTCTGTCTAAACAGGCCCAGAGGAAGGATAGTTGTGGTCTTCTGGAAGCACTAAGTCAACGAATGTGGCTGAATACAGTCAGCAAGCGAGAAGGAGGTAAAAGAGGACAGAGAGATGGGTGCAAGTCCCTGCACCACCATAAATTACTGGATTTGTAAGCACAAGCGGCTGACTCGACCTGCAAGTGTCTCAGTGAACCCAGTGCTCTCCCTAAGGACTAGTTATTTTGCAATATTTTTGGAAGCATAATGTAGGGAAGTGACATAGGCGATGTTGTTAACTGTCCTGTACATAAGGATAGATGGCCAGACAAAAAGATGATTGATTCATAGATAGATAGATAGATGACAGATGACAGATAGACAGACGATAGACATGATAGGTAGATAGGAAGATAGATTGATAGACAGATAGATGATAAATAGATAGATATATAGAAAGATAGATAGATAAATAGAAAGACAGAAGGATAGACAGATAGATAGAAAGATACATACAGATACATATTAAATAACACAAAGCTATTGCTCATAACCAGGAGATCAATGGTGAAAGCACATAGCTAAACTACAAACTATAAGGAAGAATGAAGTCCAGTTTAAAAACTGCCGTTTGCATCCATAAGAAGAAAACAAATGCTACCATTTGCAATGACGTGGATGGAGCGAGACGGTAGTATGCTCAGTGAAATATTCCAGGCGGAGAAAGACAAGTACCAAATGATTTCACTCATGTGTGGAGTATAACAACAAAGAAACACTGACAAAAATAAACAGAAGCAGACTCACAGAACCCGAATGTGGAGTAACAGTTACCAAAGGGAAAAGGACTGAGAAGGGTGGTTGGGAAGGGATGGTTAAGTGTGGGGAGAAAGAAAAGGGAGATTAGGATAAGCATGTATAATGCGTGAGGGCGGGGTCGCATGGCGAGTGCTGTACAACACAGAGAAGACAAGTAGATATTCTACAGCATCTTACTACACGCTGAAGGACAGCGACTGTAATGGGGTGTGTGTGGGGGTACATCGTGAACGGGTCTACAGCATCCATCTCTGCTAACTGACAGCAACTGTAAGAGGTTTTTGGGAGGGACTTGGTGAAGGGGGGAGTCTAGGAAACATAATGTTCTTCACGTGATTGTAGATTAATGATAACAAAAACAATTTTTTAAGTGCAATAAGGGCACAGCTCTTAATCATCAGAATAAAAGGACAGGCTTTGAGTGCTCCAATCAAATGACACTGGGTTAAAAGAAGGGTTGAAAACTCAAGACCACCTTCGTGCTCCCTTACTTACAGGAGACTCTCTTGAGATCCAAGGACACAGACAATCTAAAAGCCGAAGGGGTGTGTACAGGTACCCAACACAGTGAAACTGAAAAACAAACAATCCTAGAATGGATTCTGTTTGAGTCCACAGAGACAGTCAGTAGAAAATAGCCCTATCTGGCCAACGTGAATTCTTTTTGTTTGGTTTCAGCATTGCCCAGCCATAGATTCAGTGGTACAGCAACGTCTTTATCATTTTCTCTCAACTCAACAATTGAATTGCTGTAAAAGTATACGTCTGGACCTTTGAGATCAGTGGGTTTTATGAAGTTCATGAATGTAAAGAAGTAATAACTATATAAAGAGGGAAGTTTGGACACTGAAATAAACACGTCACACCACAACACACTCTTTGCTCCCAAACGCTCCTGTCTAGCAACTGGTGTTCCTTTTCATTTGTCGTTCCATCCTATCAGCGGTGATCACGCCGATGTCCCTCAAACATGGTGGTGAGCAAAGCACCAAGTTTTCTTTCTGTGGACAACAGGCCCAGAGGAACAATACTTGTGGTCTTCACGGAGCACTTATTCAATGTATGTGGCTAAATAGAGTCAGCCAGTGAGAAGAAGATAATAGAGGATACAGACACAGGTTTAAGTCCCTGCACAACCATTTACTGGTTTTGTAGGTACACGTGGCTGACTCGACCTGCAAGTGTCTCGGTGAACCGAGTGCTCTTCCTACAACCTAGTTACCTTGAAAGATTTTTGGAAGAATAATGTAGGGAAGTGACAAAGGCGATGTTGTTAAGTATTCTGTACATAAGGATAGATGGCCAGACAAAAGGATGATTGATTCATAGATACATAGATAGATGAGAGATTATAGATAGATGATAAACATGATAGATAGATGATAGGAAGATAGATAGAGAGATACAAAGATAGAAAGATAGAAGGATAGATAGATAGATTGATAGATAGACAGACTCAGATACACAGATTCAGATACATATCGATTAACACAAAGCTATTGCTCATAACCAACAGATCAATGGTGAAATCACATAGGGAAACAACAAACAAAAAGGAAGAATGAAGTCCAGTTTAAAAAGTGCAGTAAGGAGCCATAAGAAGAAAACAAATCCTACCATTTGCAAGGATGTGGATGTAGCTAGACGGTAGCATGCTCAGTGGTATATACCAGGTTTAGAAAGACAAGTAGCAAATGATTTCACTCATGTGTGGAGTATAACAACAAAGAAAAACAGGAGGAAATAAACAGCAGCAGACCCACAGAACCCGAGAGTTCAATAACAGTTACCAAAGGGAAAGGGAATGGGCAGGGTGTGTGGGAAGGGAGGGATAAGGGCAGGGAGAAGAAAGGGGACATTAGGATTAACATGTATGATGCGTGGGCTCGGGTGGGCAAAGGGAAGGATGTACAACACAGAGAAGACAAGTAGAGATTCTACAGCATTTACTACACGCTGATGGACAGCGACTGTAATGGGGTGTTTGTGGGGGGACATGGTGAAGCAGTCTACAGCATACAACAATGCTTATGGACAACGACTGTAAGAGGTTTTGGTGGGGACTTGGTGAAGGTGGGAGCCTAGTAAATATGATGTTCTTCACGTGATTGCAGATTAATGATAAAAAAAATGTTTTTAAGTGCAATATGGGCACAGCAATAAAACAGGCTTTGCGAGCTCCAAACAAAAGACACAGGGTTAAAAGAAGGGATGAAAACTCAAGATCACCTAAGTGCTCCCCTATAGGAGACTCACTTGAGATCCAAAGACACAGACAAACTACAATCCGAAGGGGTGGGGACAGCAACCCTACACAAGTGTAACTGAAAAGCAAACAAACCAACAAATGGATTTTGTTTGAGTCCCCAGAGACAGTCAGTAGAAAATAGCCCTATCTAGACACCGTGAATTCTTTTTGTTTGGTTTCAGCAGTGCCCAGCCATAGATTTAGTGGTACAGCAACGTCCTTCTCATTTTTTCTCACCTCAACAACTGAATTGCTGTAATAATATGTGTCTGGGCTTTTGAAATAAGTGGATTTTATGATGTTCTTGAATGTAAAGTAGTAATAACCACCTAAAGAGGATAGTTTGGACACTCAAACAAAAACGAAACTCCACAACACTCTCTTTGCTCCCAAATGCTGCTGCCTAGAAATAGGTGTTCTTTTTATTTGTCCCTCCTCCTATCAGCGGTGATCATGCCATTGTCCCTCAAACTTGGTGGTGAGCAAAGCACCAAGTATACTTTTATGTCTAAACAGGCCCAGAGGAAGGATAGTTGTGGTCTTCTGGAAGCACTAAGTCAACGAATGTGGCTGAATACAGTCAGCAAGCGAGAAGGAGGTAAAAGAGGACAGAGAGATGGGTGCAAGTCCCTGCACCACCATAAATTACTGGATTTGTAAGCACAAGCGGTTGACTCGACCTGCAAGTGTCTCAGTGAACCCAGTGCTCTCCCTAAGGACTAGTTACTTTGCAATATTTTTGGAAGCATAATGTAGGGAAGTGACATAGGCGATGTTGTTAACTGTCCTGTACATAAGGATAGATGGCCAGACAAAAAGATGATTGATTCATAGATAGATAGATAGATGACAGATGACAGATAGACAGACGATAGACATTATAGGCAGATAGGAAGATAGATTGATAGACAGATAGATGATAGATAGTTAGATAGATAGATAGATAGATAGATAGATAGATAGATAGATAGATAGATAGAAAGATAGATAGATAGATAGATAGATAGATAGATAGACAGACAGATAGATAGATAGATAGATAGATAGATAGACAGACAGATAGATAGATAGATAGATAGATAGATAGATAGATAGATAGATAGATAGATAGATAGATAGATAGATAGATAGATAGATAGATAGGTAGATAGATAGGTAGATAGACAGACAGATAGAAAGATAGATAGATAGATAGATAGATAGATAGTTACAGATACATATCGATTAACACAAAGCTATTGCTCATAAATGGGAGATTAATGGTGAAAACACATAGTGATACTACAAAACAAAAGGAAGAATGAAATGCAGTTTAAAAAGTGCAGTAAGAAGCCATAAGAAGAAAACAAATCCTACCATTTGCAAGGATGTGGATGTAGCTAGACGGTAGCATGCTCAGTGATATATAACAGGTGGAGAAAGACAAGTAGCCAATGATATCACTCATGTGTGGAGTATAACAACAAAGAAAAACTGGAGGAAATAAACAGCAGCAGACTCACAGAACCCGAGAGTTCAATAACAGTTACCAAAGGGAAAGGGAATGGGCAGGTTGTGTGGGAAGGGAGGGACAAGGGCAGGGAGAAGAAAGGGGACATTAGGATTAACATGTATAATGCGTGGGCTCGGGGGGGCAAAGGGAGGGATGTACAACACAGAGAAGACAAGTAGAGATTCTACAGCATCTTACTACACGCTGAAGGACAGCGACTGTAATGGGGTGTGTGTGGGGGTACATCGTGAACGGGTCTACAGCATCCATCTCTGCTAACTGACAGCAACTGTAAGAGGTTTTTGGGAGGGACTTGGTGAAGGGGGGAGTCTAGTAAACATAATGTTCTTCACGTGATTGTAGATTAATGATAACAAAAACAATTTTTTAAGTGCAATAAGGGCACAGCTCTGAATCGTCAGAATAAAAGGACAGGCTTTGAGTGCTCCAAACAAATGACACAGGGTTAAAAGAAGGGATGAAAACTCAAGACCACCTTCGTGCTCCCTTACAGGAGACTCTCTTGAGATCCAAGGACACAGACAATCTAAAAGCCGAAGGGGTGTGTACAGGTACCCAACACAGTGAAACTGAAAAACAAACAATCCTAGAATGGATTCTGTTTGAGTCCACAGAGACAGTCAGTAGAAAATAGCCCTATCTGGCCAACGTGAATTCTTTTTGTTTGGTTTCAGCATTGCCCAGCCATAGATTTAGTGGTACAGCAACGTCTTTATCATTTTCTCTCAACTCAACAATTGAATTGCTGTAAAAGTATACGTCTGGACCTTTGAGATCAGTGGGTTTTATGAAGTTCATGAATGTAAAGAAGTAATAACTATATAAAGAGGGAAGTTTGGACACTGAAATAAACACGTCACTCCACAACACACTCTTTTCTCCCAAGTGCTCCTGTCTAGCAACTGGTGTTCCTTTTCATTTGTCGTTCCATCCTATCAGCGGTGATCACGCCGATGTCCCTCAAACATGGTGGTGAGCAAAGCACCAAGTTTTCTTTCTGTGGACAACAGGCCCAGAGGAACAATACTTGTGGTCTTCACGGAGCACTTAGTCAATGCATGTGGCTAAATAGAGTCAGCCAGTGAGAAGAAGATAATAGATACAGACACAGGTTCAAGTCCCTGCACAACCATTTACTGGTTTTGTAGGTACACGTGGCTGACTCGACCTGCAAGTGTCTCGGTGATCCGAGTGCTCTTCCTACAGCCTAGTTACCTTGAAAGAGTTTTGTAAGCATAATGTAGGGAAGTGACAAAGGCGATGTTGTTAACTGTTCTGTACATAAGGATAGATGGCCAGACAGAAAGATGATTGATCCATAGATAGATAGCTAGACAGACGACAGATGAAAGATAGATAGATAGGTACATAGATTGATGATAGACATCATAGATAGATGATAGGAAGATAGATAGATAGATAGATAGATAGATAGATAGATAGACAGACAGTTGGATAGATAGATATAGGTACATATTGATTAACGTAAAGTTATTTCTAATAACGAGGAGAGCAATGGTGAAAGCATATAGCGAAATTACAGACAAAAGAGAAGACAGAAATCTAGTTTAAAAAGTACAGTTAGCAGCCGTAAGAAGAAAAAATCCCTACCATTTGAACAACGTGGATGGAGCTAGAGGGTATTATGCTCAGTGAAAAAGGCCATGCGGAGAAAGACAAGTACCAAATGATTTCACTCATGTGTTGAGTATAACAACAAAGAAAAACTGAAGGACAAAAACAGCAGCAGACTCACAGAACCCAAGAGTGGTGTAACAGTTACCAAAGGGAAAGGGACTAGGCAGTGTGGGTGGGAAGGGTTTGATAAATGTGGGGAGAAAGAAAGGGGGCATTAGGATTAGCATGTATAATGTGTGGGTGGGGGGAGCATGGGGAGGGCTGTACAACACAGAGAAGATCAGTAGTGATTCTACAGCATCTTACTACACGCTAATGGAAAGCGACTGTAACGGGGTGTGGGGGGGACATGGTGAAGGGGTCTACAGCATCCAACTATGCTGATGGACAGCTACTGTAAAGGGGTTTTTGGGGGGGACGTGGTGTACTTGGTGATCATAATGCTCTTTTAGTGACTGTGGATTAATCATAACAAAAAAAATTTTTTAAGTGCAATAAGGACATAGCTCTCAATTCTCAGAATAAAAGTACAGGATCTTCAGAACTCCAATGAAAAGACACAGGATTAAAAGAAGGGATGAAAACTCAAGACCACCAACGTGCTCCCTTACTGGAGACTCACTGGAGATCCAAGGACACAGACAATCTACAAGATGAAGGGGCGGGGACAGATTAACTATACAAGTGAAAATAAGAAACAAACAAACAAATGAATTCTGTTTGAGTCCCCAGAGAGAGTTAGTAGAAAATAGCCCTATCTAGCCACCGTGAACTCTTTTTGTTTGATTTCAGCAGGTCTCAGGCATTGATTTAGTGGTGCAGCAAGTGCTTTCTCATTTCCTCTCACCTCAACAAATGAATTGCTGTAACAATATGCGTCTGGGCTTTTCAAATCATTGCTTTTTATGATATTCACGAACGTAAAGTAGTAATAACCACCTAAGGAGGGAAGTTTGGACCGTCAAATAAACACTTCACTCCACAACACACTCTTTGTTCCCAACTGCTCCTGTCCAGAAATAGGTGTTCCTTTATATTTGTCCCTGCACCTATCAGCAGTGATCACGCCGATGTCCCTCAAACATGGTGGTATGCAAAGAACCAAGTACACTTTTCTTTCGACAACCGGACCAGACGAAGGGTACTTGTGGTCTTCAGGGATCACTTACTCACTGAATGTGGCTAAATAAAGTCACCAAGGGAGCAGGAAGTATAAGAGGACAGAGGACAGAGATACAGGTTCAAGTCCTTTCACCTCCATTTACTGGTTTTGTAAGCACACGCTGCTGACTCTACATGAAAGTGTATCGGTGAACACAGTGCTCTCCTTATGGCTTAGTTACCTTGCAAGATTTCTGGAAGCGTAATGTAGGGAAGAGACATAGGCTATGTTGTTAACTGTTCTGTACAGAAGGATAGATGGGCAGACAAAAAGATGATTGATTCATAGATAGATAGGTACACAGATGACAGATGAAATATAGATAGATAGGCACATAGATTGATAGATGATAGACATCATAGATAGATGATAGGAAGATAGATATATACATAGATAGATACATACATACATACATACATACATACATGCATACATAGACAGACAGACCATTAGATAGATAGATACAGATACATATCAATTGATACAAAGCTTTTGTTCATAACCAGGAGTTGAATGGTGAATAACATAGCTAAACTACAAACAAAAAGGAAGAATGAAATACAGTTTACAAAGTGCAGTAAGCAGCCATAAGAAGAAAACAAATCCTACCATTTGCAATGACATGGATGGAGCTAGACAGTAGTATGTTCAGAAAAATAGGTCAGGCGGGGAAATACAATATCAAATGATATCACTCATGTGTGGAGTATAACAACAAAGAAAAACTGAAGGAAAAAAACAGCAGGATACTCACAGAACCCGAGAGATGACTAAAAGATGCCAAAGGGAAGAGGACTGGGCAGGGTGGTTCTGAATGGAGGTATAAGTGCAGGGAGAAAGAATGGGGGCATTAGGATTACCATGTATATTGCGTGGGGTCGTGCAGGACATGGGGAGTGCTGTACAACACAGAGAAGACTAGTAGAGGTTATATAGCATCATACTACTCCATGATTGACAGCGACTGTATCGGTGTCTTTGAAGGGGTACATGCTGAAGGGGTTTAAAGCATCCAACTATGCTGATGGACAGTGACTTTAAGAGGTTTTTGCTGGTGGACTTGGTTAAGGGGGAGCATAGTAAACATAATGTTCTTCACGTGATTGTAGATTAATTATAACAAAAAAAATTTTTTAAGTGCAATAAGGGCACAGCACTGAATCATCAGAATGAAAGATCAGGCTCTGAGTGCTGCAAACAAAAGACACAAGTTTAAAAGAACGGATGAAAACTCAAGAAACCTACGTGCTTCCTAACAGGAGACTCACTTGAGATCCAAGGACACAGACAAACTACAAGCTGAAGGTGTGGGGACAAGTACCCTACACGAGTGAAACTGAAAAACAAACAATCAAACAAATGGATTCTGTTTGAGCCCCCAGAGACAGTCAGTAGAAAATAGCACTATCTGGCCACCGTGAATACTTTTTCTTTGTTTTCAGCAAGGCCCAGCCATAGATGTAGTGGTGGAGCAACGTCCATCTCATTTTCTCTCCCCTCAACAACTGAGTTGCTGTAATAATAAGAATCTGGGACTTTCAAATCTGTGGGTTTTATGATCACGAATGTGAAGTAATAACCACCTAAAGAGGGAAATTTGGACACTCAACTAAACATGTCACTCCACAATACACTCTTAGCTCCCAAATGCTCCAGTCTAGAAATTGGTGTTCCTTTTTATTTGACCCTCCATCCTATCAGTGGTGTTCACATAGATGTCCTTCAAACATGGTGGTGAGCAAAGCAACAAGTTTACATTTCTGTCGACCAAAGGCCCAGAGGAAGGATACTTGTGGTCTACAGGGAGCACTTAGTGAATGAATGTGGCTAAATACAGACAGGAAGTGAGAAGGAAATGAAAGAGGACAGAGGATAGAGACACGGGTTCAGGTCCCTGCACAACCATTTCCTGGTTTTTTAGGTACACTCGGCCGACACGACCTGCAAGTACTCGGTGAACATAAGCTCTCCCTACAGCCTAGTAACCTTGCAAGATTTTTGGAAGCATAATGTAGGAAAGTGACATAGGATATGTGGTTAACTGTTCTGTACACAAGGACAGATGGGCAGACAGAAATATGATAGATTGATTGATTGATTGATTGATTGATAGACAGACAGATAGATAGATATAGGTTCATATCGATTAACACAAAGTTATTGCTCATAACCATGAGAGCAATGGTTGAAGCACATTGCGAAACTACAAACGAAAAAGAAGAATAAAATCCAGTTTAAAAAGTGCAGTAAGCAGCCATAAGAAGAAAACAAATACTATCATTGGAAATAACTTGGATGGAGCTAGAGGGTATGCTCAGTCAAATAGGCCAGTCGGAGAAATACATGTACCAAATGATTTAACTCATGTGTGGAGTACGATAACAAAGAAAAACTGAAGGAAGAAACAGCAGCATATACACAGAACCCGAGAGTGGACTAAGAGTTACCAAAGAGAAAGGGACTGGCTAGTGTTTGTGGGAAGGGATTGATAAGGGCGGGGAAATAGAATGGGGGCATTAGGATTAGCATGAATAATGTGTAGGGTGAAGGGTCATTGGGAGGGCTATACAACACAGAGAAGACAAGTAGTGATTCTAGTGCATCTTACGACACACTGACGGACAGAGACTGTAACTGGGATTTGGCGAGGACTTGGTGAAGGGGTTAGACTAGGAAACATATTGTTCTGCATGTGATTGTATATTAATGAGAACAAAAAAAATTTCAAAGTGCAGTAATAGAATAGCTATCAAATATCAGAATAAAAGTACAGGCTTTCACTGCTCCAATCAAAAGACAAAGGGTTAGAAGAACTGATGAAAACTCAAGATCACCAAAGTGCTTCCTTACTGGAGACTCACTTGTGATCCAAGGACACAGACAAACTACAAGCTGAAGGGGCGGGGTCAGGTTGCCTGTACAAGTGAATCTTTGAAACAAAGAAACAAATGGATTCTGTTTGAGTCCCCAGAGACAGTCACTAGAAAATAGTCCTAACTAGCCACCGTGAATTCCTTTTGTTTGGTATCAGCTGTGCCCAGGTATAGATTTAGTGGTACTGCAATGTCCTTCTCATTTTTCTCACATCAACAAATGAATTGCTGTAATAACATGCGTCTGGGCTTTTGAAATCACTGGGTTTTATGATATCCACGATTGTAAAGAAGTAATAACCACGTAAAGAGGGAAGTTTGGACACTCAACCAAACACGTCTCTCCACAACACACACTTTGCTCCCAAATGCTCCTGTCTAGAAATAGGTGTTCCTTTTTATTTGTCCCTCCTCCTATCAGTGGTGAACATGCCAATGTCCCTCAAACATGGTGGTGAGTAAAGCACCAAGTATACTTTTCTGTCTACAACAGGCCCAGAAGAAGTATACTTGGGATCTTCAGTGAGGACTTAGTCAATGAATGTGGCTAAATACAGCTAGCAAGGGAGAAGGAGGTTTAAGAGGACAGAGGTCAGAGATACGGTTTCAAGTCCCTGCACCACCAATTACTTGTTTTGTAAGCACACGCGGCTGATTCGATCTGCAATTGTCTCAGTGAGCCAAGTGCTCTCCCTACGGCCTAGTGACCTTGCAATGTTTTTGGAAGCATAATGTAGGGAAGTGACATAGGTGATGTAGTTAAGTGTTCTGTACATAAGGATAGATGGACAGACAGAAAGAAGATTGTTTCATAGATAGACAGAAAGATAGATGATTGATGATAGATAGATGATACACATGATAGATAGAAGACAGGAAGCTAGATAGATGGATAGATAAATAGAGAGTATAGAGAGATAGAAAGAAGGATATATAGAAAGATAGATAGATATACAGACAGACAGAACGATAGATAGATACAGATACATATTGATTGACACAAAGCTGTTGCTCATAACCAGGAGGTGAATGGTGAAATCACATAGCTAAACTACAAACAAAAAGGAAGAATGAAATCCAGTTTACAAAGTGCAGAAAGCAGCCATAAGAAGAAAACAAATCCTACCATTTGCAATGACGTGGATGGAGCTAGACAGTAGTATGTTCAGAAAAACAGGTCAGGCGGGGAAAGACAACATCAAATGATATCACTCATGTGTGGAGTATAACAACAAAGAGAAACTGAAGGAAAAAAACAGCAGGATAGTCACAGAACCCGAGAGTTGACTAAAAGTTTCCAAAGGGAAAAGTACTGGGCAGGGTGGTTCTGAATGGAGGGATAAGTGCGGCGAGAAAGAATGGGGGCATTAGGATTAACATGAATATTGCGTGGGGTCGCGCGGGACATGGGGAGTGCTGTACAACACAGAGAAGACTAGTAGAGGTTATATAGCATCTTACTACTCCATGATTGACAGCGACTGTATCGGTGTCTTTGAAGGGGTACATGCTGAACGGGTTTAAAACATCCAACTATGGTGATGGACAGCTACTTTAAGAGGTTTTTGAGGGTGGACATAGTTAAGGGGGAGCATAGTAAACATAAAGTTCTTCACGTGATTGTAGATTAATGATAACAAAAAAAATTTTTAAGTGCAATAAGGGCAAAGCTCTGAATCATCAGAATAAAAGGTAAGGCTCTGATTGCTGCAAACAAAAGACACAGGGTTAAAAGAACAGATGAAACCTCTAGAAACCTACGTGTTTCCTTACAGGAGACTCACTTGAGATCCAAGGACAAAGACAAACTACAAGCTGAAGGTGTGGGGACAAGTACCCTACACGAGTGAAACTGAAAAACAAACAATCAAACAAATGGATTCTGTTTGAGCCCCCAGAGACAGTCAGTAGAAAATAGCACTATCTGGCCACCGTGAATACTTTTTCTTTGTTTTCAGCAAGGCCCAGCCATAGATGTAGTGGTGGAGCAACGTCCATCTCATTTTCTCTCCCCTCAACAACTGAGTTGCTGTAATAATAAGAATCTGGGACTTTGAAATCTGTGGGTTTTATGATCACGAATGTGAAGTAATAACCACCTAAAGAGGGAAATTTGGACACTCAACTAAACATGTCACTCCACAATACACTCTTAGCTCCCAAATGCTCCAGTCTAGAAATTGGTGTTCCTTTTTATTTGACCCTCCATCCTATCAGTGGTGTTCACATAGATGTCCTTCAAACATGGTGGTGAGCAAAGCAACAAGTTTACATTTCTGTCGACCAAAGGCCCAGAGGAAGGATACTTGTGGTCTACAGGGAGCACTTAGTGAATGAATGTGGCTAAATACAGACAGGAAGTGAGAAGGAAATGAAAGAGGACAGAGGATAGAGACACGGGTTCAGGTCCCTGCACAACCATTTCCTGGTTTTTTAGGTACACTCGGCCGACACGACCTGCAAGTACTCGGTGAACATAAGCTCTCCCTACAGCCTAGTTACCTTGCAAGATTTTTGGAAGCATAATGTAGGAAAGTGACATAGGATATGTGGTTAACTGTTCTGTACACAAGGACAGATGGGCAGACAGAAATATGATAGATTGATTGATTGATTGATTGATTGATAGACAGACAGATAGATAGATATAGGTTCATATCGATTAACACAAAGTTATTGCTCATAACCATGAGAGCAATGGTTGAAGCACATTGCGAAACTACAAACGAAAAAGAAGAATAAAATCCAGTTTAAAAAGTGCAGTAAGCAGCCATAAGAAGAAAACAAATACTATCATTGGAAATAACTTGGATGGAGCTAGAGGGTATGCTCAGTCAAATAGGCCAGTCGGAGAAATACATGTACCAAATGATTTAACTCATGTGTGGAGTACGATAACAAAGAAAAACTGAAGGAAGAAACAGCAGCATATACACAGAACCCGAGAGTGGACTAAGAGTTACCAAAGAGAAAGGGACTGGCTAGTGTTTGTGGGAAGGGATTGATAAGGGCGGGGAAATAGAATGGGGGCATTAGGATTAGCATGAATAATGTGTAGGGTGAAGGGTCATTGGGAGGGCTATACAACACAGAGAAGACAAGTAGTGATTCTAGTGCATCTTACGACACACTGACGGACAGAGACTGTAACTGGGATTTGGCGAGGACTTGGTGAAGGGGTTAGACTAGGAAACATATTGTTCTGCATGTGATTGTATATTAATGAGAACAAAAAAAATTTCAAAGTGCAGTAATAGAATAGCTATCAAATATCAGAATAAAAGTACAGGCTTTCACTGCTCCAATCAAAAGACAAAGGGTTAGAAGAACTGATGAAAACTCAAGATCACCAAAGTGCTTCCTTACTGGAGACTCACTTGTGATCCAAGGACACAGACAAACTACAAGCTGAAGGGGCGGGGTCAGGTTGCCTGTACAAGTGAATCTTTGAAACAAAGAAACAAATGGATTCTGTTTGAGTCCCCAGAGACAGTCACTAGAAAATAGTCCTAACTAGCCACCGTGAATTCCTTTTGTTTGGTATCAGCTGTGCCCAGGTATAGATTTAGTGGTACTGCAATGTCCTTCTCATTTTTCTCACATCAACAAATGAATTGCTGTAATAACATGCGTCTGGGCTTTTGAAATCACTGGGTTTTATGATATCCACGATTGTAAAGAAGTAATAACCACGTAAAGAGGGAAGTTTGGACACTCAACCAAACACGTCTCTCCACAACACACACTTTGCTCCCAAATGCTCCTGTCTAGAAATAGGTGTTCCTTTTTATTTGTCCCTCCTCCTATCAGTGGTGAACATGCCAATGTCCCTCAAACATGGTGGTGAGTAAAGCACCAAGTATACTTTTCTGTCTACAACAGGCCCAGAAGAAGTATACTTGGGATCTTCAGTGAGGACTTAGTCAATGAATGTGGCTAAATACAGCTAGCAAGGGAGAAGGAGGTTTAAGAGGACAGAGGTCAGAGATACGGTTTCAAGTCCCTGCACCACCAATTACTTGTTTTGTAAGCACACGCGGCTGATTCGATCTGCAATTGTCTCAGTGAGCCAAGTGCTCTCCCTACGGCCTAGTGACCTTGCAATGTTTTTGGAAGCATAATGTAGGGAAGTGACATAGGTGATGTAGTTAAGTGTTCTGTACATAAGGATAGATGGACAGACAGAAAGAAGATTGTTTCATAGATAGACAGAAAGATAGATGATTGATGATAGATAGATGATACACATGATAGATAGAAGACAGGAAGCTAGATAGATGGATAGATAAATAGAGAGTATAGAGAGATAGAAAGAAGGATATATAGAAAGATAGATAGATATACAGACAGACAGAACGATAGATAGATACAGATACATATTGATTGACACAAAGCTGTTGCTCATAACCAGGAGGTGAATGGTGAAATCACATAGCTAAACTACAAACAAAAAGGAAGAATGAAATCCAGTTTACAAAGTGCAGAAAGCAGCCATAAGAAGAAAACAAATCCTACCATTTGCAATGACGTGGATGGAGCTAGACAGTAGTATGTTCAGAAAAACAGGTCAGGCGGGGAAAGACAACATCAAATGATATCACTCATGTGTGGAGTATAACAACAAAGAGAAACTGAAGGAAAAAAACAGCAGGATAGTCACAGAACCCGAGAGTTGACTAAAAGTTTCCAAAGGGAAAAGTACTGGGCAGGGTGGTTCTGAATGGAGGGATAAGTGCGGCGAGAAAGAATGGGGGCATTAGGATTAACATGAATATTGCGTGGGGTCGCGCGGGACATGGGGAGTGCTGTACAACACAGAGAAGACTAGTAGAGGTTATATAGCATCTTACTACTCCATGATTGACAGCGAGTGTATCGGTGTCTTTGAAGGGGTACATGCTGAACGGGTTTAAAACATCCAACTATGGTGATGGACAGCTACTTTAAGAGGTTTTTGAGGGTGGACATAGTTAAGGGGGAGCATAGTAAACATAAAGTTCTTCACGTGATTGTAGATTAATGATAACAAAAAAAATTTTTAAGTGCAATAAGGGCAAAGCTCTGAATCATCAGAATAAAAGGTAAGGCTCTGATTGCTGCAAACAAAAGACACAGGGTTAAAAGAACAGATGAAACCTCTAGAAACCTACGTGTTTCCTTACAGGAGACTCACTTGAGATCCAAGGACAAAGACAAACTACAAGCTGAAGGTGTGGGGACAAGTACCCTACACGAGTGAAACTGAAAAACAAACAATCAAACAAATGGATTCTGTTTGAGCCCCCAGAGACAGTCAGTAGAAAATAGCACTATCTGGCCACCGTGAATACTTTTTCTTTGTTTTCAGCAAGGCCCAGCCATAGATGTAGTGGTGGAGCAACGTCCATCTCATTTTCTCTCCCCTCAACAACTGAGTTGCTGTAATAATAAGAATCTGGGACTTTGAAATCTGTGGGTTTTATGATCACGAATGTGAAGTAATAACCACCTAAAGAGGGAAATTTGGACACTCAACTAAACATGTCACTCCACAATACACTCTTAGCTCCCAAATGCTCCAGTCTAGAAATTGGTGTTCCTTTTTATTTGACCCTCCATCCTATCAGTGGTGTTCACATAGATGTCCTTCAAACATGGTGGTGAGCAAAGCAACAAGTTTACATTTCTGTCGACCAAAGGCCCAGAGGAAGGATACTTGTGGTCTACAGGGAGCACTTAGTGAATGAATGTGGCTAAATACAGACAGGAAGTGAGAAGGAAATGAAAGAGGACAGAGGATAGAGACACGGGTTCAGGTCCCTGCACAACCATTTCCTGGTTTTTTAGGTACACTCGGCCGACACGACCTGCAAGTACTCGGTGAACATAAGCTCTCCCTACAGCCTAGTTACCTTGCAAGATTTTTGGAAGCATAATGTAGGAAAGTGACATAGGATATGTGGTTAACTGTTCTGTACACAAGGACAGATGGGCAGACAGAAATATGATAGATTGATTGATTGATTGATTGATTGATAGACAGACAGATAGATAGATATAGGTTCATATCGATTAACACAAAGTTATTGCTCATAACCATGAGAGCAATGGTTGAAGCACATTGCGAAACTACAAACGAAAAAGAAGAATAAAATCCAGTTTAAAAAGTGCAGTAAGCAGCCATAAGAAGAAAACAAATACTATCATTGGAAATAACTTGGATGGAGCTAGAGGGTATGCTCAGTCAAATAGGCCAGTCGGAGAAATACATGTACCAAATGATTTAACTCATGTGTGGAGTACGATAACAAAGAAAAACTGAAGGAAGAAACAGCAGCATATACACAGAACCCGAGAGTGGACTAAGAGTTACCAAAGAGAAAGGGACTGGCTAGTGTTTGTGGGAAGGGATTGATAAGGGCGGGGAAATAGAATGGGGGCATTAGGATTAGCATGAATAATGTGTAGGGTGAAGGGTCATTGGGAGGGCTATACAACACAGAGAAGACAAGTAGTGATTCTAGTGCATCTTACGACACACTGACGGACAGAGACTGTAACTGGGATTTGGCGAGGACTTGGTGAAGGGGTTAGACTAGGAAATATATTGTTCTGCATGTGATTGTATATTAATGAGAACAAAAAAAATTTCAAAGTGCAGTAATAGAACAGCTATCAAATATCAGAATAAAAGTACAGGCTTTCACTGCTCCAATCAAAAGACAAAGGGTTAGAAGAACTGATGAAAACTCAAGATCACCAAAGTGCTTCCTTACTGGAGACTCACTTGTGATCCAAGGACACAGACAAACTACAAGCTGAAGGGGCGGGGTCAGGTTGCCTGTACAAGTGAATCTTTGAAACAAAGAAACAAATGGATTCTGTTTGAGTCCCCAGAGACAGTCACTAGAAAATAGTCCTAACTAGCCACCGTGAATTCCTTTTGTTTGGTATCAGCTGTGCCCAGGTATAGATTTAGTGGTACTGCAATGTCCTTCTCATTTTCCTCACATCAACAAATGAATTGCTGTAATAACATGCGTCTGGGCTTTTGAAATCACTGGGTTTTATGATATCCACGATTGTAAAG
The DNA here is from genome assembly GCF_030020395.1 of Manis pentadactyla. Lineage (NCBI taxonomy): Eukaryota > Metazoa > Chordata > Mammalia > Pholidota > Manidae > Manis > Manis pentadactyla. The sequence continues at coordinate 2,678,139 of NW_026644696.1, read as the reverse complement.
AAGTAATAACCACGTAAAGAGGGAAGTTTGGACACTCAACCAAACACGTCTCTCCACAACACACACTTTGCTCCCAAATGCTCCTGTCTAGAAATAGGTGTTCCTTTTTATTTGTCCCTCCTCCTATCAGTGGTGAACATGCCAATGTCCCTCAAACATGGTGGTGAGTAAAGCACCAAGTATACTTTTCTGTCTACAACAGGCCCAGAAGAAGTATACTTGGGATCTTCAGTGAGGACTTAGTCAATGAATGTGGCTAAATACAGCTAGCAAGGGAGAAGGAGGTTTAAGAGGACAGAGGTCAGAGATACGGTTTCAAGTCCCTGCACCACCAATTACTTGTTTTGTAAGCACACGCGGCTGATTCGATCTGCAATTGTCTCAGTGAGCCAAGTGCTCTCCCTACGGCCTAGTGACCTTGCAATGTTTTTGGAAGCATAATGTAGGGAAGTGACATAGGTGATGTAGTTAAGTGTTCTGTACATAAGGATAGATGGACAGACAGAAAGAAGATTGTTTCATAGATAGACAGAAAGATAGATGATTGATGATAGATAGATGATACACATGATAGATAGAAGACAGGAAGCTAGATAGATGGATAGATAAATAGAGAGTATAGAGAGATAGAAAGAAGGATATATAGAAAGATAGATAGATATACAGACAGACAGAACGATAGATAGATACAGATACATATTGATTGACACAAAGCTGTTGCTCATAACCAGGAGGTGAATGGTGAAATCACATAGCTAAACTACAAACAAAAAGGAAGAATGAAATCCAGTTTACAAAGTGCAGAAAGCAGCCATAAGAAGAAAACAAATCCTACCATTTGCAATGACGTGGATGGAGCTAGACAGTAGTATGTTCAGAAAAACAGGTCAGGCGGGGAAAGACAACATCAAATGATATCACTCATGTGTGGAGTATAACAACAAAGAGAAACTGAAGGAAAAAAACAGCAGGATAGTCACAGAACCCGAGAGTTGACTAAAAGTTTCCAAAGGGAAAAGTACTGGGCAGGGTGGTTCTGAATGGAGGGATAAGTGCGGCGAGAAAGAATGGGGGCATTAGGATTAACATGTATATTGCGTGCGGTCGCGCGGGACATGGGGAGTGCTGTACAACACAGAGAAGACTAGTAGAGGTTATATAGCATCTTACTACTCCATGATTGACAGCGACTGTATCGGTGTCTTTGAAGGGGTACATGCTGAACGGGTTTAAAACATCCAACTATGGTGATGGACAGCTACTTTAAGAGGTTTTTGAGGGTGGACATAGTTAAGGGGGAGCATAGTAAACATAATGTTCTTCACGTGATTGTAGATTAATGATAACAAAAAAAATTTTTAAGTGCAATAAGGGCACAGCTCTGAATCATCAGAATAAAAGGTAAGGATCTGATTGCTGCAAACAAAAGACACAGGGTTAAAAGAACAGATGAAACCTCTAGAAACCTACGTGTTTCCTTACAGGAGACTCACTTGAGATCCAAGGACAAAGACAAACTACAAGCTGAAGGTGTGGGGACAAGTACCCTACACGAGTGAAACTGAAAAACAAACAATCAAACAAATGGATTCTGTTTGAGCCCCCAGAGACAGTCAGTAGAAAATAGCACTATCTGGCCACCGTGAATACTTTTTCTTTGTTTTCAGCAAGGCCCAGCCATAGATGTAGTGGTGGAGCAACGTCCATCTCATTTTCTCTCCCCTCAACAACTGAGTTGCTGTAATAATAAGAATCATGGCCTTTGAACTCTGTGGGTTTTATGTTCTTCACGAATGTGAAGTAATAACCAACTAAAGAGGGAAGTTTGGACACTCAAATAAAAATGTCACTCCACAAACACTCATAACTCCCAACTGCTCCTGTCTAGAATTTGGTGTTCCTTTTTATTTGACCCACCATCCTATCAGTGGTGTTCACATAGATGTCCTTCAAACATGGTGGTGAGCAAAGCAACAAGTTTACGTTTCTGTCGACCACAGGCCCAGAGGAAGGATACCTGTGGTCTTCAGGGAGCACTTAGTGAATGCATGTGGCTAAATACAGACATGAAGTGAGAAGGAGATGAAAGAGGACAGAGGATAGAGACACGAGTTCAAGTCCCTGCACAACCATTTCCTAGTTTTGTAGGTACACTCGGCCGACACGACCCGTAAGTGTATCGGTGAACCCAGTGCTCTCCATACAGCCTAGTTACTTTGCATGATTTTTGGAAGCATAATGTAGGAAAGTGACATAGGATATGTGGTTAACTGTTCTGTACACAAGGAGAGATGGGCAGACGGAAAGATGATTGATTTATTGATTGATAGACAGACAGAGAGATAGATATAGGTTCATATCGATTAACACAAAGCTACTGCTCATAACCATGAGAGCAATGGTTGAAGCACATAGCGAAACTACAAACGAAAAAGAAGAATAAAATCCAGTTTAAAAAGTGCAGTAAGCAGCCATAAGACGAAAACAAATCCTATCATTGGCAATAATTTGGATGGAGCTAGAGGGTATTATGCTCAGTCAAATAGGCCAGTCGGAGAAATGCATATACCAAATGATTTAACTCATGTGTGGTGTACGATAACAAAGAAAAACTGAAGGAAGAAACAGCAGCATATACAGAGTACCCGAGAGTGGACTAAGAGTTACCAAAGAGAAAGCGACTGGGTAGTGTTTGTGGGAAGGGATTGATAAGGGCGGGGAAAAAGAATGGGGGCATTAGGATTAGCATGAATAATGTGTAGGGTGTAGGGTCATTGGGAGGGCTATACAACACAGAGAAGACAAGTAGTGATTCTAGAGCATCTTACGACACGCTGACGGACAGCGACTGAAACTGGGATTTGGCGAGGACTTGGTGAAGGGGTTAGACTAGTAAACATTTTGTTGTGCATGTGATTGTATGTTAATGAGATTAAAAAAAATTTCAAAGTGCAGTAAGAGCCTAGCTATCAAATATTAGAATAAAAGTACAGGCTTTCACTGCCCAATCAAAAGACACTGGGTTAGAAGAACGGATGAAAACTCAAGAAACCTACGTGCTTCCTTACAGGAGACTCACTTGAGATCCAAGGACAAAGACAAACTACAAGCTGAAGGTGTGGGGACAAGTACCCTACACGAGTGAAACTGAAAAACAAACAATCAAACAAATGGATTCTGTTTGAGCCCCCAGAGACAGTCAGTAGAAAATAGCACTATCTGGCCACCGTGAATTCTTTTTGTTTGTTTTCAGCAAGGCCCAGCCATAGATTTAGTGGTGGAGCAACGTCCTTCTCATTTTCTCGCACCTCAACAACTGGGTTGCTGAAATAATAAGAATCTGGGCCTTTGAAATCTGTGGGTATTATGATCTTCACGAATGTGAAGTAATAACCACCTAAAGAGGGAAATTTGGACACTCAAATAAATATGTCACTCCACAATACACTCTTAGCTCCCAACTGATCCTGTCTAGAACTAGAAATTGGTGTTCCTTTTTATTTGACCCTCCATCCTATCAGTGGTGTTTACATAGATATCCTTCAAACATGGTGGTGATCAAAGCAACAATTTTACGTTTCTGTCGTCCACAGGCCCAGAGGAAGGATACTTGTGGTCTTCAGGTAGCACTTAGTGAATGAATGTGGCTATATACAGACAGGAAGTGAGAAGGAGATGAAAGAGGACAGAGGATAGAGACACGGGTTCAAGTCCCTGCACAACCATTTCCTGGTTTTGTAGGTACACTCGGCCGACACGACCTGCAAGTGTCTCGGTGAACCCAGTGTTATCCCTACAGCCTAGTTACCTTGGAGGATTTTTGGAAGCATAATGTAGGAAAGTGACATAGGATATGTGGTTACCTGTTCTGTACACATGGACAGATGGGCGGACAGAAAGATGATTGATTGATTGATTGAATGATTGATAGTCAGACAGATAGATATAGGTTCATATCGATTAACACAAAGCTATTGCTCATAACCATGAGAGCAATGGTTGAAGCACATAGCAAACTACAAACGAAAAAGAAGAATAAAATCCAGTTTAAAAAGTGCAGTAAGCAGCCATAAGAAGAAAACAAATCCTATCATTTACAATAACTTGGATGGAGCTAGAGGGTATTATGCTCAGTCAAATAGTCCAGTCGGAGAAATACATGTACCAAATGATTTAACTCATGTGTGGAGTACGATAACAAAGAAAAACTGAAGGAAGCAAAAGCAGCATATACACAGTACCCGAGAGTGGACTAAGTGTTACCAAAGAGAAAGGGACTGGGTAGTGTTTGTGGGAAGGGATTGATAAGGGCGGGGAAAAAGAATGGGGGCATTAGGATTAGCATGAATAATGTGTAGGGTGAAGGGTCATTGGGAGGGCTATACATCACAGAGAAGACAAGTAGTGATTCTAGAGCATCATACGACACGCTGACGGACAGCGACTGAAACTGGGATTTGGCGAGGACTTGGTGAAGGGGTTAGACTAGTTAACATATTGTTCTGCATGTGATTGTATATTAATGAGAACAAAAAAAATTTCAAACTGCAGTAAGAGCCTAGCTATCAAATGTCAGAATAAAAGTGCAGGCTTTCACTGCTCCAATCAAAAGACACAGGGTTAGAAGAACTGATGAAAACTCAAGATCAAATAAGTGCTCCCTTACTGGAGACTCACTTGTGATCCAAGGACACAGACAAACTACAAGCTGAAGGGGCGGGGACAGGTACCCTATACAAGTGAATCTTTGAAACAAAGAAACAAATGGATTCTATTTGAGACCCCAGAGACAGTCACTAGAAAATAGTCCTACCTAGCCACCGTGAATTCCTTTTGTTTGGTATCAGCAGTGCCCAGGTATAGATTTAGTGGTACTGCAATGTCCTTCTCATTTTTCTCACATCAACAAATGAATTGCTGTAATAATATGCGTCTGGGCTTTTGAAATCACTGGGTTTTATGATATCCACGACTGTAAAGAAGTAATAACCACATAAAGATGGAAGTTTGGACACTCAACCAAACACGTCTCTCCACAACACACACTTTGCTCCCAAAAGCTCCTGTCTAGAAACAGGTGTTCCTTTTTATTTGTCCCTCCTCCTATCAGTGGTGAACATGCCAATGTCCCTCAAACATGGTGTTGAGTAAAGCACCAAGTATACTTTTCTGTCTACAACAGGCCCAGAGGAAGTATAATTGGGGTCTTCAGTGAGGACTTAGTCAATGATTGTGGCTAAATACAGTTAGCAAGCGAGAAGGAGGTTTAAGAGGACAGAGGACAGAGATACGGGTTCAAGTCCCTGCACCACCATTTACTGGTTTTGTAAGCACACGCGGCTGATTCGATCTGCAATTGTCTCAGTGAGCCCAGTGCTCTCCCTACGGCCTAGTGACCTTGCAATGTTTTTGAAAGCATAATGTAGGGAAGTGACATAGTTGATGTAGTTAACGGTTCTGTACATAAGGATAGATGGACAGATAGAAAGAAGATTGTTTCATAGATAGACAGATAGATAGATGACAGATGATCGATAGATTATATACATGATAGAAGACAGGAAGCTAGATAGATGGATAGATAAATAGAGAGGATAGAGAGATAGAAAGAAGGATATATAGAAAGATAGATAGATATGCAGACAGAAAGAGCGATAGATAGATACAGACACATATCGATTGACACAAAGCTGTTGCTCATAACCAGGTGATGAATGGTGAAATCAAATAGCTAAACTACAAACAAATAGGAAGACTGAAATCCAGTTTACAAAGTGCAGTAAGCAGCCATAAGAAGAAAACAAATCCTACCATTTGAAATGACGTGAATGGAGCTAGACAGTAGTATGTTCAGAAAAATAGGTCAGGCGGAGAAAGACAATATCAAATGATATCACGCATGTGTGGAGTATAACAACAAAGAGAAACTGAAGGAAAAAAACAGCAGGATACTCACAGAACCCGAGAGTTGACTAAAAGTTGCCAAAGGGAAAAGGACTGCACAGGGTGGTTCTGAAGGGAAGGATAAGTGTGGGGAGAAAGATTGGGGGCATTAGGATTACCATGTATATTGCGTGGGGTCGCGTGGGACATGGGGAGTGCTGTACAACACAGAGAAGACTAGTAGAGGTTATATAGCATCTTACTACTCCATTATAGACAGCGACTGTATCGGTGTCTTTGAAGGGGTACATGCTGAAGGGGTTTAAAACATCCAACTATGCTGATGGACAGCGACTTTAAGAGGTTTTTGCTGGTGGACTTGGATAAGGGGGAGCATAGTAAACATAATGTTCTTCACGTGATTGTAGATTAATGATAACAAAAAAAATTTTTTAAGTGCAATAAGGGCACAGCACTGAATCATCAGAAAAAAAAGGTCAGGCTGTGAGTGCTGCAAACAAAAGACACAGGGATAAAAGAACGGATGAAAACTCAAGAAACCTACGTGCTTCCTTACAGGAGACTCACTTGAGATCCAAGGACACAGACAAACTACAAGCTGAAGGTGTGGGGACAAGTACCCTACACGAGTGAAACTGAAAAACAAACAATCAAACAAATGGATTCTGTTTGAGCCCCCAGAGACAGTCAGTAGAAAATAGCACTATCTGGCCACCGTGAATTCTTTTTGTTTGTTTTCAGCAAGGCCCAGCCATAGATTTAGTGGTGGAGCAACGTCCTTCTCATTTTCTCTCACCTCAACAACTGGGTTGCTGAAATAATAAGAATCTGGGCCTTTGAAATCAGTGGATTTTATGAAGTTCACGAACGTGAAAATCTAATAACCACCTAAAGAGGGAAGTTTGGACACTCAAATAAACACGTCACTCCACAATACACTGTTAGCTCCCAACTGCTCCTGTCTAGAAATTGGTGGTCCTTTTTATTTGACCCTCCGTCCTATCGGCGGTGATAACGCTGATGTCCTTCAAACATGGTGGTGAGCGAAGCAACAAGTTGGCTTTTCTGTCGACAACAGGCCCAGAGGAATGATACTTGAGATCTTCAGGGAGCCCTTAGTCAAAGAATGTGGCTAAATACAGACAGCAAGTTAGAAGGAGATGAAAGAGGACAGAGGATAGAGACACGGGTTCAAGTCCCAGCACAACCATTTCCTGGTTTTGTAGGTACACGCGGCCGACCCGTACTGCAGGTGTCTCGGTGAACCGAGTGCTCCCTCTGCAGCTTAGATACTTTGCAGGATTTTTGGGAGCATAGTGTAGGAAAGTGATATAGGGAATATGGTTAACTGTTCTGTACACATGGACAGATGGACAGACAAAAAGATGATTAATTGAGTGATTGGTAAATAGATAGACAGACATATAGATAGATATAGGTACATATCGATTAAAACAAAGCTACTGCTCATAACAAGGAGAGCAATGGTGAAAGCACATAGCAAAACTACAAACAAAAAAGAAGAATGAAATCCAGTTTAAAAAGTGCAGTAAGCAGCCATAAGAAGAAAACAAATCCTATCATTTGCAATAACGTGGATGGAGCTAGAGGGTATTATGCTCAGTCAAATAGGCCAGGCGGAGAAATACATGTACCAAATGATTTCACTCATGTGTGGAGTATGATAACAAAGAAAAACTGAAGGGAAAGACAGCAGCAGACTCACAGAACCCGAGAGTGGACTAACAGTTACCAAAGAGAAAGGGACTGGGTAGGGTTTGTGGGAAGATAGTAATAAGTGCGGGAAAAAAGAATGGGGGCATTAGGATTAGCATGTATAATGTGTAGGTTGGGGTTTCATGGGTAGGGCTGTACAACACAGAGAAGACTTGTAGTGATTCTACAGCATCTTAGTACATGCTGACGGAGAGCGGCTGTAACTGGGATTTGGGGTGACTTGGTGAAGAGGGTAGACAGAATAACATAATTTTCTGCATGTGATTGTATATTAATGAGAACAAAAAGAATTTCAAAATGCAGTAAGAGCACAGCTCTCAAATATCAGAATAAAAGTACAGCCTTTGAGTGCTCCAATCAAAAGACACAGGGTTAGAAGAACTGATGAAAACTCAAGACTACCTACGTGCTCCCTTACTGGAGACTCACTTGAGATCCAAGGACACAGACAAACTACAAGCTGAAGGGGCGGGGACAGGTACGCTACACAAGTGAAACTGAGAAACAAAGAAAGAAATGGATTCTGTTTTGGACCCCAGAGAGAGTCAGTAGAAAATAGCCCTATCTAGCCACCGTGAATTCTTTCTGTTTGGTTTCAGCAGTGTTCAGGCTTAGATTTAGTGTTGCAGCAACTTCCTTCTCATTTCCTCTCACCTCAACAAATGAATTGCTGTAATAACATGCTTCTGGGCATTTATAATCATTGCTTTTTATGATGTTCACGAATGTAAAGAAGTAATAACCACCTAAAGAGGGAAGATTGGACACTCAAATAAACACTTCACTCCACAACACACTCTTTGTTCCAAACTGCTCCTGTCCAGAAATAGGTGTTAATTCATATTTGTCCCTCCACCTATCAGCAGTGATCACGCCATGTCCCTCAAACATGGTTTTGTGCAAAGGGCCAAGTACACTTTTCTGTCGACAACAGGCCCAGACGAAGGATACTTGTGGTCTTCAGGAATCACTTACTCACTGAATGTGGCTAAATAAAGTCACCAAGCGAGCAGGAAGTATAAGAGGACAGAGGACAAAGATACGGGTTCAAGTCCTTTCACCTCCATTTAATGGTTTTGTAAGCACACTCTGCTGACTCTACCTGAAAGCGTATCGGTGAACACAGTGCTCTCCTTATGGCTTAGTTTCCTTGCAAGGTTTCTGGAAGCATAATGTAGGGAAGAGACATAGGCTATGTTGTTAACTGTTCTGTACATAAGGATAGATGGGCAGACAAAAAGATGATTCTTTCATAGATAGATAGGTAGACAGACGACAGGTGAAAGATAGATAGATAGGTACATAGATTAATAGATGATAGACATCATAGATTGTTGATAGGAAGATAGATAGATAGATACTTAGATAGATACATAGATACATAGATATATACATACATAGATACATAGATTGACAGACAGACCTTTAGATAGATACATACAGATACATGTCGATTGACACAAAGCTATTGTTCATAACCAGGAGTTGAATGGTGAATAACATAGCTAAACTACAAACAAAAAGGAAGAATGAAATCCAGTTTAAAAAGTGCAGTAAGCAGCCTTAAGAAGAAAACAAATACTACCATTTGCAATGACGTGGATGGAGCAAGACGGTAGTATGTTCAGAAAAATAGGGCAGGCGGATAAAGGCAAGTACCATGTGATTTCAGTCATGTGTGGAGTATAACAACAAAGAAAAACTGAAGTAAAAAAACAACAGCAGACTCACAGAACCCGAGAGTTGACTAAAAGTAACCAAAGGAAAAAGGACTTGGCAGGTTGAGTCTGAAGGGAGGGATAAGTGTGGGGAGAAAGAATGGGGGCATTAAGTTTAGCATGTATAATGCGCGGGGTCGGGTGTGCATGGGGAGTACTGTACAACACAGAGAAGACTAGTAGAGATCATATAGCATCTTACTACTCACTGATAGACAGTGACTGTAACGGGGCCTTTTGGGGAGGACATGGAGAAGGGGTCTACAGGATCCAACTACGCTGATCGACAGTGACTGAAGAGGTTTTTCGGGGGGACTTGGTGAAGGGGGGAGCATAGTAAACATAATGTTCTTCACGTGATTGTAGATTAATGATAAAAAATATTCTTTAAGTGCAATAAGTGCACAGCTCTGAATCATCAGAATAAAAGGTCAGGCACTGAGTGCTGCAAAGAAATGACACAGGGATAAAAGAAGGGATGAAAACTCAAGACACCTACGTGCTCACTTACAGGAGACTCACTTGAGATCCAAGGACACAGACAAACTACAAGCCGAAAGGGTGGGGATAGGTTAACTACACATGTGAAACTGAAAACAAACAAACAAACGGATTCCGTTGGATTCCCCAGAAACAGCCAGTAGGAAATAGCCCTATCTGGCCACCATGAATGATTTTTGTTAGGTTTCAGCAGTGCCCAGCCATAGTTTTAGTGGTGCAGCAATGTCCTTCTCATTTTCTCTCACCTCAACAACTGAATTGCTGTAATAATATGCGTCTGGGCCTTTGAAATCAGTGGGTTTTATGATGTTCACAAATGTAAAGAAGTAATAACCAGATAAAGAGGGAAGTTTAGACACTCAAATATAGACTTCATTCCACAACACACAATTTGCTCCCAACTCCACATGTCTAGAAATTGGTGTTCCTTTTTATTTGTCCCTCCCTCCTATCAGAGGTGATCATGCCAATGTCCCTCAAACATGGTTGTGAGCAAAGCACCAAGTTTTCTTTCTGTGGACAACAGGCCCAGAGGAACAATACTTGTGGTGTTCACAGAGCACTTAGTCAATGAATGTGCCAAAATAGAGTCAGCCAGTGAGAAGAAGATAATAGAGGGTACAGACACAAGTTCAAGTCCCTGCACAAAAATTTACTGGTTTTGTAGGTACACGTGGCTGACTCGACCTGCAATTGCCTCGGTAAACCGAGTGCTCTTCCTACAGCCTAGTTACCTTGAAAGATTTTTGGAAGCATAATGTAGGGAAGTGACAAAGGCGATGTTGTTAACTGTTCTCTACATAAGGATAGATGGGCAGACAAAAAGATGATTGATTCATAGATAGATATAAAGATGACAGATGATAGAGAGATGATAGAAATGATAGATAGATAGAAAGATAGATAGATAGATAGATAGATAGATAGATAGATAGATAGATAGATAGATAGATGATAGATAGATAGATAGAATGTTAGAAGGATGGATAAAAGACAGATAGATAGACAGATAGATAGAAAGAAAGATATAAGGATGGATAGATAGATAGAGAGATAGAAATATAGAAACAGATAAATATAGATTAACACAAAGCTATCACTCATAACCAGGAGGTCAATGGTGAAAGCACATTGCGAAACTACAAAAAAAAAGATGAATGAATTCCAGTACAAAAACTGCAGTTTGCAGCCATAAGAAGAAAACAAATACTACCGTTTGAAATGACGTGAATGGAGCTAGACACTAGTATGTTCAGAGAAATATGCCAGGCGGAGAAAGACAAATACCAAGCGATTTCACTTATGTGTGGAGTATAACAACAAAGAAAAACTGAAGGAAAAAAACAGCAGCACACTCACAGAAACTGAGAGTTGACTAAAAGTTACCAAAGGGAAAAGGATTGGGCAGGGTGGGTCTGAAGGGAGGGATAAGTTTGAGGAGAAAGAATGGGGGCATTTTGTTTAGCATGTATAATGCATGGGTTCGGGTGTGCATGGGGAGTACTGTACAACACAGAGAACACTAGTAGAGATAATATAGCATCTTACTACTCACTGATGTACAGCGACTGCAACGGGTTCTGTGGGGTGAACATGGTGAAGGGCTCTACAGCATCCAACTACGCTGATGGACAGCGACTTAAGAGGTTTTTCTTAGGTACTTTTTGAAGGGGGGTGCATAGTAAACATAATGTTCTTCACGTGATTGTAAAGTAATGATAAAAAAATTCATTAAGTGCAATAAGTGCACAGTTCTGAATCATCAGAATAAATGGTCAGGCACAGAGTGCTGCAAACAAAAGACACAGGGTTAAAAGAAGGGATGAAAATTCAAGACACCTACATGCTTACTTACAAGAGACTAACTTGAGATCCAAGGACACAGATAAACTACAAGCCGAAGGTGTGTGGACAAGTACCCTACACGAGTGATAGTGAAAAACAAACAATCAAACAAATGGATTCTGTTTGAGACCCCAGAGACAGTCAGCAGAAAATAGCCCTATCTGGCCGACGTGAATTCTGTTTGTTTGGTTTCAGGAGTTCCCAGCCATAGATTTAGTGGTGCAGCAACGTTCTTCTCATTTTCTCTCACCTCATCAACTGAGTTGCTGTAATAATAAGCATCTGGGCAGTTGAAATCAGTGGGTTTTATGATGTGCACGAATGTGAAGATCTAATAACCACCTAAAGAGAGAAGTTTGGTCTCTCACATTAACAAGTCACTTCACAATACACTATTAGCTCACAACTGATCCTGTCTAGAAGTCGGTGTTCCTTTTTTATTTGACCCTCCGTCCTATCGGCGGTGATCATGCTGATGTCCTTCATACATGGTGGTGAGCAAAGCAACAAGTTTACTTTTCTGTCAACAACAGGACCAGAGGAATGGTACTTGTGGTCTTCAGGGAGCAGTTAGTCAATGAATGTGGCTAAATACAGACAACAAGTTAGAAGGAGATGAAAGTGGTCAGAGGATACAGTCACGGGTTCAAGTCCCGGCACAACCATTTCCTGGTTTCGTACATATATGCGGCCGACTCGACCAACAAGTTTCTCGGTGAACCCAGTGCTCTCTCTACAGCCTAGATACTTTGCAGGATTTTTGGAAGCAGAGTGTAGGAAAGTGATATAGGAAATATGGTTAACTGTTCTGTACACAAGGACAGATGGGCAGAGAAAAAGATGATTGATTGAAAAATAGTTAGACAGACAGATAGGTAGATATAGGTACATATCGATTAACACAAAGCTACTGCTCATAACCTTTAGAGCAATGGTGAAAGCACATAGCGAATCTACAAACAAAAAAGAAGAATGAAATCCAGTTTAAAAAGTGCAGTAAGCAGCCATAAGAAGAAAACAAATTCTATAATTTGCAGTATCGTGGATGGAGCTAGAGGGTATTATGGTCAGTCAAATACGCCAGTCGGAGAAATACATGTACCAAATGATTTCACTCATGTGTGGAGTATGATAACAAAGAAAAACTGAAGGAAAAGACAGCAGCAGACTCACAGAACCCGGGAGTGGACTAACAGTTACCAAAGAGAAAGGGACAGGGTAGGGTTTGTGGGAAGGGAGTAATAAGTGCGGGGAAAAAGAATGGGGGCATTAGGATTAGCATGTATAATGTGTAGGGTGGTGGTTCATGTGTAGGGCTGAACAACACAGAGAAGACATGTTGTGATTCTAGAGCATCTTAGTAAATGCTGACGGACAGCGACTGCAACTGGGATTTGGGAGGGACGTGGTGAAGGGGTAGACTGGAAAACATAATGTTCTGTATGTGATTGTATATTAATGAGAACAAAAAAATTTCAAAGTGCAGTAAGAGCACAGCTCTCAAATATCAGAAAAAAAGTACAGGCTTTGAGTGCTCCAATCAAAAGACACAGGGATAGAAGAACTGATGAAAACTCAAGACCACCTACGTGCTCCCTTACTGGAGACTCACTTGAGATTGAAGAACACAGACAAACTACAATCTGAAGGGGCGGGGACAGGTACCCTATAAAAGTGAAACTGAGAAACAAAAAACAAAAGGATTCTGTTTGAGTCCACAGAGAGAGTCAGTAGAAAATAGCCCTATCTAGCCACCGTGAATTCTTTTTGTTTGGTTTCAGCAGTGCTCAGGCATAGATTTAGTGGTGCAGCAACTTCCTTCTCATTTCCTCTCACCTCAACAAATGAATTGCTGTAATAATATGCATCTGGGCTTTTAAAATCATTTTTTTTATGATGTTCACGAATGTAAAGAAGTAATAACCACCTAAAGTGGGAAGTTTTTCCCTCAAATAAACACTTCACTCCACAACACACTCTTTGTTCCAAGCGCTCCTGTCCAGAAATAGGTGTTTCCTTTATATTTGACCCTCCATCTATCAACAGTGATCACACCGATGTCCCTGAAACATGGTGGTGAGCAAAGAACCATGTACACTTTTCTGTCGACAACAGGCCCAGACGAAGGATACTTGTGATCTTCAGGGATCACTTACTCACTGAATGTGGCTAAATAATGTCACCAAGCGAGCAGGAAGTATAAGAAGACAGAGGACAGAGATACGGGTTCAAGTCCTTTCACCTTCATTTACTGGTTTTTTAAGCACACGCGTCTGACTCTACCTGGAAGTGTATCGATGAACACAGTGCTCTCCTTATGGCTTAGTTACCTTGCAAGATTTCTGGAAGCATAATGTAGGGAAGAGACATAGGCTATGTTGTTAACTGTTCTGTACATAAGGATAGATGGGCAGACAAAAAGATGATTGATTCATTGATAGATAGGTAAACAATTGATAGATGAAAGATAGATAAGTACATAGATTGATAGATGATAGACATCATAGATAGATGATATGAAGATAGATAGATAAATAGATAGATAGATCCATAGATACATAGATACATACATACATAGATACATAGACAGACAGACCGTTAGATAGATAGATACAGATCCATATCGGTTGACACAAAGCTATTGTTCATAAAAAGGATTTGAATGGTGAATAACATAGCTAAACATCAAACAAAAAGGAAGAATGAAATACAGTTTAAAAAGTGCAGCAAGCAGCCTTAAGAAGAAAACAAATACTACCATTTTCAATGACGTGGATGTAGCTAGGCGGTATTATGTTAACAGAAATATGAAAGGCGGAGAAAGACAAGTACCGAGTGATTTCACTCATATGTGGAGTATAACAACAAAGAAAAACTGAAGGAAAAAAACAGCAGCCCACTCACAGAACCCGAGAGTTGACTTAAAGTTACCAAAGGGAAAAGGACTGGGCAGGGTGGGTCTGAAGGGAGGGATAAGTGTGGGTAGAAAGTATAGTGGTAATTTGGTTAACATGTATAATTCGTGGGTTCGGGTGTGCATGCAAGGGGAGTCCTGTACAACACAGAGAAGACAAGTAGAGAACATATAGCATCTTACTACTCACTGATGGACAGCGACTGCAACGGGGACTGTGGGGGGACATGGTGAAGGGCTCTACAGCAACCAACTACGCTGATCGACAGCGATTGAAGAGGTTTTTCGGGAGGACTTGTTGAAGGGGGAGCATAGTAAACATAATGTTCTTCACGTGATTGTAGATTAATGATAAAAAATTCTTTATGTGCAATAAGTGCAGAGCTCTGCATCATCAGAATAAAAGGTCAGGCACTGAGTGCTGCAAAGAAAATACACAGGGTTAAAAGAAGGGATGAAAACTCAAGACAGCTACGTGCTCACTTACAGGAGACTCACTTGAGATCCATCTACACAGACAAACTACAAGCCGAAGGTGTGTGGACAAGTACCCTACACGAGTGAAACTGAAAAACAAACAATCAAACAAATGGATTCTGTTTGAGTCCCCAGAGACAGTCAGTAGAAAATAGCACTATCTGGCCGACGAGAATTCTGTTTGTTTGGTTTCAGCATTGCCCAGCCATAGATTTAGTGGTACAGCAACGTTCTTCTCATTTTTTCTCACCTCAACAATTGAATTGCTGTAAAAGTATGGCTCTGAAACTTTGAAATCAGTGGTTTTTATGAAGTTCATGAATTTAAAAAAGTAGTAACTAAATAAAGAGGGAAGTTTGGACACTCAAATAAACACGTCATTCCACAACCCACTCTTCGCCTCCAACTGTTCCTGTCTAGAAACTGGTGTTCCTTTTCATTTGTCGTTCCATCCTATCAGCGGTGATCACGCCGATGTCCCTCAAACATGGTGGTGAACAAAGCACCAACTTTACTTTTCTGTCGAAAACAGGCCCAGAGGAAGGATACTTGTGGTCTTCATGGAGCCCTTAGTCAATCAATGTGGCTAAATACAGTCAGGAAGTGAGAAGGAGATAAAAGAGGACAGAGGATAGAGACACGAGTTCAAGTCCCTGCAACACAATTTCCTGGTTTTGTGGGTTCACACGGATGACTTGACCTGCAAGTGCCTTGGCGAACCCAGTGCTCCCAATACGGCCTAGTTACCTTGCAAGATTATTCGAAGCATAATGTAGGAATGTGACATAGTCTATGTGGTTAACTTTTCTGTACACAAGGACAGATGGGGAGAGAAAAAGTTGATTGATTCATAGATAGATAGATAGGTATATAGATAGACAGACAGATAGATATAGGTACATATTGATTAACACAAAGCTATTGCTCATAACCAGGAAAGCAATGGTGAAAGCACATAGCGAAACTACAAACAAAAAAGAAGAATGAAATCAAGTTTAAAAAGTGCACTAAGCAGATATAAAAGAAAACAAATCCTATCATTGGCAATAACGTGGATGGACTAGAGGGTATTATGCTCAGTGAAATAGGACAGGTGGAGAAAGACAAGTACCAAATGATTTCACTCATTTGTGGGGTATAACAACAAGGAAAATCTGAAGGAAAGTAACAGCAGCAGACTAACAGAACCTGACAGTGGACTAACAGTTACCAAAGGGAAAGGGACTGGGCAGGGAGTGTGGGAAGGTAGGGAAAAGTGTGGGCAGAAAGAAAGGGGGCATTAGGATTAGCATTTATAATGTGTGTGGTGTGGGGTGCATAGTGAGGGCTGTACAACACAAAAGAGAAGTACTATTTCTACAGCATCTTACTACACGCCTATGGACAGCGGCTGTAATGGGGTGTGTGTTGGGGGACATGCTGAAGGGGTGTACAGCATCCAACTACGCTGATGAACAGTTACGGTAACGGGACTTTTGGGGGGGACTTTGTGTTCTTGGTGATCATAATGATCTTCGCGTGATTGTAGATTGATGATAACAAAAAAAATTTTGTAAGTGCAATAATGACACACCTCTCAATTGTCAGAATAAAAGGACAGGCTCTGAGTGCTCCAATCAAAAGACACAGGGATAGAGGAAGGGATGAAAACTCAAGACCACCTACGTGCTCCCTTTCTGGAGATTCACTTGGGATCCAAGGACACAGACAAACTACAAGCCGAATGGGCAGCTACAGGTACGCTACACAAGTGAACCTGAGAAAGAAACAAACAAACAAATGGATTCTGTTTGAGTCCCCAGAGACAGCCAGTAGAAAATAGCCCTATCTATGCACCGTGAATTCTTTTTGTTTGGTTTCAGCTGTGCCCAGCCATACATTTAGTGGTTCAGCAATATCCTTCTCATGTTTTCTCACCTCAACAACTGAATTGCTGTAATAATATGTGTCTTGGCTTTACAAATCAGTGGGTTTTAAGATGTTCTTGAATGTAAAGAAGTAATAACCACCTAAAGAGGGAAGTTTGGACACTCAAACATGTACTCCACAACACTGTCATTGCTCCCAAATGCTCCTGTCTAGAAATAGGTGTTCCTTTTTATTTGTCGCTCCTCCTATCAGCGGAGCTCACGCAGATGTCCCTCAAACTTGGTGGAGAGCAAAGCACCAAGTATATTTTTCTGTCTTCAACAGGCCCAGAGGAAGGATACTTGTGGTCTTCAGGGAGCACTTATTCAATGAATGTGGCTGAGTACTGTCTTGAAGACAGAAGCAGGTAAAAGAGGGTACATGACAGAGATATGGGTGCCAATCCCTGCACCACCATTTACAGGTTTTGTAAGCACACGAGGCTGACTAGACCTGCAAGTGTCTTAATGAACCCAGTGCTCTTCCTACGTCCTAGTTACTTTGCAGGATTTTTGGAAGCATAATATAGGGAAGTGACATAGGCGATGTTGTTAACTGTTCGGTACATAAGGATAGATGGGAAGAAAAAAAGATGATTGATTCATAAATAGATAAATAGATGATAGATGACAGAAAGGTAGATAGATAGAAAGATAGATAGAAAGAAGGATAGATAGGTAGATACATAGATAGATAGATAGATAGATAGATAGATAGATAGATAGATAGATAGATAGATAGAAAGAAAGACAGAAGGACAGATAGAGATTGATAGATAGATAGAAAGACAGATAGAGATTCAGATACATATCGAATAACATACAGCTATTGTTCATAAACAGGAGATCAATGGTGAAAGCACATAGCGAAACAACAAACAGACAGAATTAAGTCCAGTTTAAAAACTGCCGTAAGCAGTCATAAGAGGAAATCAAATCCTACCATTTGCAATGATGTGGATGGAGCAAGATGGTTGTATGCTCAGTGAAATAGGCCAGGTGGAGAAAGGCAAGTACCAAATGATTTTACTCCTGTGTGGAGTATAACAACAAAGAAACTCTGAAGGAAAAAAACAGCAGCATACTCACAGGACCCAAAAGCAGACTAACAGTTACCAAAGGGAAAGGGACTGGGCAGGGTGGTTGGGAAGGGAGAGATGAGGGTGTGGAGAAAGAAATGGGAAATTAGGATTAGCATGTATAAATCTTGGGGTCGGGTGGGCTTGGATAGGGCTGTACAACACAGAGAAGACAAGTAAAGATTCTACAGCATCTTACTACACGCTAATGGACTGCGACTGTAATGGTGTGTGTGGGGTGGTTCATGGTGAAAGGGTCAAGAGCATTCAACTCCGCTGATTGACAGCATCTGTAAGAGGTTTCTAAGGGTGCCTTGGTGAAGGGGGGAGCCAAGTAAACATAATGTTCTTCACGTGATTGTAGATTAATGATAATAAAAAAATTTTTTAAGTGCAATAAGGGCAAAGCTCTGAATCATCAGAATAAAAAGAAACAATCTTTGAGTGCTCCAAACAAAAGACACAGGGTTAAAAGTAGGGATGAATATTCAAAACCACCTACGTGATCCCTCACAGGAGACTCACTTGAGATGCAAGGACACAGCCAAACTACACTCGAAGTGGTGGGAACAGGTACCCAACACAAGTGAAACTGAAAAACAATCAAACAAATGGATTCTGTTTGTGTCTCCAGAGATAGTCAGTAGAAAATAGCCCTATCAAGCCACCGTGAATTCTTTTTCTTTTGTTTCAGCACTCCCCAGCCATAGATTTAGTGGTACAGCAACGTCCTTCTTATTTTCTCTCACATCAACAACTGAATTGGTGTAAAAACAAGCGTCTTGGCCTTTGAAATCAGTGGGTTTTATGATGTTCATTAATGTAAAGAAACAATATCCAGATAAAGAGGGAAGTTTGGACACTCAAATAAACACGTAACCCCACATACACTCTTTGCTCCCAACTGCTCCTGTCTAGAAATTGGTGTTCCTTTTCATTTGTTGTTCCATCCTATCAGTGGTGATCACGCCGATGTCCCTCAATCACGGTTATGAGTAAAGCACCAAGTTTACTTTTCTGTCGGAAACAGGCCCAGAGGAAGGATACTTGTGGTCTTCAGGGATCCCTTAGTCAATGAATGTGACTAAATACAGTCAGCAAGTGAGAAGTAGATAAAAAAGGAGAGAGGAGAGAGACACGGGTTCAAGACACTGCAGTAAAATTTCCTGGTTTTGTAGGAATATGCGGCTGACTCTACCTGCAAGTGTCTCGGTGAACCCAGTGCTTTCCCTGCAGCCTAGATACCTTGAAAGATTTTTGGAAGCACAATATAAGGAAGTGACACAGGCTATCTTGTTAACTGTTCTGTACAAAAGGACAGATGGGCAAACAAAAAGATGATTGACTAATTGATAGAATGATAGATAGATAGATGGATAGACAGACAGATAGATAGATATAGGTACATATTGATTAAAACAAAACTATTGCTCATAACAAGGAGAGCAATGGTGAAATCACATAGCGAAACTACAGACAAAAGAGAAGACAGAAATCCAGTTTAAAAAGTGCAGTAAGCAGCCATAAGAAGAAAACGAATCCTACCATTTGCAACAACGTGGATGGAGCTAGAGGGTATTATGCTCAGTGAAATAGGCCAGGTGGAGAAAGAAAAGAACCAAATGATTTCACTCATGTGTGGAGTATAACAACCAATAAAACCTGAAGAAAAAATAGCAGCAGACTCACAGAACCCGCGAGTTTGCTAACAGTTACCAAAAGGAAAGGGACTGGGCAGGTTGGGTGGGAAAGGAGGGATAAGGGTGGGGAGAAAGAAAGGGGGCATTAGTATTAGTGTGTATAATGTGTGTGGTGGGAGTAGCATGGGGAGGACTGTACAACACAGAAAGGACAGTAGGTATTCTACACCATCTTACTACACGCTGATGGGCAGCGACTGTAATTAGTTTTAGATGCGGAATGTTGAATGGGAAGCCTAGTAAACGTAATGTTCTTCACGTGATTGTAGATTAATGATAACAAAGAAAATTTTTAAGTGCAATAAAGGAACAGCTCTGAATCATCAGAATAAACGGATATTCTTTGAGTGCTCCAATCAAAACACACAGGGTTAGAATAAGGGATGAAAACACAAGACCACCTACGTGCTCCCTTACTGGAGACTCACTTGAGATCTAAGGACACAAACTACAAGCTGAAGGGGTGGATTCGGGTACCCTACACAAGTGAAACTGAGAAACAAACAAACAAACAAATGGATTCTGTTTGACTCCCCAGAGACAGCCAGTAGAAAATAGCAGTATCTAGCCACCGTGAATTCTTTTTGTTTGTTTTCAGCAGTGCCCCGCCATTGATTTAGTGGTTTAGCAACGTCCTTCTCATTTTTTCTCACCTCAACAACAGAATTGCTGAATTATATGAGTCTGGGCTTTGGAAATCAGTGTGTTTTATGATGTTCACAAATGTAAAGAAGTAATAACCCCCTAAAGTGTGAAGTTTTGACACTCAAACAAACACGTAACTCCACAACACTCTCTTTGCTCCCAAATGCTCCTGTTTAGACATAGGTGTTCCTTTTTATTTGACCCTCATCCTATCAGCGGTGATCACGCCGATGTCCCTCAAACATGGTGGTAAGCAAAGCACCAAATATACTTTAAAGTCTACAAGAGGCCCAGAGGAATGAAACTTGTGGTCTTAAAGTAGCCCTTAGTCAATGAATGTGGCTAAATACAGTCAGCAATCGCGAAGGAGGGAAAAGAGGACAGATGACAGAGATATGAGTTCAAGTCCCTGCACCAGTATTTACTGGATTTGTAAGGACACGATGCTGACTCAACCTGCAATTGTCTCAGTGAATCCAGTGCTCTCAATACAGCCTACTCATCTTGCACTGTTTTTGGAAGCATAATGTAGGTAAGTGACATACGCGATGTTGTTAACTGTTCTGTACATAAGAATAGATGGGCACACAAAAAGATGATAGATTCATAGATACATAGATGACAGATGATAGATAGATAGATGATAGTCATGAAAGATATACAGGAAGATAAGCAGATAGATAGATAGATAGATAGATAGATAGATAGATAGATAGATAGATAGATAGATAGATTGACAGAAAGATAGATAGGTAAGTAGATAGATAGATAGGTTACAGACAGACAGACAGATAGATAGATAGATAGATAGATAGATAGATAGATAGATAGATAGATAGATAGATAGATAGATAGATACAGATACATATCGATTAACACAAAGCTATTGCTCATAACTGGGAGATAAATGGTGAAAACACATAGTGATTGTACAAAACAAAAAGGAAGAATGAAATCCAGTTAAAGTGTGCAGTAAGTAGCCATAAGAAGAAAACAAATCCTACCATTTACAATGATGTGGATGGAGTTAGACGGTAGTATGCTCAGTGAAATAGGCCAGGAGGAGAAAGACAAGTACCAAATGATTTTACTCATGTGTAGAGTACAACAACATAGAAAAACTGATGGAAATAAACAGCAGCAGAATCACAGAACCCGAGAGTGGACTAACAGATACCAAAGGGAAATGTACTGGGCAGGGTGGGTGATAAGGGAGAGATAAGGGCAGGAAGAAAGAAAGGGGATATTATTATTAGCATGAATAATGGGTGCGGACGGTTGGGCATGGGGAGTGCTGTACAACACAGAGAAGAAAAGTAGAGATTCTACAACATCTTACTACACGCTGATGGACAGCGACTGTAACGGGGTCTGTGTGGGGGTTCATGTTGAATTCGTCTACAGCATCCAACTATGCTGATGGACACATTCTGTAAGAGGTTTTTCTGGAGGACTTGATGAAGGGGGGATCCTAGTAAACATAATGTTCTTCAAGTGATTGTAGATTAATGATAAAAAAAGAATTTTAAAGTGCAATAAGGGCACATGTCTGAATCATTAGTGTAAAAGGACAGGCTATGAGTGCTCCAAACAAAAGACACAGGGATAAAGGAAGGGATGAAAACTCAAGAACACCTACGTTCTCTCTTAGAGGAGACTCACTTGAGATCCAAGGACACAGAAAAACTACAAGCCGTAGGGGTGGTGAGAGGTACACAACATAAGTGAATCTGAAAAACAATCAATCAAATGGATTCTGTGTGTGTCCCCCAGAGACAGTCAGTAGAAAATAGCCATATCTGGCCACTGTGAATGCTTTTTGTTTGGTATCAGCAGTGCCCAGACATAGATTTAGTGGTGCAGCAATATCCTTCTCATTTTCTCTCAACTCAACAACTGAATTGCTGTAATAATATGGGTCTGGGCCTTTGAAATCAGTGGGTTTTATGATGTTCACGAATGTGAAGATCTAATAACCACCTAAAGAGGGATGTTTGGACACTCAAATAAACACGTCACTCCACAATACACTCTTAACTCCCAACTGCTACTGTCTAGAAATTGGTGTTCCTTTTTATTTGACCCTCCGTCCTATCGGCGGTTATCACGCTGATGTCCTTCAAACAGGGTGGTGAGCAAAGCAATAAGTTTAGTTTTCTGTCGACAATAGGCCCAGAGGAATGATACTCGTGGTCTTCAGGGAGCACTTAGTCAATGAATGTGGCGAAATACAGACAACAAATTAGAAGGAGATGAAAGAGGACAGAGGATAGAGACACGGGTTCAAGTCCCGGCACAACCATTTTCTGGTTTTGTAAGTACACTTCTGACTCAACCTGCAAGTGTCTCAGGGAACCCAGGACTCTCCTTACAACCTAGTTACCTTGCAAGATTTTTGGAAGCATAAAGTAGCTAAGGGACATTGTATATGTTGTTAACTGTTCTGCATACAAGGACAGATGTTCAGACAAAAAGATGACTGATTGATTGATAGATAGACATACAGACAGATATATAAATATAGGTACATATCGATTAACATAAAGGTATTGCTCATAACCAGGAAAGAAATGGTGAAAGCACATAGTGAAAATACAGACCAAAGAGAAGACAGAAATCCAGTTTAAAAAGTGCAGTAAGCAGCCATAAGAAGAAAACAAATCCTACCATTTGCAACAATGTGGATGGAGCTAGAGGGTATTATGCTCAGTGAAATAGGCCAGGCAGAGAAAGACAAGTTCCAAATGATTTCACTAATGTGTGGAGTATAACAAAAAAGAAAAACTGAAGGAAAAAAACAGCAGTGGACTCACAGAAACCGAGAGAGTACTAGCAGTTACCAAAGGGAAAGTGACTGGGCTGGGTGGGTTTTAAGGGAAGGATAAGGGCAGTTAGAAAGAAAGGGGGCATTAGGATTAGCATGTATAATGCATGGGGGCTGTTGTGCATGGCGAGGGCTGTACAACACAGAGAAGTCAATTAGAGATTCTACAGCATCTTACTACACGCTGATGGACAGCGACTGTAACGTGGTGTATGGGGGGGACATGTTGAATCGGTGTACAGCAACCAACGCTGATGGATAGCGACTATAACAGGGTTTTGGGGAAGGACTTGGTGTACTTGGTGATAATGTTCTTCGCGTGATTGTAGATTAATGATGACAAAAAAGATATTTCATGTGCAATAAGGACACAGCTCTCAATTGTCAGAATAAACGGACAGTCTCTGAGTGCTAAAAATCAAAAGACACATGGTTAAAAGAAGGGATGAAAACTCAAGACCACCTACGTGCTCCCTTTCAAGGGACTCACTTGGTTTCCAAGGACGAAGCATAACTACAAGTTGAGGGGTTGGGAACAGGTACACTAGACAAGTGAAACTGAAAAAGAAAAACATAAAAAAGATGTGATGATGGTATTAATGACCCCGGCTCACATGAGAGGGGATGCGGAAACATCCTCCCAAAATCAAAACCACATACATACGTACTATTTGGAAATAGAACAACTACATCAAATCGTGGAAGAACAGCAGGGAGGAAAGCTGCTGCGGCATCCTGTCACCTCAAGAAGTGTGCTGTACAGCCCTGGAGATGTGCTCTCTGAGCACGAACCTACCATACATGTGGTGTGCACAGGAGGATTGGTGGGGTTGGAAAGCAAAGAGAGGCAGAAGACTTCGAGAGCCTTGAGGTTCCAGCCACTTGTGGGACAACACAGGGATCCACATCTGGCCGCTGTGGGACAAAAAAAAGGCGGACAGTCTGAGAGACTCCTAACAGTGAGAGAACTGCTAAAGGGGCAAGGCTTCCACAGGGCTTGCCACGCAGGAGAAAGGACAGGTGTGCCAAACTGCCCACGTGCACTCTGCCAGTCAGACGGGGAATTTTTCAGGAGCTCTGGTCGCTTCATCCCCCTGGCTGGCCTCGCTGCTCCCAGGCCCCTTACCGTGATCTGACTGGTACACGGCCTGCCTCACCACCAGCACCGGCCTGCAAAACGGCCGTCCCCACCTTCGGCAGCATCTCCCTGCATGTTCCACATACTGGCCCTGGCAGTGGAGATGGGCACTGTGGTCGGGAAGAAGGAAAGACCTCTTTACTCCCGGCGGGGTTGGGCACTGGCACTGCTCCCCTGGGACCACTGCCATCCCCCCAAGGGCTGAGCATCTCCAGAGAGTAAAGCTTCTCGGAGCTAGAGGGCGCCACCTACAAATATGAACGTTCAAAGGAACCCGGTAACTGGACTCAAATAAATCTTCCTGAGAAAGAGATCTCAAAATAAACATCAGGAGCATGCTCAGGGAGCTACAGAAAATAAAACTGCCCCTATCTCTAGAGCACAATTCTCTCTATCTCTCTCTCTTTCTCTGGGAGCGCTGCTAAGGCCCGGTCCCGAGAGGGGTGCTGCAAGAGCCCAGCAGGAATGGCACAGCTCTAGGGTCCACCCAGCCTGTGTCAGGACAGTCCCACATGGGCTCTGACTGAACTGCATATGGGGGACGCCGCTCATCTAACACCACAGGAAAGACAACAGTGCCGCATGCTAGCCTTCCTTCCCATCAATGGCTAGAGGCTACGTGGCTCCACCGAAACTAGGAGACGTCAACACCCTGGGCTTCATCTCCTTGGCAATCTTTCTTCCCTATGACCCTTGAAAGCAGCAAATGGCAAGATACAACCTACCAGTCTCCACACCACCTCACCTCTCAGTTTTACACTAGATGTTCCTGCATCACAGCTTCTCCTCTTCAT
Source organism: Manis pentadactyla (assembly GCF_030020395.1). Taxonomy (NCBI): domain Eukaryota; kingdom Metazoa; phylum Chordata; class Mammalia; order Pholidota; family Manidae; genus Manis; species Manis pentadactyla. The sequence goes on along the minus strand of NW_026644696.1, from coordinate 2,652,956 downwards.
TCCAATTTTCTCGGCTGGTTGGTGTTCAGGAAAAAAGGAATAATTAGTCAGATTTTGAATGAAGTGGAAGGGGGTATAGTAAGACTCTGTTTGACCACCATCAGTAGAACCAAAAGACATCCTTCATTATTTGAGAATATATACAGTGATGAGACATTTGATAAGGCGTTGCCATCCAAAACATGTATCAAGAGCTCACGAACCTGAACACACAAATAGCAAATAAATCCAATTACAAAATGGCCAGAGAATCTGAACAGACACTTCTCCACAGAAGCAATTTCAGGTGTCCAACAGGCAAATGAAAATATGCTGCACATCGCTAACTATCAGAGAAATACACATTAATCCACATAGGGATATCAACTCACAGCAGTTAGGATGGCCACCACCCAAAAGACAGACAACAACAGATGTCGGCAAAGGTGTGGAGAAACGGGAGCCCTCCTACATTGCTGGTGGTAATGTCAGTCAGCTCAACCATTGTGGAAAGCAGTATGGAGGTTCCCCAGAAAACCGAAGAACAGAAATACTATTTGACCCGTGAATTCCTCCCTAGGAATTTACCCTAAGTGTGCAGGAGCCCAGTTTGAAAGAGACAGATGCACCCCTATGTTGATCGCAGCACTCTTTACAATAGCAAAGAAATGGAAGCAACCTAAGTGTCCATCAGGGGATGAATGGATAAAGAAGAGGTGGTACATACACACTATGGAATATCATTCAGCCATAAGAAGAAAACAAGTTCTACCACCATTTGCAACAACACGGAAGGAGCTAGAGGGTGCTATTTTCAGTGAAATAAGCCAGGTGGAGAAAGACAAGTACCAAGGATTTCACTCCTCTGTGAGGTATGAGAACAAAGGAAAAACGGGAAGGAACAAAACAGCAGCAGACTCACAGACCCAAGAATGGACTAACAGTTACCAAAGGGAAAGGGACCTGGGAGGATGGGTGGGAAAGGAGGGATAAGGGTGTAAAGGGGGCATTACAATCTGCACACACAATGTAGGGCGTGGGGGGCCACGGGGATTGCAGTATAACACTCAGAAGACAGGTAGTGATTCAAAAGCAACTTACTACATTGATGGACAGCGCCTGTAATGAGGAGTGGGGAGTGGACTTGTCAATGTGGGGGATGGTGTAGGAAGGGGAGCCTAGTAAACATAAAGTTGCTCACGTAATTGTACATTACTGACACCAAAAAATAAATAAATAAAAGTGATTCTGTTTGAGTGCCCAGAGAGACAGTCAGTAGTAAATAGCCCTTCCCGCCACCGTGGATTCTTTCTGCTCAGTTGTGGCAGTGCTCAGTCATATATTCAGTGCTATAGCTAGGCCCTTCTCATTTTTTCTCACCTCAACAACTGAATTGCTGTAATAATATGCATCTGGGCTTTTGAAATCAGTGGATTTTATGATGTTTATGAATGTAAAGAAGCAATAAGCAGATACCGAGGGAAGTTTGGATGCTCAAAAGAAAACGTCACTCCACAACACACTCTTTGCTCACAACTGCTCCCGTCTAGAACTCAGTGTTCCTTTCTACCTGTCCCTCCTCCTATCAGCGGTGACGCCGATGTCCCTCAAACATGGTGGTGAGTAAAGCACCAAGTTTACTCTTCTGACAACAACAGGCCTGTGGTACAGGTCCTCTCAGAGGAAAAGCAGTAGCAGCAGGAGAAAACCCAAAGACATAGAAACAGAAGATGGTAGAGTACAATGAAAATTGACACAAGGGATTTCTGAGCCCGTACTTAATTCCAACAGAGATGCGAAAGGAGCCACCCCCATACAACAAAACTACACCACTACGGAGAAAGCACAGGCAGAGATCAAGAAGAGTTCTGGTATCTTACCACACTGGGCCAGAGAGAGGAGTCATCACAGCAGCAGCAGTAGCAGCAGCAGATGGGGCCTGTCCAAAACGCTCTGCGCTCATCACCGTTAAAGATAAGTTCGGGGGCTCGGCTCGCTGGGCCTCTCCCTAAGCACCCGGAGGCATACACAGCAGGGACTGAGGTGTCGTCGGTGGCATCTCGCCCGCATTTATGTTCCACACGGTTTGGAACATAACGAACGGTTTTCAGAGGAGAGAGAGGCACCAGGTACCACTGGACGGGCAGCTGAGCTTTGAAGCCGAGTCCAGTCATTCACTGTCACCACTGTTCAACAGATCCCAAGACCCGAAGAGTGATGTGCACGAGCTGACACACTCATATTGATAAGGGATGTTCTCACCAAGTATGGAGAATGGAGAGGAAGGCACCCCTAATTGAGATTGCACAGAAGCCTCCAAGAGGAGGTGACATAGAGGTGGGTCTTCAGCGATCCATGTTCTTCTGATGGGTTGAAAATTCTTAAAAGCCAGATGCAAGAGTTGGCAAACCCCAGAGGAAATAATTCAGAGAGAAAAAGGCACGAGACAGGGTCTTTTCAAGGAGCAGAGAGCTTGGCTCATAATGAAGGATATGTAGACAAAGTGAAGGCCAGACCGTGAATTGGGGATGGAGAATTTAATATTTTATTCTGTAACAATGTCAGTGCTTCCACAGTGAAGCAGTGAGCAAGCAGGGCCTACGTCCACCAGGAAAGACCTGAGAAACTAGAAGCAGGATTACTGACACGGGACACGAGCTTCACAGGTTATAACATAAATTATGAACAGTCAGGATTGGGAATGGACAGGTTGACTGCTGAGAGGAGGCAAGGTTGCCCAGCAAGCATCCAGCTTGGCTGACGGGCAAGAACAGCGACGCCATCGAGACCAAGAGTCTAAAGGAGAAGCATTTTAAAAATGGAAAGTGTTTCCCATTTTACTGTGTTGTGTTATTCAACTACGAGACACAGGCCCCCAAAACTAGATCAGAGAGAAAATCTGGGTGGCAAAGCCCAGTCAGAACATGGGATGTAGCTATGCTGAGACCCTGTGGTCCCCGACCTATGCTTTCTGTGAGAAGCAAAGGAAAAACCTGCCACTAGCTAGAAAGGCAATTCATGGGGTATGCACACTCCTCAGAAGTCAGCCGCCAGGCTGTCCATGGCCGAAAAGGTATGCCTGGCTCCAGGTGTCCCAGAGAAGCTGGGACGGCCCAGGAAAGGGTGGGCCGTGCCCCAGACAGCCACGTGGTAGCTGGGCGCCGGGCCCTGACCAAGCCCTGGGCTACGGGATTGTGTGAGGGAGGGCGGAGCAAGGCACTTGATTCCCGCCATACTCTGGGTGCCGAGCCCATGCAGAGCCGGCACCCAGACAGGCTGAGCTCTGACAGATCCGGGCACGGCAGCCCTCGATGGTCCGCATGGTGTGCTCATTGTTCCAAACACCTGCACGGCACCTCAGCGGGCATTCCAGGGGGCTAGGGATTCTACTGGGGTTGCCCTCTGGGCCAGGCCATGGCCTTGGACCAGGGTCTCCTCTGGGCGGTGCCGGTTTGATTAAGGCAATAGGGGCTTGGTTAAGTGTCTCCTGGGTGACGTCACAGCAGCCCAGGCCACTTTGTGATGCTTCCCGTAGCTGACATATGGACCAGGCTCGCCCTAGCTGTGCAACTCAGTGCGTGCTTGGCCTGAGAAGGAGTTAGTGGCAAAGGAGACCCTCTCCCTAGCTTCAGACCCTTTCCTCGGATCGTTTGGCGCACACCACAACCCATTTTTCCATGTGGACCGTTTCCTCCTTCCTAAGGTTCGTGCCCCACACCTCTCGCTGCCTTCCCAGACCCACCTTGTTCGCCCGCCGTTTCTTACCGTCCCCGGGCGTTGCCCCATATCCCTCCTGCCAGGGAGCACCCTGCACCTGCTCACTGCACTGGTCACAGGCTGTTCCTCCGGGATCCTGTGCCTTTAGCGGCTGGCTTTTCAAACTTTTTCCAGCAGAGTTCCCACTTCCACGGGGAGCATCGGTGGGCCACTGGACCATACTTGGCTCCCAGCAGACGGCTGGAGAGAAACCACCCAGATGAGCTCCTCCTCCGCAGGGCACACGGGCACCACTACCAGCCCGCCGTGTGGTGTCCTGCCTCTGCAAAACCACCATCCAGTGTCAGCCAACAGACAAGGCCTTGGGCAGCACAAGCGAAGGCCCGATGGCTGGCACTGACGCTCGGGACGAGCCGATGGACTCGACGCCACCACTGCTGGCCATCATCTTCCTGACCCACCCGGACCCGCACGATGCTATGGGCAGCACCACTGCCGGTCTCCTGTGCACCTCAGATGACCCCCGCGTGGGCGGTTGTCGTCTGGTCTCCCCTGGCTCCATAAGATGCCATGAGAGGCACAGATGATGGCCTCGGCCCTACCCGCAAGGCGGACGACGACCCAATGGTCACACTATCGCCTTCGGGAAAGGCATCTACAACTACCCCATGGTCCCAGAAGAGTCCATGGGCTGCATAGTCGCCAGCCTGAAGGCTGATTCCCAAGAAGAGCCGATGGACACGACACCATCCTCGATTGCCGACATCTTCCGTTAGCCCCCGTCCGCAAACGAGGCTTTGGGCAGCTCCCCCTTTGGCACAAAGGCCGGCAATGACGCTCTAGACGAGCCCATGGACACGACACCACCCTCGAAGGCCGTCATCTTCCGGTCACAAACGACCCCGCACGGGGCTGTGGGCAGCACCAACTTCGGTGTGAGGGCCGGTAATGATGCTCAAGACGAGCCCATGGACATGGCACCACCCTCGATGGCCGTCACCTTCCAGTCGCCAAAGGCCCTTCATGGGGCCGTGGGCAGCACCACTTTCTGCCTGAGGTCTGGCAATTATGCTCAAGACGAGCACATGGACACAACACACCCTTCGATGGCCATCATCTTCCGGTCAACCCCCAGCCCCACACGAGGCCATGGGCAGCAGCACTTCCAGCCTCCTGCACACCTCAGACACCCACCATGTGGGAAGTCATTCTCCGGACCACCCTGGACATACACGATGCCGTTTTAGGCATAGACGACGGCCTCGGACCTACCCGCAAGTCGGACGATGACCCGATGTGCATGCCACCAACCTCGGGAAAGGAACTTGCTAGCCCCCCAGGGCCCCACACGAGGCCATTGGCAGAAACACTACCAGCATCCTGCACGCCTCAGACACCCACAGCACGGGCGGTTGTCCTCCGGTCAGCCCTGGACCCATAGAATGCCATGGTAGGCAGAGCCGATGGCCTCGGCCCTACCCCTAACTCAGGCTCCGACACGGTGGACACGCCACAGCCCTTGCCAACGGCTCCTACAGGTCTAACCCGGCTCCAGACAATGCCTATGTCCATATCCATTTAACAAAATCTTTCCCACAATATGTTTGTATATTTTATATTCACACAAAATCCTGCTGTTGCTAGTATGACTCTGCTCTTTACTCTTTGACTCGTCAAAGGAGGAAGAACACATATACATGAGTGATAATGTTCTCAGCCACACTTAACTATGCAACGTGTTCCATGCCCGAGTGACTGGGATGTGGAAGTAGATGCGTTTTATGACTGTGCGTGCTCACCGTGAGGTCTGCGTGCTGAGTGATTAATGGATGACAATCCATGGGAAGGCAAGTCCAGAGGAAGGAGACCGGGTTGGCTTATGTGGCCCCTTCCCTCTCTTCTCCCACTGCTCTGAGCTCACTGGGGGCTAGGGAATCCCTGCTGTGACACAGGAAACCACTCTTATTTTTTTTAAAACAAGTTTATTTCTGTATGTGTGTGCCTTGTGTAACTTAAGACATTGGCTGATCATCCTCACACATTCCCACTTCCCCACGAGAGAACGGATTTGGCATAAAGGTCCTCGAGTCTGAAGGAAGGACAGAAGGAAGTGCTTCTGCCTGCTGTGTGATTATTGAAATTTAAGCTTACTTAGAATTTATCAAGTAGCTTAGTTATATCAGAAAAGGTCCTCTTTAATGACTGCCTGGCCTGACTCTAACCTAAACTGCTAACATGTCAAACCACGTTGAGTTACAACTGTGACCACTTCTCTCTGACCCTAGAGTCTGCATGGTCTCCACCAGACTTAATAAACGCAGAATTCCTAACCTGCGAACACCATGTTCTAGTTGGAGGGGAAGAAAGAGACAATGAATATCTGTAAGATTTCTGGTAGCTTAGCCGGTAACAAACACTATGAAGAAATAAGGCAAGATATGGAGGACTGAGCTTAAAGGCAGAGAGAAGCAGGGCTTTCAAAATAAGCAGGGGACCGGTTAAGCCTTACCAGGGATGTGGGACTTGAACAGTATAGAAGGAGGTAACAGAACAAGGTATCTGAGGGAAAATCATTCCATACAATGGGATAAATTACTGAAAAAGCCAAGAGGAAGGATGCTTGTGGTCTTCAGGGAGCAGTCAGTCAACAAATGCGGCTAGAATACTGTCAGCAAGGAGGGCAAAGAGGACTGGGTACAGAGGTATGGTTTGAAGTCCACGCACCACCATTTACTAGTTTTTTACTCACACGCTGTTGACTCGATGTGCAAATGTCTCGATGAACCTAGTGCAATCTGTCTCTAGCGCCTAGTTACCTTGCAGGCTTTTGGAAGCTTATGTAGGGAAGTGACATATAAGCTACCTTGTGAACTGTTCTGTACATAATTATACATGGTTAGACAAAAAGATGATGATAGATAGGACAGATAGATAGATGATAGATTAGGTAGGAGAGATAATAGGTATAGATAGATTGAACAGATAGGTGATAGATAGATAGATAGATAGATAGATAGATAGATAGATAGATAGATAGATAGATAGATAGATAGATAGATAGATAGATAGATAGATAGAAAGAAAGATAGAAAGAAAGATAGATAGATAGATAGCCATGATATATGGTTATGTTGTTAACTGTTTTTAAGGCTGGGGACGCTGATGGGAGGAGCGAGCACGTCAGACACTGATGATGTGCCTAAGTTCTTGGCTGTTGCCGCCTCCCAACCTGAAATATATGCATTGGGTTAGCAAATCCTCGCACTGCTGTAAATCTTAGTTCTGCCTCCCCCTACCTTCTTTAAAATCTCGCTGCCTGTCTTCCTAAATGGGAATTCCCCAGCCTCCATTTCTATAGACTGGTGAAATCTCGCCTGGGTATCTGCGTTCAAATAAACTACCGGGCCCTTTGTTGCCTCTCTGCACCTGCTTATTTCAGCTAGAATTTATCTTACACTGTTCTGTAAATAAGGATGGATGGGTAGACAAAAAGATAAAGACAGGTAGATGACATATAGTTGACAGGTGATAGATGATACTTTTGAAATAGATACATTAGATGATAGATATTCATATATTAGATGAATAGATTGATAGAGATGACAGATAGATAAGATATATATAAATGACAGATGATAGAATAGATAGGATAGATGATATAGATATGTTAGATTAGATAGATACATGATAGATACAGAGTTATGAACTGAATTTTGGCCCTCACCTCACCATCTTCTGCTCCTATTACCCCCTGCCGCCACCACACACACACACACACACACACACACACACAAACACACATACACACACACAAGTTCATATTTGAACTGAGACAAGGTTGAAGACCTAACCCCCACTGTCATGGTATTGGGAGGTCTGGCCTTTGGAGGTAATTGGGTTAGGAAGATACCATGAGGGTGTGAGTGGAGCTGCCATTATGCAATCAGTGCTATTAAGAGGAACTGAGGACAGAGCATTCTCCCTCGACCCTGTGAGGACAGATCAGGGATGCGACCGTATGCAGAAGAAGGGACCTCACCGGGAACTGAACCTGCCTTGGTCTTGGACTTCTGCTTCCAGAATAGGGAGAAATCAGTGTCAATGGATGAAACCCCCACTCAATGACACTCTGGATATCAGTTTGAGTAGACTAACACAGACATGTAGGTATACAGAGACGCACTTAGATGATGGATGGAGAGAGCCTACCCATACATGTATGTGCTTAGCTGTCTGCATAGGTATCTGTATCCAACCACCTCTGCACTTTGAAGTCTGCTCCGTATGGAGGGAACAATAGGAGCAAAACTTATGCATGTTTCTTTTTAAATGTGTTGGCTGCAGTTTCCGATTAGTGGGGTCTCCGTTAACTCTCAGCCATGTGTGTGTGTCTGTACGTGTGTGTGTGTGTGTGCGTGTGTGTGTGTGTACACCATTGCCCCGATCGGTCTACAATCACAGGAGATGCAAAAGTAACAAAGGAACGCAGGATAAGGCAAACATCTTGCAAACTATGACCAGAAAGAGTACAGTTTTCCACTAGCCTCTGGGCATATCTTTGACAAGTGTTTCTATGCAATTTTAGAAAGATCTTGCTGGAAATGTTGCTGGGACCACTCTGAACCAACAAGTTACTTAAGGTAATAAGCCAGGACAGGAGAGCAGCAAAGAGCACAAACGGTGTGTCTCCTATGTATCAGGCCAAGGTGTACAGGCTTTAATTCTACTATACCACTTCATCTCACCATGGCTGACGTGGAATAACCTTATACATCACTTTCATCTGTGAGTAAAAAGTTACTTCAGAATCACCTCCGTTAACAGAAAATTAATAAGTGTGGCGACATAAATATTCCAAGAATTCCTGCCACCATCACCCAACTCTTTTATGCTCAGCGCCCTTTTCATACTAATGGAAACATACATCTCAGTGCTGCTTTTCCATTACAGATAGACCTCACTCACATCTAAATGCCTAAATGCACTGAAACTCCACATCACCTTGACAGCAGAGGGGAGCAGTTCTCCCACAAGCTAGTTGGCCTGCCACCTCAGCAAGCCCATAGGCCAATGGCCCACAAGAGCCCCGTGTGTCACCAAAGGGCAGTTCCCTTAACCAGTGACTACACGCATGCTCTCTGGAGATGGGAAACCAAGCAGGGCCGCCGAGGTGACATCAGTGCACAGGCAAAAATACCTACTACTGGGCATGACCCTGCCTCTGCCCCACAGGCATGCCAGTGTGCTCCCTGCCTGGGGCCTCGGATATGCCCGCAGCTCACGCAGCCGCCACAGCAGGAACGTCCCAGGGGCAGAGCAGCCAGAAGGCCCTGGTCCTCACAGGTTAAAGAGCCCAGCCCAACAAACACACTATCCACACCCAGCAAACTCGTGCCACATACGCAGGAGAAGTTCCCACACAAGGCTACACCTCTCAAGACCCAAACACCAGCTAATTCACATAAACAAACACAAGGAATTGAGACTGAGAAGAACACAGAGGAATCAAAGTGCACCTAGTGACAGAACGTTGACAAAAGTGAGAAAACAGATACATAAACAGACAGATGATTTATACATAGATTGGACTTATATACATACATATAGATGATAGATTAATGAGATAGATACACAGATGATAGTAGATAGATGAAAGACCATAGATAGATAAATGACAGATATATAGACAGGTAGATAGATTACATAGATAGATAAAGAGATAGGTAGGTAGGTATATAGGAAGGCATCATACTAAACAAAGCTATCTTTCCCTCAAGACCATCTACATGCTCCCTTACAAAGACTCACTTGAGATCCAAGGACACACACAAACTACAAGCTGAAGGGGCTGGGAGAGGTACCCAACACAAGTGAAACTGAGAAACAAACAAACAAACAAATGGATTCTGTCTGAGTCCTTAGAGACAGTTAGTAGAAAATAGCCCTATCTAGCCACTGTGAATTCTTTTTGTTTGGTTTCAGCAGTGCCCAGCCATAGAAATAGTGGTACAGCAACGTCCTTCTCATTTTTTCTCAACTCAATAAATGAATTGCTGTAATAATATTCATCTGGGCTTTTGAAATCAGTGCGTTTTATGATGTTCAAGAAGGTAAAGGAGTAATAGACACCTAAAGAGGGAAGTTGGACATTCAAATAAACACATCACTCCACTACACACTCTTTGTTCCCAACTACTCCTGTCTAGAAATAGGTGTTCCTTTTTATTTGTCCCAACTCCTATCAGCGATGATCATGCCAATGTCCCTCAAACTTGGTGTTGAGCAAAGCACCAAGTATACTTTTCTGTATTCAACAGGCCCAGAGGAAGGATACTTGTGGTCTTCAGTGTGGACTTAGTCAATTAATGCGGCTAATTACAGTCAGCAAGCGAGATTGAGGTAAAAGAGGACAGAGGACAGAGATACGTGTTCACATCCCTGCACCACAATTTACGGGTTTTGTAAGCACAAGTGGCTAACTCGACCTGCAAGTGTCTCAGAGAAGCCAGTAGTCTAACTACGGCATAGTTACCTTGAAAAATTTTTGGAAGCATAATGTAGGGAAGTGATGTAGGCCATGTTGTTAAATGTTCTGTACGTAAGGGTAGATAGGCAGACAAAAAGATGATTGATTCTTAGATAGATAGATAGATGACAGATGATAGAATGACAGATGATAGACATGATAGGTAGATAGGAAGATAGACTGATAGACTTATAGATGATAGATAGAAAGATAGATAGATAGATAAATAGAAAGATAGAAGGATAGACAGATAGATAGATAGGTCGATAGAAAGATACATACAGATACATATCAATTAACACAAAGCTATTGGTCATAAAAAGGACATCAATGGTGAAAGCACATAGCGAAACTACAAACTAAAAGGAAGAATGAAGTCCAGTTTAAAAACTGCAGTTTGCAGCCATAAGAAGAAAACAAATGCTACCATTTGCAATGACGTGGATGAAGCGAGACGGTAGTAGGCTCAGTGAAATATTCCAGGTGGAGAAAGACAAGTACCAAATGATTTCACTCATGTGTGGAGTATAACAACAAAGAAACACTGAAAAAAAAAACAGCAGCAGACTCACAGAACCCGAATGTGGAGTAACAGTTACCAAAGGGAAAAGGACTGTTAAGGGTGGTTGGGAAGGGAGGGATAAGGGTGGGGAGAAAGAAAAAGGAGATTAGGATAAGCATGTATAATGCGTGAGGGCGGGGTCGCATGGTGAGTGCTGTACAACACAGAGAAGACAAGTAGATATTCTACAGCATATTACTACACGCTGAAGGACAGCGACTGTAATGGGGTGTGTGTGGGGGTACATTGTGAACGGGTCTACAGCATCCATCTCTGCTAACTGACAGCAACTGTAAGAGGTTTTTGGGAGGGACTTGGTGAAGGGGGGAGTCTAGTAAACATAATGTTCTTCACGTGATTGTAGATTAATGATAACAAAAACAATTTTTTAAGTGCAATAAGGGCACAGCTCTGAATCATCAGAATAAAAGGACAGGCTTTGAGTGCTCCAAACAAATGACACAGGGTTAAAAGAAGGGATGAAAACTCAAGACCACCTACGTGCTCCCTTACAGGAGACTCTCTTGTGATCCAAGGACACAGACAATCTAAAAGCCGAAGGGGTGTGAACAGGTACCCAAAACAGTGAAACTGAAAAACAAACAATCCTAGAATGGATTCTGTTTGAGTCCACAGAGACAGTCAGTAGAAAATAGCCCTATCTGGACAACGTGAATTCTTTTTGTTTGGTTTCAGCATTGCCCAGCCATAGATTTAGTGGTACAGCAACGTCTTTCTCATTTTCTCTCAACTCAACAATTGAATTGCTATAAAAGTATACATCTGGACCTTTGAAATCAGTGGGTTTTATGAAGTTCATGAATGTAAAGAAGTAATAACTATATAAAGAGGGAAGTTTGGACACTGAAATAAACACGTCACTCCACAACACACTCTTTGCTTCCAACTGCTCCTGTCTAGCAACTGGTGTTCCATTTCATTTGTCGTTCCATCCTATCAGCGGTGATCACGCCGATGTCCCTCAAACATGGTGGTGAGCAAAGCACCAAGTTTATTTTCTGTTAAAAACCTGCCCCGAGGAAGGATACTTGTGGTCTTCAGAGAGCCCTTAGTCAATGAATGTGGCTAAATACAGTCAGCAAGTGAGAAGGAGATAAAAGAGGCAGAGGACAGAGACAAGGCTTCAAGTCCCTGCACCACAATTTCCTGGTTTTGTAATTTCACGTGGCATACTCGACCTGCAAGTGTCCTGGTGAAACCAGTGCTCTGCCTATGGCCTTGTTAACTTGCAAGATTTTTGGAAGCATAATGTAGGGAAGTGGCATAGGCTATGTGGTAAACTGTTCTGTACAAAAGGACAGATGGGGAGAACAAAAGTTGATTGATTGATTAATAGATAGATAGATAGATAGATAGATAGATAGATAGATAGATAGACAGATAGATAGATATAGGAACATATTGATTAACACAAAGCTATAGCTCATAACCAGGAGAGCAATGGTGAAAGCACAGAGCGTAATTAAAAACAAAAAAGAATAATGAAATCCAGTTTAAAAAGTTCCCTAAGCAGATATAAAAGTAAACAAATCCTATCATTTGCAAAAACATGGATGGAGCTAGAGGGTATTATGCTCAGTGAAATAGGCCAGGAGGAGAAAGTCAAGTACCAAATGATTTCACTCATGTGTGGAGTATAACAACAAAGAAAAACTGAAGGAAAAAAACGACAGCAGACTCACAGAACCTGACAGTGGACTAACAGTTACCAAAGGGAAAGGGACTGGACAGGGTGTTTGGGAAGATAGGAATAAGGGTGGGGAAAAGAAAGGGGTAATTAGGATTACCATGTATAATGTGTGGAGTGGGGGGTCATTGGGTGGTCTGTACAACACATAGAAGACAATTAGTGATTCTACAGCATATTACTACATGCTGATAGACAGCGACTGTAATAGGGTGAGTGTGGGGTTATGGTGAAGGGCTTTAGAGCATCCAACTATGCTGATGGGCAGCGACTATAGCGGGATTTTTGGGTGGACTTGGTTAAGGGGGTAGACTAGTGAAAATAATGTTCATCATGTGATTGTATATTAGCGATAAATAAATATTTCATACTGCAGTAACAGCACAGCTCTCAAACATCAGAATAAAAGGACAGGCTTTCAGTGCTCCTATCAAAAGACACAGGGTTGGAAGTAGGGATGAAAATTCAAGACCACCTAGGTGCTGCCTTACTGGAGACTCCCTTGAGATTCAAGGACAAAGACAAACTACAAGCCGAAGGGGCGGGGACAGGAACCTTGCACAAGTGAAACTGAGAAACAAACAAACAAACATATGGATTCTCTTTGATTACCCAGAGACAGACAGTAGAAAATAGCCATATCAAGCCACCGTGAATTCTTTTTGTTTGGTTTCAGCAGTGCCCAGCCATAGATTTAGTGGTGCAGCAATGTCCTCCTCATTTTCTCTCACCTCAACAACTGAATTGCTCTAATAATATGCGTCTGGGTCTTTGAAATCAGTGGGTTTAATGATGTTCCTGAATGTAAAGATGTAATAACCAGACAAAGAGAGAAGTTTGAACATTCAAATATACACTTCACAACACACTCTTTGCTCCCAACTGCACATATCTAGAAATTGGTGTTCCATTTTATTTGTCCCTCAGTCCTATAAGCGGTGTTCATGCCGATGTCCCTCAAATATTGTGGTGAGAAAAGCACCAAGTTTACTTTCTGTGGACAACAGGCCCATTGGATCAATTCTTGTGGTCTTCAGGGAGCACTTTGTCAATGAATGTGGCTAAATACAGTCAACCAGTGAAAAGAATATAAAAGATAATACAGACACAGGTTCAAGTCCCTGCAGCACCATTTCCTGGTTTTGTAGGTACACGCGGCTAACTCGACCTGCAAGTGTCTCGGTGAACCCAGTGCTCTCCCTATGGCCTAGTGACATTGCAAGATTTTTGGAAGCATAATGTAATGAAGTGACATAGGCTATGTTGCTAAATGTTCTCCACAAAAGGTCAGACAGGCATTCTAAAACATGATTGATTGATTGACAGAGATAGATAGATAGATAGATAGACAGACAGATGGATAGATAGATATAGGTACATATCGATTAACGTAAAGTTATTGCTAATAACGAGGAGAGTAATGGTGAAAGCACATAGCGAAACTACAGACAAAAGAGAAGACAGAAATCTAGTTTAAAAAGAACAGTTAGCAGCTGTAAGAAGAAAAAAATCCTACCATTTGAACAACGTGGATGGAGCTAGAGGGTATTTTGCTCAGTGAAAAAGGCCATGCGGAGAAAGACAAGTACCAAATGATTTCACTCATATGTTTAGTATAACAACAAAGAAAAACTGAAGGAAAAAAACAGCAGCAGACTCACAGAACCCAAGAGTGGACTAAGAGTTACCAAAGGGAAAGGGACTGGGCAGGGTGGGTGGGAAGGGTTTGATAAATGTGGGGAGAAAAAAAGGGGGCATTAGGATTAGCATGTATAATGTGTGGGTGGGGGGAGCATGGGGAGGGCTGTACAACACAGAGAAGACCAGTAGTGATTCTACAGCATCTTACTACACGCTGATGGAAAGCGACTGTAACGGGGTGTGGGGGGGCATGGTAATGGGTCTACAGCATCCAACTATGCTGATAGACAGCTACTGTTACGGGGTTTTTTGGGGGGGGGACGTGGTGTACTTGGTGATCATAATGTTCTTTGCGTGATTGTGGATTAATGATAACAAAAAAAATTTTTGAAGTGCAATAAGGACATAGCTCTCAATTCTCAGAATAAAAGGACAGGCTCTTCAGGACTCCAATGAAAAGACACAGGGTTAAAAGAAGGGATGAAAACTCAAGACCACCTACGTGCTCCCTTACAGGAGACTAACTTGAGATCCAAAGACAAAAATGAACTACAAGTTGAGGGGGTGGAAACTTAGCTCTCAACACTACTATTCCATTTCAGATAGACCTCAATCACATCTAAATGCGTAAATGCACTGAAATTCCACCTCCACCTTGACAGCAGAGGGGAGCAGTTTCCCCACAAGCTAGCTGGGCTGCCACCTCAGCAACCCATGCGCCACTGGCCCAGAAGAACCCCGTGTGTCACCAAAAGGCAGTTCCCTTAACCAGTGACTACACGCATACTCTCTGAATATGGGCCACCAAGCAGGGCCACCGAGGTTACATCGTTGCACAGGCAAAAAGACATACTACTGGGCATGTACCTACCACGGACCCGCAGGCCCACCAGGGTGCTCCCTGTGTGTGGCCTCGGATATTCCCTGCAGCTCATGAAGCCGCCAGAGCAGGACCGGCCCAGGGGCAGACCAGCTGGAGGGCACTGGAATGCACAGTTTCAAGAGCGCAGCCCACCAACCACACTATCCACACCCAGCAGACTCGTGCCACCTACGCAGGAGATGTTCCCACCCAAGACCACTCCTCTCAAGACACAAACACACACCTAACTCACAAAAACAAACACAAGGAATTGAGACTGAGAAGGAAACAGAGGAAACAAAGTGCACCTAGGGACAGAAAGTTGACAAAAGTTAGAAAACAGATATATAGAGAGACAAATGAATGATACATAGATTCGACTGATATACATACATATAGATGATAGATTAATTAGATAGATACACAGATGATAGTAGATAGGTGACAGACCATACATAGATAGATGACACATAGATAGATAGAAAGATTACATAGATAGGTAAAGAGATAGATAGGTAGGTAGATAGGAAATCATCATACTAAACTAAGCTATCTTTCACTCAAGATCATGTATGTGCTCCCTTACAGGAGACTCACTTGAGATCCAAGGACATGGACAAATTAAAAGCTGAAGGGGCGCTGACAGGTACCCAAAAAAAGTGAAACTGAGAAACAAACAAACAAACAAATGGATTCTGTTTGAGTCCCCAGAGACAGTCAGTAGAAAAGAGCACTATCTGGCCACCATGAATTTTTTTTGTTTGGTTTCGGCAGTGCCCAGAAATAGATTCCGTTGTACAGCAAAGTCCTTCTCAATTTTTCTCACCTCAATAACAGAATTGCTGTAATCATATGCATTTGGGCTTTTGAAATCAGTGCGTTTTATGATGTTCATGAATGTAAAAAAGTAATAACCACTTAAGAGTGAAGGTTGGACACTCAAATAAACACGTCACTCCACAACACACTCTTTGTTCAAAACTGCTCCTGTCTAGAAATAGGTGTTCATTTTTATTTGTCCCTCCTCCTATCAGAGGTTATCACGCCGATGTCCTTCAAACTTGGTGATGAGCAAAGCACCAAGTATACTTTTCTGACTACAACAGGCCCAGAAGAAGGATACTTGTGGTCTTCAGGGAAGACTTAGTCAATTATTGTGGCAAATTAGAGTCAGCAGTCGAGAAGGAGATAAAAGAGGTCAGAGGACAGAGATACGGGTTCAAGTCCCTGGACAACGATTTACTGGTTTTGTAAGCACACGCGGCAGACTCGACCTGCAATTGTCTCAGTGTACCCAGTGCTCTCCATACGTCCTAGTTACTTGGCAAGATTTTTGGAAGCATAATGTAGGGAAGTGACATAGGCGATGTTGTGAAGTTTTCTGTACATAAGGATAGATGGGAAGACAAAAAGATGATTAATTCATAGATATATAGGTAGATGAGAGATTATAGATAGATGATAGACATGATAGATAGATGATAGGAAGATAGATAGATAGATAGATAGATAGATAGATAGATAGATAGATAGATAGATAGATAGATACATAGATAGATAGATAGATAGAAAGATAGAAGGATAGATAGACAGGTAGACAGACAGACAGTTACACAGATTCAGATACATGTAGATTAACACAAAGCTATTGCTCATAACCAACAGATCAATGGAGAAAACACATAGCGAAACTGCAAACAAAAAGGAAGAATGAAGTCCAGTTTAAAAAGTGCAGTAAGAAACCATAAGAAGAAAACAAATCCTACCAATTGCAATGACGTGGATGGAGCAGGACGGTAGTATGCTCAGTGAAATAGGCGAAGAGGCAAATGATTTCACTCATGGGTGGAATATAACAACAAAGAAACTCTGAAGGAAAAAAACAGCAGCATACTCACAGAACCCAAAAGCGGACTAACAGTTACCAAAGGGAAAGGGACTGGGCAGGGTGGTTGTGAAGGAGGGATGAGGGTGTGGAGAAAGAAATGGGAGATTAGGATTAGCATGTATAATGCGTGGGGTCAGGAGGGTTTGGATAGCGCTGTACAACACAGAGAAGACAAGTAAAGATCCTACAGCATCTTACTACACGCAGATGGACTGCGACTGTAATGGTGTGTGTGGGGTGATTCATGGTGAAGGGGTCTACAGCATTCAACTCCGCTGATTGACAGCATCTGTAAGAGGTTTATAAGGGTGCATTGGTGAAGGGGGGAGCCAAGTAAATTTAATGTTCTTCACGTGATTGTAGATTAATGATAATAAAAAAATTTTTTAAGTGCAATAAGGGCACAGCTCTGAATCATCAGAATAAACGGACAGGCTTTGACTGCGCCAAACAAAAGACACAGGGTTAAAAGCAAGGATGAATATTCAAGACCACCTACGTGCTTCCTCACAGGAGACTCACTTGAGATGCAAGGACAGAGACAAACTACAAGCCGTAGGGGTTGGAACAGGTACCCAACACAAGTGAAACTGATAAACAAACAATCAAAAATATAGATTCTTTTTGTGTCTCCAGAGATAGTCAGTAGAAAATAGCCCTATCAAGCCACCGTGAATTCTTTTCTTTTTTTTCATCCGTGCCCAGCCATAGATTTAGTGGTACAGCAACGTCCTTCTCATTTTCTCTCACCTCAACAACTGAATTGCTGTAAAAATATGCGTCTGGGCCTTTGAAATCAGTGGGTTTTATGATGTTCACGAATGTAAAGTAATAACCAGATAAAGAGGGAAGTTTGGACACTCAAATATACACTTCACTCCACAACACACAATTTGCTCCCAACTCCACATGTCTAGAAATTGGTGTTCCTTTTTATTTTTCCGTCCCTCCTATCAGAGGTGATCACGCCAATGTCCCTCAAACATGGTGGTGAGCAAAGCACCAAGTTTTCTTTCTGTGGACAACAGGCCCAGAGGAACAATACTTGTGGTCTTCACGGAGCACTTAGTCAATGAATGTGGCTAAATAGAGTCAGCCAGTGAGAAGAAGATAATAGAGGATACAGACACAGGTTCAAGTCCCTACACAACCATTTACTGGTTTTGTAGGTACACGTGGCTGACTCGACCTGCAAGTGTCTCAGTGAACCGAGTGCTCTTCCTACATCCTAGTTACCTTGAAAGAGTTTTGGAAGCATAATGTAGGGAAGTGACATAGGAAATGTTGTTAACTTTTCTGTACATAAGGACAGATGGGCACACAAAAAGATGATTGATTCATAGATAGGGAGATAGATGACTGATGATAGATGATAGAAATGATAGATAGGAAGTTAAGCAGATAGATAGATAGATAGATAGTAGGAAAGATAGGTAGATAGATAAATTGATAGATAGACAGACAGATAGATAGACAGATAGATAGATAGATAGATAGATAGATAGATAGATAGATAGATAGATAGATAGATAGATAGATAGATAGATAGGTAGATAGATAGATAGATAGATAGGTAGATAGATAGGTAGATAGACAGACAGATAGATAGATAGATAGATAGATAGTTACAGATACATATCGATTAACACAAAGCTATTGCTCATAACTGGGATATAAATGGTGAAAACACATAGTGATACTACAAAACAAAAGGAAGAATGAAATGCAGTTTAAAATGTGCAGTAAGCAGCCATAAGAAGAAAACAAATCCTATTATTTACAATGATGTGGATGGAGCTAGACGGTAGTATGCTCAGTGAAATAGGCCAGGAGGAGAAACACAAGTACCAAATGATTTTACTCATGTGTGGAGTACAACAAAAAAGAAAAACTGATGGAAATAAACAGCAGCAGAATCACAGAACCTGAGAGTGGAATAACAGATACCAAAGGGAAAGGTACTTGGCAGGGTGGGTGATAAGGGAGGGTTAAGGGCAGGAAGAAAGAAAGGGAACATTATTATTAGCATGAATAATGCATGGGGTCGGTTGGGCATGGGGAGTGCTGTACAACACAGAGAAGAGAAGTAGTGTTTGTTCAGCATATTTCTACACGCTGATGGACAGCGACTGTAACGGGGCTTTTCGGGGGGACTTGGTGTACTTGGTGATCATAATGACATTCACGTGATTGTAGATTAATGATAACAAAAGAATTTTTTTATGTACAATAAGGACACAGCTCTCAATTGTCACAATAAAAGGACAGACTCTGAGTGCTCCAATCAAAATACACAGGGTAAGAGGAAGGGATGAAAACTCAAGACCACCTATGTGCTCCCTTAGTGGAGACTCACTTGAGATCCAAGGATACAGAAAAACTACAAGCTGAAGGGGCGGGGACAGGTACCCTACAAAAGTGTAACTGTGAAACAAACAAATGGATTCTGTTTGAGTACCCAGAGACAGTCAGTAGAAAAAAGCCCTATCTAGCCACCATGAATTCGTTTTATTTCAGCAGTGATCAGCGATAGATTTAGTGGTACAGCAACGTCCTACTCATTTTTTCTTAAATCAACAACTGAATTGCTTTTATAATATGTGTCTGGGCTTTGGAAATCAGTGGGTTTTATGATGTTCTTGAATGTAAAGAAGTAATAACCACCTAAAGAGGGAAGTTTGGACAATCAAACAAACACGTAACTCCACAACTCTCTCATTGCTCCCAAGTGCTCCTGTCTAGAAATAGATGTTCCTTTTTATTTGCCCCTCCTCCTATCAGCGGTGCTCACGCCGATGTCCCTCAAACTTGGTGGTGAGCAAAGCACCATGTATACTTTTCTGTCTTCAACAAACCCAGAGGAAGGATACTTGTGGTCTTCAGTGAGCACTTGGTAAATGAATGTGGCTAAATACAGTCAGGAAGCGAGAAGTAGTTATAAGAGTACAGAGGACAGAGATATGGGTGCAAGTCATTGCAATACCATTTACTGGTTTTGTAAGCACACGTGGCTGACTGGACCTGCAAGTGTCTCAATGAACCCAGTGCTCTCTCTACGGCCCAGTTACTTGCAAGATTTTTGAACGCATAGTGTAGGAAGTGACATAGGCGACGTTGTTAACTCTTCTGTACATAAGGATAGATGGGAAGAGAAAAAGATGATTGATTCATAGATAGATAGATGGATGGTAGATGATAGATAGATACATAGATAGATGATAGACGTGAAAGATAGGTGATAAGAAGATAGATAGATAGATAGATAGATAGATAGATAGATAGATAGATAGATAGATAGATAGATAGATAGGTAGGTAGATAAAAAGAAAGATAGAAAGATAGAAGGATAGATAGATAAAAGATAGATAGTTAGATAGATAGATAGATGATAGATAGATAGACAGATAGATAGATAGATAGTAAGAAAGATAGAAGGATGGATAGATAGACAGACAGACAGATGGATAGATAGATACGGATACATATCGATTAACACAAAGCTATTGCTTATAACCAGGAGATCAATGGTAAAAGCATATAGCGAAACTACAAACAAAAAGGAAGAATGAAATCAAGTTTAAAAAGTGCAGAAAGAAGGCATAAGACGAAAACAAATCGTACCATTTGCAATGACGTGGAAGAAGCTAGAAGGTAGTATGCTCAGTGAAATAGACCTGGAGGAGAAAGACAAGTACCAAATAATTTCACTCACGTGGAGTATAACAACAAAGAAACACTGAAGGAAAAAAACAGCAGCAGACTCACAAAACCCGAAAGTGGACTAACAGTTACCAAAGGGAAAAGGACTGGGCAGGGTGGTTGGGAAGGGAGGGTAAGGGCGGAGAGAAAGAAATGGGAGATTAGGATTAGCATGTATAATGCATGTGTTCGGAGGGCCATGGGTGGGGCTGTACAACACAGAGAAGACAAGTAGAGATTCTACAGCATCTTACTAAACGATGATGGACAGCGACTGTAACGGGGTGTGTGTGGGTTGACATGGTGAAGTAGTCTACAGCATCCATCTCCGCTGATTGACAGTAACTGCTAGAGGTTTTTGGGGGGGACTTGGTGAAGGGGAGAGCCTAGTAAACATAATGTTCCTCACGTGATTGTTGAGTAATGATAACAAAAAAAATTTTTTAAGTGCAAAAAGTGCACAGCTCTGAATCATCAGAATAAAAGGACAGGCTTTGAGAACTCCAAATCAAAAGACACAGGGTTAAAAGAAGGGATGAAAACTCAAGATCACATATGTGATCCCTTACAGGAGATTCACTTGAGATCCAAGGACACAGACAAACTACAAGCCGTAGGGGTGGGGAGAGGTACCCAACACAAGTGAATCCGAAAAACAATCAATCAAATGGACTCTGTTTGTGTCCCCAGAGACAGTCAGTAGAAAATAGCCCTATCAGGCCACCGTGAATGCTTTTTGTTTGGTATCAGCAGTGCCCAGACATAGATTTAGTGGTGCAGCAACATCCTTCTCATTTTCTCTCTACTCAACAACTGAATTGCTGTAATAATAAGGGTCTGGGCCTTTGAAATCTGTGGTTTTTATGATGTCCACGAATGTAAAGAAGTGATAACCAGATAAAGAGGGAAGTTTGCACACTCAAATAAACACTTCACTCCACAACACACTCTTTTATCCCAACTGCTCCTGTCTAGAAAGTGGTTTTCCTTTTTATTTCTCCCTCCCTCCTATCAGGGTTTATCACGCCGATGTTCCTAAAATATGGTGGTGAGCAAGCAGCAAGTTTACTTTTCTGTCGACATCAGGCCCAGAGGAAGGATTCTTGTGCTCTTCAGGGAGCGCTTAGTCAATGAATGTGGCTAAATACTGTCAGCAAATGAGATGGAGATAAAAGAGGAGAGAGGACAGAGACACGAGTAAAAGTCCCTGCACCACCATTTTCTGGTTTTGTAGGTACACTTCTGACTCAACCTGCAAGTTTCTCGGGGAACCCAGGACTCTCCTTACGACCTAGATACCTTGCAAGATTTTTGGAAGCATAACGTAGCGAAGGGACATAGTCTATGTTGTTAACTGTTCTGCATACAAGGACAGATGTTCAGACAAAAAGATGACTGATTGATTGATAGATAGATAGACATACAGACAGATAGATAAATATAGGTACATATCGACTAACACAAAGGTATTGCTCATAACCAGGAAAGCAATGGTGAAAGCACATAGCGAAAATACAGACCAAAGAGAAGATAGAAATCCAGTTTAAAAAGTGCAGTAAGCAGCCGTTAGAAGAAAACAAATCCTACCATTTGCAACAATGTGAATGGAGCTAGAGGGTATTATGCTCAGTGAAATAGGCCAGGCGGAGAAAGACAAGTTCCAATTGATTTCACTCATGTGTGGAGTATAACAACAAAGAAAAACTGAAGGAAAAAAACAGCAGCGGACTCACATAACCCGAGAGTGCACTAATAGTTACCAAAGGGATAGTGACTGGGCTAGGTGGGTGGGAAGGGAAGGATAAGGGAGTTAGAAAGGAACGTGGCATTAGGATTAGCATGTATAATATGTGGGGGCCGTTGCACATGGCGAGGGCTGTACAAAACAGAAAAGTCAATTAGAGATTCTACAGCATCTTACTACACGATGATGGACAGTGACTGTAACGTGGTGTATGTGTGGGGGGACATGTTGAAGGGTTGTACAGCATCCAACAACGCTGATGGATAGCGACTATAACAGGGTTTGGGGTAAGGACTTGGTGTACCTGGTGATCATAATGTTCTTCACGTGATTGTAGATTAATGATGACAAAAAAGATATTTTATGTGCAATAAGGACACAGCTCTCAATTGTCAGAATAAACGGACAGGCTCTGAGTGCTCCAATCAAAAGACACATGGTTAAAAGAAGGGATGAAAACTCAAGACCACCTACGTGCTCCCTTACAGGAGACTCACTTGGTATCCAAGGACGAAGAATAACTACAAGTTGAGTGGGTGGGAACAGGTACCCTAGACAAGTGAAACTGAAAAAGAAAAACAGAAAAAAGATGTGCTGATGGGATTAATGACCCCGGCTCACATGAGAGTGGATGCGGAAACCTCCTCCCAAAATCAAAATCACATACATATGTACTATTTGGAAATAGAACAACTACATCAAATCGTGGAAGAACAGCAGGGAGGAAAGCTGCTGTGGCAGCCTGTCACCTCAAGGAGAAGTGTGACGTACAGCCCTGGAGATGTGCTCTCTGAGCACGAACCTACCATACATGTGGTGCGCACAGGAGGATTGGTAGGGTTGGATAGCAAAGAGAGGCAGAAGACTTCGAGGGTCTTGAGGTTCCAGCCACTTGTGGAAAAACACAGGGATCCACATCCGGCCACTGTGGGACAAAAGAAAGGTGGACAGTCTGAGAGACTTCCTAACAACGAGAGAAGAGCTAAAGTGGAAAGGCTTCCACAGGGCTCGCCACTCAGTAGAAAGGACAGGTGCGCCAAATTGCATGGGTGCACTCTGCCCGGCAGGCGATGTAGCTTTCAGGAGCTCCGGTCGCTCCATCCCCCTGGCTGCCCTCGCAGCTCTGAGGCCCCTTACAGTGCTGTAACTGGTACATGGCCTGACTCCCCGCAGTCGCTGGCCTGCAAAACGCCACCCCCACCTACGGCAGCTTCTCCCTGCATGCTCCACACTCTGGCCCTGTCAGTGGAGATGGGCACTGCGGCTTGGACGCAGGAAAGACCTCTTACCTCCCAGCGGTTCTGGACACCGGTACCACGCCCCTAGGACCCCTAACATACAACCAAGGGCTGTGCATCTCCAGAGACTAAAGCTTCTGGTAGCTACAGTGCACCACCTACAAATATGAACCTTCAAGGGAACGTGGTAACTGAACTCAAATCAATCTTCGTGAGAAAGAGATCTCAAAATTAACATCAGGAGCATGCTCAGGGAGCTACAGAAAATAAAACAGTCAATGTCACTCGAACGAAATTCTCTCTCTCACTTTCTCCCAGGAGCGCTGCTGAGGCCCTGTTCTGAGAGGGGTGCTGCGACTGCAGAACAGGAATTGCACAGATCTCGGGTCCACCCAGCCAGTGCCAGGACACTTCCACATGGGCTCTGACTGAACTGCAAAGGGGGGACGCCGCACGTCTAAATCCGCAGAAAAGACAATAGTGCCGCATGCTAGCTTTCCCATCAATGGCTAGAGGCTACATGGCTCCACTGATACCAGGTGAAATCAACACCCCGGGATTCATCTCCTTGGCAATTTTTTTTACCTATGACCATTGAAAGCAGCACATGGAAAGATACAACCTACCAGTCTCCACAAAACCTCACCTCTCAGTTTTACGCTAGATGTTCCTGCATCACAGCTTCTCTTCATTCCAGTTTTCTCGGCTCGTTGGTGTTAAAAAAAAATTAGTTAGATTTGGAATGAAGTGGTAGGGGGTTTAGTAAGATTCTCTTTGACCACCATCAGTAGAACCAAAAGACATCCTTCAGTATGGGAGAATATATTCACTGAAGACAGATTTGATAAGGCATTGCCATCCAAAACATGTATGAAGAGCTCATGGACCTGAACATACAAAATGCAAATGAATCCAATTACAAAATGGGCAGAGGATCTGAACAGACACTTCTCCACAGAATCAATTTCAAGTGGCCAACAGGCACATGAAAAGACGCTCCACATTGCTAACCATCAGAGAAATGCCCATTAAAACCACCATGGGGTATCACCTCACAAAAGTTAGGATGGCCACCACACAGAAGACAGACAACAACAGATGTCGGCAAGGGTGTGGAGAAAAGGGAACCCTCCTACACTGCTGGTGGGAATGTCAGTTATCTCAACCATTGTGGAAAGCAGTATGGAGGACTCCCCCCCAAAAAAAGAACAAATACCATCTGACCCAGAAATTCCTCTCCTAGGAATTTACCCTAAGAGTGCAGGAGCCCAGTTTGAAAGAGACAGATGCACCCCTATGTTGATCGCAGCACTCTTTACAATACCCAAGAAATGGAAGAAACCTAAGTGTCCATCAGGAGATGAATGGATAAATGCCCCAGCCAGTGGGGAGTTCAACAAGGGCTCGAGGGGAAGTTAAACTGGATGAGAGACAAACCAGACACAAAGAAGGAGACCAAGTCGAAAGTCTTATCAAGGTCTCAAAGTTTATTGTTACAAGGTAGATTATATAAGAGCTGGGAGGAGGAAACTGCCCCCCGCTGAAGTGGCAAGGATTATCTAGGTTGCTAGGATACCTAAATGAAGAATGTTCTCTGGAAAAGATCATGTGTGGGGGATTACTGAGAAAAGACAGAATGTTTTACTAAGGAGGAGATGTTATCACAGCAGCTGCTTAATCTCTATCCCAGTGTCTAATCTCAAGCTGGTCAATTGATCTTTCCTAAACGGGGCAGGCTTGAGAAACTAGAAGTCTAGGTGAAAAGGGCGAGACCATTGTTTCTATCGCCTACGGTTCCGACATCTCCTCCCTTCTTTTATACAAAAGAGGGGGAGGCCCACTATTTAGCGGTGGGCATTAACCAATTGGGGGAGTAGTTACCTGGCTCCTCCGAGACTCCCCATTGACGGGGGTCAACTTTGACCCTTGGTATCTTTTGTTTAGGGGAAAAACGGCGTATTTCTTTTAGATACCAACCTCCATGCAAATTAGGTTTTTCTCTCAGGGAATTCAGAGGCGGTTCACGGAACTTCCCTTGCGATGCTTACCTTCGCACCCACATTGGTGCCCATATCGCACTCACTTTATTGTGAGCCGATATGCATAGGTCTGAATCCTATGCAGCTTCTAAAGGAGGGGCGTCATCTGGCACATCTTAGCCTTAGTACGCCAGGTCAAGCCAGTGATAGTGGACTTGTATCTCTCTTCAGAGGGCAGTATTGATCTGTTCTCTAATGAAGGTGGTAATTCTCAGGAAGGCCCAAGTTCCAAGGGAGAGCACAAGCATGAGACTAAGGAAGGGTCCTAGTATAGGGAGAAGATAAGGACGAAACCCGCTCATCCCAGTCCATAGGGGATTTTCAAACAATTTTTTCTTTCTTTGCATGAGATCTTCTCGAAGTCTTTTTATTTTGTCACGAACTACTCCGGACTTGACTGCATAGAAGCAGCATTTCTCTTCTAAGGCTAAGCAGATTCCGCCTTGTTCCGTGGTGAGAAGGTCTAGGCCACGCCTGTTCTGTAAGACTACTTCTGCAAGGGAATCTATTTGGTCTTGAAGATCTTGTAAGGTTCTGCGAAGAAGGTGAAAACGCGAGAGTTGATGGGCTTCATCTTTTTATAAGGTGCTGTTAAGAAGTGTGAATATGCCAAAAAGGATCCAGTAAGTGGTAACAAGAATAGTCTGCTGTGCAAGGGTCCACTGGGGAGGGGTGGAGGCAGCAAGTCCTATGCCTAAGATAAAGGAAAGGACTAAACCGGTGGCCAGAATCTATGGAGAGAAGTAAAAGGATATCTCGGGGGGTGTCACCACCCTGAACATTTGGATAAGATTTTTAAAAATCTTCTGGTAAATCTATTGGTTTATTCAACCACTCTGGCAGCCAGTGAGCAGCTCCTTCTCTGGTGACGAAAACACAGGCAGATCGCCAGCCCCATATTAGTATGGGATCGGGGCCATTCCAATGGGAAGTGAGGGGATCTCTCCACATGACAGTGACATAGTTTTAACAGTTTGTGGGTGCCAAAGGCGATCAGCTGCAGATTTGCCATGAGCGTCCAGAGTTAGAAAATTAAGAATAAACAAGGCATGATGAAGAATATTTCTTGGAGAGCCTTTCATGGGATATAAATCTCCCATTTTTAATTTGTGGAAGGTATCTTTAATAGTTAAACGGGCTCGTTCGACAATCCCTTGACATTGGGGATTGTATGGTATGCCTGTAAAATGCTTAATTTGTAATTGGCAACAAAATTCTTAGAATTTTTTTCCAGTCTATCCAGGACCATTATCAATCTCGATAATCTCGATTTTACCCATGACACTAAGACAATTGAGTACATGAGCAATAACATTTTTTGAAGCTTCTCCAACATGGAGGCTGGCAAAAATAAATCCACCAAAGGTATCTACAGTAACATGAAGATATTTAAGATTTCCGATGAGGGGACGTGTGTTAAATCCATTTGCCAGATCTCATTGGGAACTAGTCCCCTAGTGTTCACACCCAAGTGAGGAACAGGCAGGAGAGTGACACAATTTGCACATTGTTTAACAATCTGACTGGCTTGTTCTGTAGTAATTATTAAAAGAACACGTAAGGTTTGAGCATTAAGGTGGTGTAAAGAGTGAGCTTTTTTGGTTTGAGCCGCAGGGACAAGCTCAGCGAGAAGGGCAAGTTGTGTAGCTTTATCAGTCACAGCATTTCCTGTGCCTAGAGGTCCAGGAAGACCAGAATGGGCACGAATATGGCTTATATAAAATTGATGTTGCCTGGAATGTATGCACTGCTGGATGGAAAATAACAGAGGGGTGGCGTTTGTAGTGGGTTTTATATAAGGCATGGTCTCTAAAAGGGGAATGGATTGAGCAATATAAGCACTGTCAGTGTATAGGTTAAAAGGAGTATTTGGGAATTGTTGAAAAACTTGTAAACTTGCAAAGAGTTCAACCAATTGAGCGGAGTGGAATGGGGATTGTAGGGAAGTGGTTCGATTATCTATGGGTAGGCTGCCACTCCGTTGGAGGAACCATCAGTGAAAACTAGGTGGCCATGAGGAAGGGGTTGGGAGGAGGTCAATGTAGGGACAACAAATGGTTGGGTCCTTACAAAATGGAGAATCTTCTTAGCAGGGTAATGATTGTCAAGGGCTCCCTGAAAAGAGGTGCAGGATGTTGCCCATTCATTGTCATTCTCTATCAACCACTGGATTTTGGTAGGGTAGTATAATTTTGTCGGCGTCTTTACCGAATACTTTCCTGCTGTGGTGGCGTCCGATATTTATCAGTTCAGCCACCCAGGAGGTATAGGGGATAAGACTTTGGGTGGGGAGGCAGGTAAATGGACCCAGAAAAGGGGCCCCTCTTGCCAGAACACTCCGGTGGATGTAAAATCAGTAGCACAAATGACTAGGAGAAGAGGCTTCTCGTAAGAGATAAAGGTGACCGTTTGGTTTAGAATTGCGGCTTCCACTGCCTTTAGGGCTTCTAGGGCGGGGGCTGTTAATGAGCGACTGGAAGTAGGATCTGGGTCCCTTTTAAGTATATCAAACAAGGGGTTAAGCTCTCCAGTAGTTAGCTTGAGATAAGGCCTGAGCCCATTATTTTCTCCTAGAAATTTTTGAAAATCATTTAAAGTTTTTAAGCAATCGGTTTTAAGTTGAACCTTTTGTGAAAGAATCATTTTATGAAAGATTTCAAAGCCTAAAAACAAGTAAGGGTTTTTAATTGAATTTGATCTGTGGCTATCTGAAGACAGCTCTGGTAAGGGCCCTAGAAAGCTATTGGGAATAAGCAAGGAGTTCAGTGGGGTTAGGACCAGCCATGAGGATGTCGTCCATGTAGTGAATTAAATATGAAGAAGGCCATCTTTGTCTAAATGGGTCTATAATTTGAGCTACAAATTTTTGGCACAGCGTAGGGCTGTTTGCCATTTCTTGGGGCAGAAATTTCCATTGGAATCTTGGCATCAGGCCTTAAAAATTAATCACCGGCAAACTAAATGTAAATTGCTTGCGATCTTTAGGATGTAGGGGGTTTGTGAAAAAGCGATCTTTTAGGTCAATAATGATTTTACAGTATCCCCCAGAAATCGCCACAGGAGTGGAGAGGCCTGTTTGAAGGGCCCCCATAGGTACCATAGCTTTATTAATTTCTCTAAGATCTTGAAGTAACCTCCAATTTCCTGATTTTTTCTTTATGACAAAAATAGGAGTATTCCAGGGAGAGGTCGTGGGCTCGATATGGCCTGCAGCAAGTTGTTCCTTTACTAACATTGTGGCTGCAGCCAGTTTTTCAGAAGTTAAGGGCAATTGATCAATCCATACAGGCTCTGTTGTTTACAGGATATTTTATCTGCATGGGGTACAGGTATGTCAACGGCCGTTAGGGTAAATTTTCATAGCCAATTCCAGCATGATCAGTTTTTATGGTGACCGGGACTGGCTCTTTTGGGCCGTGAGAGTGTTTGCCCAACCTTTGTCCAGGGCGATAGCCTTGATTGAGCATCTGGTGAGTGACCAGTTCATTAGGGCTGCACATAATAAGCTTCACTTGAGAGAGAATATCTCTGCCCCAGAGGTTTATAGGTAGGCCTGGAACCACGTAGGGCTGGACAGTACCGTTATTGTCTTCTTCATCTTCCCATTGAATAAATTTGGAGCTTTGTAGGGGGTTGGAGGTCTGTCCAATACCTCTAAGGTGAGTCATGTAAGCGGTGAGAGGCCAAGATGTAGGCAATCCTTACTGGAAATAATTGTGGCATCTGCGCCAGTATCTATAAAGCCTTCAAAGATTTTTCCTTTTAATTTTAACTAAGAAGGGGTCTTTTTTGAGTGATCTCTTGTGCCCGATAAACATCTGATGATCCAAAAGCATGGGGGCCTCTCTTTTGCTTATAGCAAGGATTTTTTTCATCGAGGGGGAGTAATATTAAGAGAGCAATCCATTGGCCAGAGGAAATGGTAATTGGTCCCTGATAGGCTGTAGCCATAAGTTCAATTTCTCCAGTATAATTGTTGTCAATGACTCCTGGAGAAATAGTGAGGCTCTGAATAGTGGAGCTGGCACGACACAGAATAAGACCAAAGGTGCCTTGTGGCAAAGGGCCAAAAATCCCCGTTGGAAGAATTTGACTCCCCATTTCTGGGGTCAATATTCACTGGGAGTTGAAACAGAGGTCCAGTCCTGCGTTATCGGCGGTTGCTCGAGAGAGGATAGTGACGCTGGATTTTTGACTGACTTTGAGAAGAACCTGACGACCCCAGGGTTCTGTCCCGGGTAGGTATTTTGGGCCCTGGGGTGGGTCCTGTAACAAGTTTCCCTGCTTCGGAGGCAGAGGATTACCCTGTATATCAGCGTTGGAGCGGTATTCGGAGGCCCAATGTTTACCCCGTTTGCATCGCAGGCACAGGAATGATGGGAGCAATCGTTCGGTCCTAGGGGCTGTGCACTCCCTTGAAAAATGACCTGGTTGCTTGCAATTAAAGCAAGTCTTGGGCCTGACTCCCTGAGTAAACTCTTTAAGAGCTGTTCCTATGGCTATTCCGGTATTGCGAGAGGTTTGGTCATCGGCACAAAGTTTTATAAAAACAGAGACATTTTTGCTGCGGCGATCATGACGCATAACCGCCGCGTGGCAAGCTGGGTTAGCATTTTCAAAAGCAAGATGCTTAATGAATTCATTATCTGTTTCCTCCCTTCCCATGAGGCGTTTGGCGGCCTCTGTAAGGCAGCCTATGAATTCACTGTAAGGTTCCTGCGGCCCCTGTCTAACCTCGGCAAGAGAGGTGACAGCTGACCCGTTAGAAGGGAGGCTCTTCCAGGCCTTAAGGTCTGCATGTTGGATTTGTGTGTGTAAGCCTGGAGAAAACTTAGCCTGTTTTTCATTTGTGTCATAGGGGCGATTGCCCAGAAGTTTGTTTAATGTCCAGGATTTGGAAGGACCGCCAGCAGCCATATTGTGGTGGACAGTATCCTGGCATCTTTCAGTGTAACCAGCTTTACATAAGAGAAAGTCACCTCTTCTTAAGATGTCTTTAGTTAACATGCTCCAATCATTAACTGTAAGCCAGTCTTCGCTTAGAGACTCTAACAATGAAATAGTAAAGGGGGCAACAGGGCCATATGAGGAAACAGCATTCTTTAAATCTTTTATACTTTTAAATTTAAGGCGGCGGTTCAGCTGAGTCCTAATGGTTGAAGTTGCATTCTCGTCCTCTCCCTAAGTGTTTTCTGACTCAGGCTGAGCTATAGGCTCTTCTGCATCCGTATCTGTCCCTTCTGATTCTCGTGGTTCAGCCTCATTTGACTCTCCCTCAGTCGGTTCTCCCTCGGTCAGTCTAGTTTGGGATCGGGTCACCGGGAAGACATGAAGGGTTATAGTTTCGGTTTTAACTTTCTGAACTGGGGGAGCAGAGGGGAACTTACTTTTATTTTCTGAACAGGGGCGACGGGGGGTAGCTTATTTCTAAGTCAAGGACACGTAACTGCCTAAGCATTTGTGATATCTCCCTTTTGATGTGAAGCAGTGCCTCAAGGTACTGCACCTCCCGAGAGAGTTTAACAGTGGCTTGTTAAAAGGTGTGGTATGTTATAGGGTGTGGTATGTTATAGGGAGGCGGACCTGCACGTAAAGATGATTGAGGGGGCCAATCAAGATTATGCAGCTTAGTGGCGGCATCTTTTAGTTCGGCCTCCTCTTCAGGACAGAGGGGATCATCATCAGGGATGTTGGACTTGAGACTGAACAGGACTGGGTAAATAGATTTTGGGGGGTCCGCTAGACGGCAGATCATTCTTAGCCTCAGGCATGGGAATGGAGACAGAGGGACAATAAGAGGCTGGGGAGGAGGGATGAAGTTCCTCGGGGACCTCCTTTTTGTGGAGAGAAGTCTGACTGGTTTTAAACTTTCCCTTCAGATAATTTTCACTATCATCAACAATCTTTGAAACATCTGGGTGACAGTGGCGGACCTGCAACACATCGTTCATGAGATTCCAATAAGAAAATGCCTGTACTGGGACCTTCTCAGGGCCAAAGGAATGATAATAATCATTGTGGCAGTTGCCAACTCGGCGCCACTGTTTTTCATCTATAGTTCCTTCCTGGGGGAACAATGGGCAGACATCCTCTAGCAACATAAGGAAAATAAACTAAATCTTTTTTCTTAACCCGTATTCCTCGTGTCTTGAGAGAAGCCTTAAGTCCCTTAACAAATAACTCATGCTTATTTAGTGTTTGCCCCATGATTGCGTCGCTTTCCTTACTTTATCAATCTGTGTCACAGGCGTGTAATCCTGTGGTGATCTTCATGCGGATCTTCACTCACCGCTGGTGTGCCGATCCAAAGAAAGAAGGACGGCCGTCCATATGAGCGACGTCCAGATCAGGCTTCATACCTCGAGCCCCACGTTGGGCGCCACATGCCCCGGCCGGTGGGGATTTCAACAAGGGCTCGAGGGGAAGTTATCCTGGATGAGAGACAAACCAGACACAAAGAAGGAGAACAAGTCGAAAGTCTGATCAAGGTCTCAAAGTTTATTCTAACAAGGAATATTATTTAGGATCTAGGAGGGGGAAAAAGACCCAGCTGAAGTGGCAAGGATTATCTAGGTTGCTAGGATACCTATCAGAAGAATGTTCTCTGGAAAAGATCATGGGTGGGGGATTACTGAGAAAAGACAGAAGGTTTAACTAAGGAGGAGATGTTATCACAGCAGCTGCTTAATCTGTATCCCAGCAGTCTAATCACAAGCTGGGTCAATTGATCTTTCCTAAACATTGCAGGGTTAAGAAACTAGAGACCTAGGCAAAAAGTGCGAGACCATTGTTTCTATGGCCTACATCTCTCGACAGCTAAAGAAGAGATTGTATATACACACAACGGAATATCATTCAGCCATAAGAAGAAAACTAATCCTACCACCATTTGCAACAACACGGACGGAGCTAGAGGGTGTTATGCTCAGTGAAATAAGCCAGGTGGAGAAAGACAATTATCCAATTATGTCACTCCTCTGTGAGGTATAAGAACAAAGCAAAAATGGGAAGGTAAAAAACAGCAGCAGACTCACAGAACCCAAGAATGGACAAACAGCTACCAAAGGGAAAGGGACCTGGGATTATGGGTGAGAAGGGTTGATACAGGGGTAAAGGGGGCATTACGATCCACACACATAATGTAGGGTGTGGGGTCCACGGGGATTGCAGTATAACACACTGAAGACCGGTAGTGTTTCCATAGCATCTTACTACATTGATGGACAACGACTGTAATGGGGTGTGCGGAGTGGACTTGCTAATGTTGGTAGGGGGGATTAGGGGGAGTCTAGTAAACAAAATGTTGCTCATGTAATTGTACATTACTGACACCAAAAAAAAAGTGATACTTCTTGAGTGCCCAGAGAGACAGTCTGTAGAAAATAGCCCTTCCTGCCACCGTGGTTGCTTTCTCTTCGGATTTGGCAGTGCTCAGTCATAGATTCAGTGGTATATCGAGGCCCTTCTCATTTTTCCTCAGCTCTAAAACTGAATTGCTGTAATAATATATGTCTGGGCTTTTGAAATAAGCGGATTTTATGATGTTTACGAATGTAAAGAAGCAATAACCAGATACCGAGGGAAATTTGCCGAAGGGGCGGGGACAGGTACCCTACACAAGTTAAACTGAGAAACAAACAAACACACAAATGGATTCTGATTGAATCCCAAGAGACAGTCAGTACAAAATAGCCCTATCTAGTCACAATGAATTCTTTTTGTTTGGTTTCAGCGTTGCCCAACCATAGATGTAGTGGTACAGCAATATCCTTCTCATTTTTTCTAACCTCAATAACTGAATTGCTGTAATAATATGCGTCTGGGCTTTTGAAATCAGTGCATTTTATGATGTTCATTTATGTAAAATAGTAATAACCACCTAAAGACGGAAGTTTGGACACTCAAATAAACATGTCACTCCACAACACACACTTTGTTCCCAACTGCTCTTGTCCAGAAATAGGTGTTCCTTTTTATTTGTCTCTCCTACTATCAGCGGTGATCACACAAATGTCCCTCAAACTTGGTGGTGCTAAAAGCACTAAGTATTCTTTTCTGTCTACAACAGGCCCAGAGGCAGGATACTTGTGGCCTTCAGGGAGGAATTAGTTAATGAATGCGGCTAATTACACTCAGCAAGCGAGAAGGAGGTAAAAGAGGACAGAGGACAGAGATACAGGTTCAAGTCCATGCACCACCATTTACTGGTTTTGTAAGCACACGTAGCTGATTCGACCTGCAAGTGTCTGAGAACCCAGTAATCTAACTATGGCCTAGTCACTTCACAAGATTTTTGTAACCATAATTTAGGGAAGTGACGTAGGCCATGTTGTTATATGTTCTGTACATAAGACAAGATAGGCAGACAGAAAGATGATTGATTCATAGATAGATAGATAGATAGATAGATAGATAGATAGATAGATGACAGATAGATAGATACATAGAGAGATAGGTGATAGATATGATAGATAGATGATAGGAAGATGGATAGATAGACAGATAGATAGGTAGATAGATAGATACTTAGATAGATAGAAAGATAGAAGGATAGATAGATAGAAAGATAGAAGGATAGATAGATAGACAAACAGACAGTTAAATAGATACAGATACATATTGATTAACAAGAAGCTACTACTCATAACCAGGTGTTTAATTGTGAAAGCACATAGTTATACTACAAACAAAAAGGAAGAATGAAATCCAGTTTAAGAAGTGCAGTAAGCAGCCATAAGAAGAAAACAAATCCTACCATTTGCAATGACGTGCATGGAGCTAGATGGTAGTATGCTCAGTGATATAGGCCAGGCAGAGAAAGACAAGTACCAAATGATTTCACTCATCTCTGGAGTATAACAACAAAGAAAAACTGAAGGAAAAAAAACAGCAGCAGACTTACAGAACCCGATAGTGGACGAACAGTTACCAAAGGGAAAGGGACTGGGCAGGGTGGGTGGGTAGGGAGGGATAAGGTCGGGGAGAATGAAAGGGGATACTAGGATTAGCACGTAAAATGCGTGGGGTCGGGGGGCAAAGGGAGAGCTGTACAACACAAAGACAAGTAGACATTGTACAGCATCTTACTACACGCTGATGGACAGCGACTGTAATGGGGTGTGTGGGGAGGGACATTGTGAAGGGGTCTAGAGCAAAGAACTATGCTGATGAACAGAGACTGTAAGAGGTTTTTTGTCCGGCTTGGTGAAGGGGGGAGCCTAGTAAACATAATGTTCTTCACATGATTGTAGATTAATGATAAGAAAAGAAATTTATTAAGTGCAATAAGGGCACAGCGCTGAAACATCAGAATAAAAGGACAGGCTTTGCGTATTCCAAACAAAACATACAGGGTTAAAAGAAGGGATTAAAACTCAAGAGCACCTATGTGCTCCCTTACAGGAGAATCACTTGAGATCCAAAGACACAGACAAACTACAATCCGAAGGGGTGGGGACAGGTAACCTACACAACTGAAACAGAAAAACAAATAAACAAATCGATTCTGTTTGAGTCCCCAGAGACAGTCAGTAGAAAATATCCCTATCTGGCCACAATACACTGTGCACGGAAGGCAGGGGAGCTTTAAGGAGCTATGGGCGCTCCATCCCCCTGACTGTCCTAGCAGCTCTGAGGCCCCTTACTGTGCTGTGACTGGTACACGGCCTGCCTCCCCACTGGGACTGGCCTGCAAAACGGCTGACCACAGCTATGGCAACTTCTCCCTGCATGCTCAGCAAACTGGCACTGGCAGTGGAGACGGCACTGCGGCAGGGAAGCAGGAAAGACCTCTTTCCTCCTGATGGGTGTGGGCACCGGCACCGCTCCCCTGTGACCTGGACCACACCCCAAGGGCTGAGCATCTCCAGAGATTAAAGATTCTGGGAGCTAGAGGATACCACCTACAAATATGAACCTTCAAATGAACCTGGTAACTGGACTCCAATCAATCTTCCTGAAAAAGAGATCTCAAAATAAACATCAGGAGCATGCTTAGGGACCTACAGTAAATAAAACTGTCCCTGTTTCTTGAGCGCAATTCTCTCTCACTCTCGCTCTCCTGTGAGCGCTGCTGAGGCCCTGTTCCAAGAGAGGTGCTGCGACAGACCAGCAGGAATGGCACAGCTCTCGGGTCCACCACTTCCGGTGCCAGGACAATCCCACACGCGCACTGACTGAACTGCAAACGGGGGATGTCGCCCATATAACTCTGCAGGAAAGGCTACAATGCCACATGGTAGCTTTCAAATCAATGGCTAGAGGCTACGTGGCTCCACCGATAACAGGTGATGTCAACAACCCGGGCTTCATCTCCTTGGCAATCTTTTTTCCCTATGACATTTGAAAGCAGCACATGGAAAGATACAACCTACGATTCTCCACAACACCTCACCTCTCAGTTTTACGCTACATGTTCCTGCATCAGAGCTTCTCCACTTTGTTCCAGTTTTCTTGGCTGGTTGGTGTTCTGGAAAGAAAATAAAATTACTTAGAGCTGGAATGAAGTGGTGTTGGGTTCAGTAAGATTCTGTTTGACCACCATTAGTAGAATCAAAAGACATCCTTCAGTATGGGAGAATATACACACTGATGACATATTTGATAAGGTGTTGCCATCCAAAATATGTATCAAGAGCTCAAGAACCCCAACACACAAAAAGAAAATGAATCCAATTACAAAATGGGCAGAGGATCTGAACAGACACTTCTCCACAGAAGCAATTTCAGGTGGCCGACAGGCACATGAAAAGACGTTCCACATTGCTAACCATCAGAGAAATACACATTAAAACCACAATGTTGTATCACCTAACACCAGTTAGGATGGCCACCAAACAAAATACAGAAAACAGCAGATGTCGGCAAAGGTGTGGAGAAAGGGGAACCCTCCTACACTGCTGGTGGGAATGTCCGTCAGCTCAACCATTGTGGAAAGCACTATGGAGATTCAACAAAAAACCAAAGAACAGAAATACCATTTGACAAAGGAAATCCTTTCCTAGGAATTTATCCTAAGATTGCAGGAGCCCAGTTTGAAAGAGACAGATGCACCCCTATGTTGATCACAGCACTCTTACAATAGCCAAGAAATGGATGCAACCTAAGTGTCCATCCGGAAATGAATGGATAAAGAAGAGGTGGTACATACACACTATGGAATATTATTCAGCCATAAGAAGAAAACAAATCCTACCACCATTTGCAACAACACAGACAGAGCTAGAGGGTGTTATGCTCAGTGAAATAAGCCAGGTGGAGAAAGAAAAGTATCCAAGGATTTCACTCCTCTGTGAGGTATGTGAACAAAGGAAAACGGGAAGGAACAAAAGAGCAGCAGACTCACAGAACCAAAGAATGGACTAACAGGTACCAAAGGGAAAGGGACATTTGAGGATGGGTGGGATGGGAGGGATAAGGGGGTAAAGGGGGCATTACGATCTGCACACATAATGTAGGGGGTGTAGGGCCACGGGGATTGC
This sequence comes from Manis pentadactyla, assembly GCF_030020395.1. NCBI lineage: Eukaryota > Metazoa > Chordata > Mammalia > Pholidota > Manidae > Manis > Manis pentadactyla. The sequence continues at coordinate 2,615,873 of NW_026644696.1, read as the reverse complement.
AGTATAACACACAGAAAACAGGTAGTGATTCTATAGCATCTTACTACATTGATGGACAGCGACTGTAATGGGGTGCGGAGAGTGGACTTGATAATGGGGGGGAACGGGAGGCAGAGGGAGACTAGTAACCATAATGTTGCTCATGTAATTGTACATTACTGACAACAACAACAAAAAAAGTGATTCTGTTGACTGCCCAGAGAAAGAGTCAGGAGAAAATATCCCTTCCTGCCACCGTGAATGCTTTCTGTTTGGTTTTGGCCGTGCCGAGGCATAGATTCAGTGGTATAGCAGTGCCCTTCTCATTTTTTCTCACCTCAACAACTGAATTGCTGTAATAATATGCATCTGGGCTTTTGAAATCAGTGGATTTTATGATGTTTACGAATGTAAAGAAACAATAACCAGATACCGAGTGAAGTTTGGATGCTCAACCGAACACATCACTCCACAACACACTCTTTGCTCCCAACTGCTCCCATCTAGAACTCGGTGTTCCTTTTTACCTGTCCCTCCTCCTATCAGCAGTGACGCCGATGTCCCTCAAACATGGTGGTGAGGAAAGCACCAAGTTTACTCTTCTGTCTAATACAGGCCTGTGGTACAGGTCCTCCCAGAGGAAAAGCAGTAGCAGTGGGAGAAAACCTAAAGACGTAGAAATACAAGATGGTACTGTACAATGAAAACTGACACAAGGGACTTCCGAGACCCATACTTAATTCCATCAGAGACGCGAAAGGAGCCGCCCCCATACAACAAAACTACACCACTACGGAGAAAGCACAGGCAAAGAACAAGAAGAGATCTGGAATCTTACCCCACTGGGCCAGAGAGAGGAGTTTTCACAGCAGCAGCAGCAGTAGCAGTAGCTGGGGCCTGCCCCACACGCTCTGCGCTCATCGCCGTTAAACATAAGTTCGTGGGCTTGGCTCGACGAGCCTCTCCCTAAGCACCCAGAGGCATACCCAGTGGGGACAGAGGGGTCATCAGTGGCATCTCGCCCACATTTATGTTCCGCATGGTTTGGAACATAACGAACGGTTGGTGGGCGTGCGATCAGCACCAGGTACAACTGAACGGGCAGCTGAGCTTTGAAGCTGAGTACAGTCATTCACTGTCACCACTGTTCAACAGATCCCGTGACCCGAGAAGTGATGTGCACGAGCTGACACACTCACATTTGATAAGGGAGGTTCTCACCAAGGACGGAGAATGGAGAGGAGGGCACGCAAGTGAGAGTGCACGGGAAGCCTCCAAGAGGATTTGAATAGAGAGGTGGGTCTTCAACGATCCATGTTCTTCTGCTGGGGTGAAATGTCTTAAAAACCAGAGGCAAGAGGTGGAAACCGCCAGAGGAAATAATTCACAGGCAAAAAGTCACGAGACAGGATCTTTTCAAGGAGCAGGGAGGTTGGCTCATAGGGATGGAAATGTAGACAATGTGAAGACCTGACCCTGAGTTGGGGCTGGAGAATTTCACATTTTATTCTGTAACAACGTCAGTGCTTCCACAGTGAAGCAGTGAGCAAGCAGGGCTTAGGTCCAAAAGGAAAGACCTGAGAACTAGAAGCAGGGTTACTGACACGGGACACGAGCTTCATAGGTTATAACATAAAGGATGAACAGTCAGGATCGGAAATGGACAGGCTGACTACTGAGAGGAGGCAAGGTTGCCCCACAAACTTCCAGCTTGGCTTACGGGCAAGAAGAACGATGTCATCAAGACCAAGAGTCAAAAGGAGAAGTATTTTAAAAATAAAAGTGTTTCCCAGTTTTCTGTGTTGTGTTATTTACGTACGAGACACAGGCCCCCAAAACTAGATCAGAGAGAAAATCTGGGTGGCCGGGCCCAGTCAGAATGCGGGATGTGTCTATGCTGAGACCCGTTGGTCCCCGACCTACGCTTTCTGTGAGAAGCAAAGAAAGAACCTGCCCGCTAGCTAGAAAGGCAAGTTATGGGGTCTTCTCCTTCCTCAGAAGTCAGCCACATGGCTGGCCATGGCCGAGAAGGCTTGCCTGGCTCCAGGTGTCCCAGAGAAGCAGGGAAGGCCCGGGAAAGGGTGGGCCGCGCCCCGGGCAGCCTCTTGGTGGCTCCATGCCGGGCTGTGTTCAGGACATGGTCACCGCGAGCAAGGGGGAGTGGTGGAGGCAAGGAGCTTGCTGCCCGCAACACCCCGGGTGCTGAGCCCATGCAGAGCTGGCAACCGGGCAGGTTGAGTTCTGACAGACACGGGCACTGCAGCCCTCGACTGTCCACATGGTGGCCTCGTTGGTCCGAACACCTGCACTTCCCTCAGCGGGCAATTCCGGGGGCTAGGGATTCTTCTGGGGTTCGCCTTGGGGACGCACCGTGGCTTTGGCCCACTGTCTCTTCTGGGTGTGGCCAGTGTGCTTTAGGCAATGGGGGCGTTGTGCAGCAGCCCCGGGGTGACATCACAGCGGCCCAGGGCTCTTTGTAATGCATCCCCTGGCTGATATACATACCAGGCTCGCCCTACCTGGGCAGCTCAGTGCGTGCTTGGCCTGAGAAACAGTTAGTGGCAAAGGAGACCCTCTCCCTAGATTCATACCCTTTCTTCAGATCGTTTGGCACACACCACAAACCGTTTTTCCGTGTGGACAGTTTCCTCCTTCCTTAGGATCGTACCCCACCCCGCCGGCCACCTCCCCAGCCCCACCTTCTTTGCCCGCCGATACTTCCGGTCCTCGGGGATCTGCTCCCTATCCGTCCTGCCAGGGAGAACCATGCACATGCCCGTTGCCCGTGTCACAGGCTGTTCCACCGGGATTCTGTGCCTTTAGCAGCTGGCTTTTCCACTTTAACCAGCAGAGATCCCACTACCACTTGGAGCAGTCCTGAGCCTCTTGACCATCCTAGGCTCCCAGCAGACGGCTGGAGAGAGACCACCCAGACGAGCTCCTCCTCTCCAGGGCAAATGGGAACCACTACCAGCCAGCCTCGAGGTGTCCTATCTCTGCAAAACCGCCATACAGAGTCAGTCAAAAGACCAGGCCTTTTGCAGCACAAGCACCGGCACGATGGCTGGCTCTGATGCTCTGGACAAGCCGATAGACACGACTACACCACCGCTAGCCATCGTCTTCCGGTTCCCCTAGGCACCGCACGAGACCATGGGCAGCACCACCGCCGGCCTCCTGTGGGCCTCAGACGACCACCACGTGGGCGGTCTTCATCTGGTCTTCCCTGGCCCCATACGATGCCGTGGGAGGCACAGATGATGGCCTCGGCTCTCCCCGCAAGGCGGACGATGACCCGATCTGCAAGCCACTGCTTTCGGGAGAGGCACCTACAACTGCCCCCTGGCCCTGGACAAGTCCGTGGGCTACACAGGCGCCATTCTGAAGGCTGATGCTCAAAACGAGCCGATGGACATGATACCATCCTCGATGGCCGTCATCCTCCATTAGCCCCTGACCACACATGAGGCAGTGGGCAGCTCCACCTTCGGCCCAAGGTCCGGCAATGACGCTCAAGGTAAGCACATTCACACGACAACACCCTCGATAGCCGTCATCCTCCGTTGGCAACGGCTCTGCAAGGGACCATAGGCAGAAAAACCTCCGGCCACCTGTGCACCTTAGACAACTACCGCATGAGCGGTCATCGTCTGGTCTCCCCTGGCCCCATATGATGCCATGGGAAGCACAGAAAACTACCTCGGCCATACCTGTAAGTCAGCCTCGGACCGGATGGGCACTCCACTGCCCTCAGGAAAGGCACATACAACTGCCCTCCGGTCCCAGACAAAGCACAAGGCAGCACAAGCGCCTGCCCGAACGCTGACACTGACGCTCAGGATGAGCCGATGTGACACAACACCTCCCTCAATGGCTGTCATCTTCCTGTCACACCCCAGCTCCACACGATTCCGTGGGTAGCTGCACCGCCATCGTCCTGCGCACCTCAGACACCCACAGGATGAGGAGTCAGCCTCCCCGCTCCCCTGGACCCACAGGGTGCTGTGGGAGGCACAGACGATGGCCTCGGTCCTACCCGCAAGTCGGACTAGGACCCAATGGCATTCCACCACCATGGGGAAAGGCACCTACTCTATCCCCCGTGCCCCAGATGACGCAGTGGGCAGCACAAATGCTGTCACGAAAGCTCACTCAATCTCTCTATACAAGCCAATGGACACGAAGCCACCATCACTAGCCGTCATCTTCTGGTCCCCACCGGGACCCACACTAGGCCATGGGCATCACTACCGCTGGCCTCCTCTGCAACTGAGAAAAACACCACGTGGGCGGTCATCATACGGTCATACCTGGACCCATATAATGCCATGGGAGGCACAGCCGAATAACTCGGCCCTACCCCTAAATCGGCCTCTGACCCGGTGGACACGCCACAGACCTTGCCAATGGCACCTACAGATCTCCCTTGGCTCCAGACAAGGCCTATGTCCTCCTATTTATTTGACAAAATCTTTCCCACAATATGTGTGTATATTATATACTCACACTAAACCCTGCTCTTGCTAGTATGCCTCTGCTCTGTTTACTCTTTGACCCGGGGACAGTGGAAGAACATACATACATGAGTGATAATGTTCTGAGCCACACTTAAATATGCAACATGTTCCATGCCCCAGTGACTGGGATGTGGAAGTAGCCGCGTTTTATGACTGTGCCTGCTCACCGTGTGGTCTGCGTGCTGAGCGTTTAATGGATGACAACCCAGGGAGAGGCAAGCCCAGAG